>NC_139142.1:155434504-155967004 GCF_964270905.1 Leucopleurus acutus
AAAGACATGGAGAAACTTAAATGTACTTTACTAAGTGTAAGATAACAGACTGACAAAACTACACACTGAGTGATTCTAACTATATGACATTCTGGAAAAGGCAGAACTATGGAGATAATACAACGATTAGAGGTTGCTGAGGGCTAGAGGAGAGGTCAGGAGGGATGAATAGGTGGAGTACAGAGTGTTTTTAGGGCAGTGAAACTATTCTGTATAAAACCGTAATGGTGGATACATTTGTGAAAACCTAGAGAACTATATACCAGACAAAGAGTGAACCCTAATATAAGCTTTGGACTTTAGTTAATAATGATGTTTCATCATTGCTGCATCAGTTGTAACAAATGTACCACACTAAGTCACGATAATAATAACAGAGGAAACTATGTGTACAGGGGGAGGGAGTACATAAGTACTCTCTGTACTTTCTACTCAATTTTTCTGTAAACCTATAAATGTTTTAAACATAAAGCCTATCAATAAAATAAAAAAGCAGTTCTTGATATCTGGTAGAAGAAAGCTTCATGGTATTATACTTACTAGTTGTATAAATCTGGAAAATCTGTAAAGTGAGGATAAGAACAAACTCATAGGGCTTCCCTGGTGGCGCAGTGGTTGAGAGTCTGCCTGCCGATGCAGGGGACACGGATTCGTGTCCCGGTCTGGGAAGATCCCACATGCCGCAGAGCAGCTGGGCCTGTGAGCCGTGGACGCTGAGCCTGCGCATCCGGAGCCTGTGCTCCGCAACAGGAGAGGCCACAACAGTGAGAGGCCAGTGTACTGCAAAAAAAAAAAAAAAAAAAGAACAAACTCATAGATTTGCTATGATGATAGAATGACATTACCATTCCAATGACAAATCCTTAGCATGAGAAAAGTCATGAGCTAGAGTAGTCTCAATAAATATTAGTTATTCTTATCTTTGAAATTCATAACTATTCAAATAGCATCAAAAACAGATTCCACCAACAAATATTCCTAGTAGGTTCACAATGATTTTTGAGTTCTCCATCATTTGGCATTTGATTGCACTATCAAACAACCACAGTACATGCATCCTCCTCAAAAAACGAGATGGGAGGCCAAAATTTTTCTTTGATTTTATTTCAGGAAATTCATTCCTGTCAAAAGTTGGCTGGACAAAGTTCTGCTATCCTTTAGCAGCACTGTTCGGGGGAAAAAAAAATGTCTGCTGTTCTTTTTTGTGTCATGGAATCTATAGACACGTTAATAAGATATTAATTCCAGTCCCAGCATCTCTATTAATTCCAACTTCTATTGAGATGTTCAGAAGAAATAAGAAGCAAGATGTAATCCACTAGGATTCATTGTCTTGTGCTTAATACAGGTAAAACTGAGCAAGTCAAGAGCAATAAGGAATCTCTTCATTGAATGTAAGTTTGAAGACCAGTGTGAGTTACATGACTTTGTTACACAGAAAGCATGCCCCATTTGATTTGGACAAACTTTTTTGTATGTTTGTTTGTTTGCTTGTTTTCCAAATGCATCAGAAACAACAGATCCTGCCCTAAGCAGTTGCTCAAGACCACACCTTCCTTCCCACTTCACTCTTGACCCACCTTAGCTTACCTATTTCATTCTTCTCTACCTTCTACCTCAACTCTTTGTTGCTGATATTTCCCTGTCTGCTCTCTATTTAAAAGACCTTTTTGAAATCTGCTGGGGTATAAAACCTGGTGTCCAACTCAATGGTCAGCCTTGTTCATCTTGTTTCAGCACATTCCACTGGGTTTGTCTAGTCCACTAACCTAACTATGCCTTCACACTTTCTGTTAAAACTGGTCCTGAGGGCTTCCCTGGTGGCGCAGTGGTTGCGAGTCCGCCTGCCGATTCAGGGGACACGGGTTCGTGCCCCGGTCTGGGAAGATCCCATATGCCGCGGAGCGGCTGGGCCCGTGAGCCATGGCCGCTGAGCCTGCGCGTCCGGAGCCTGTGCTCCGCAACGGGAGAGGCCACAACAGTGAAAGGCCCGCGTACCGCTAAGAAAGAAAAAAAAAAAAAAAAAAACTGGTCCTGAGAGATGTCACCACCTAATCCCTTGCCCAGGAGAGGGATTTTGTTCTTCCCATTTTTATAAGCTTTACTTTACATTTTTTTTAATTTTTTACATGCTTGTATCTAAACTCAGTGGTCTAAGGCATATGATGATAAAAATTCTAAGGTCTCTCAACTATCAATATTTCTGCTCTGGACATAGACACAAGTATTATATTTATCTCCTGGTATGTCCAGTACATCCAGTTAAATAATTGTTTTATGTGCAGTTTTGACAATTTAGCACCAGCTTTCTTAAAGGAAGCTTGCACAGTAGCAGAGTTTCCAAAATGTCTTTTATTGTTCACCTGCCCAGTGGATATTCTACTATTCCATTTGACAATCTGTGGTCATACCTAAGAAGCTTAATAGTAATACTCTCTTCTTGCTCAGTTGGACTATCTGCAGCTCATGAATACAACAGATTTTCCCTCCTTTTCCTATATGTCTTTGTCTTAACCTAAGCATGGATATTTAAGGATCCCTCCTTCCCTTTTTAATTCAATTTCTTTTGGCTCATGTCTCACCCTAGCTAATGCTTCAGGAATGATTCATGCCCATTTTGATATTTTGACAGAATTTTTTTTTTTAGTATGTGTTAAATTGTTTTATTTTTCTGTCTGCTGAAAATTTCTGATACTGGGTAACATCGAGAATGAACAATAAACAGGATCGGTTTAAAGTGAGAGATGACCTGATCTCAGAGAAGATTGATCTCTTCAAGAGAAAAACAAATGCCGTATGCTAACACATATATATGAAATCTAAAAAAAAAAGAAAAAAGGTTCTGATGAAACTAGGGGAAGGACAGGAATAAGACACAGATGTAGAGAATGGACTTGAGGACACGTTGAGGGGGAACGGTAAGCTGGGACGAAGTGATAGAGTAGCATTGACATATATACACTACCAAATGTAAAATAAATAGCTAGTGGGAAGCAGCTGCATAGCACAGGGAGATCAGCTTGGTGCTTTGTGACCACCGAGAGGGGTGGGATAGGGAAGGTGGGAGGGAGATGAAAGAGGGAGGGGATATGGGGATATATGTATACATATAGCTGATTCACTTTGTTATACAGCAGAAACTAACACAACGTTGTAAAGCAATTATATTCCAACAAAGATGTTAAATTAAAAAAAAAAAAGTGATCTCTTTTCTTTGAATAAAATGAGCCTTTCCTTGGGGGAACTTCGCAAATACAGCCCACAGGCCTAGAAATAAGGCAATGAACTCCAACAAATGGCAGCTATATACCAAATAAAATCAAGCATAATTAATAGAAAAAATCAATAAGCAATAATCATAATCAGTATGAAAAAACAAAAAAAACTTGGTCAAAGTGAGATTCAAAGAGAGTAACGATCAATTTGACCACTTATTGCACAGTATAAAACTCTGAATGAGGATGACTGAATTACAAACAATACAAATGCTTTTGATGGGATTATTTTGTTATGTATTCCTTAGGTCCCACTAAGATGGTTTTCTTTGTTTTCCCAACGTTTATTTATGCATGTATATTAAGTGTATATTCATGCGATAAACAAACATCAAGTGGGGGAAAAATACCAGATTAACCTTTGAAGCAATACATACATAAAGATTTTACACATTCATGCTAATGACAACTTAAGTTAATAATTCCATTTATTGAGTTTACTCATTTTAAAACATTCTTATTTCCTCTGACAAAACAACATATGTATTATTATTACCTCTGTTTTATTTTCTGATGAGGAAATTAAAGTTCAAAGTGTCTCGGTGCCTTGTGCCCAAGAGTTTTCAGTCAATCAGTGCTAGAACTCTAAAAAAAACAATTTTGCTAAAGCTGATGGGCTACTAGCTCCGGCCAATTGAATGAGACCAGGTTCAGCAAAGCAGAACAGAAGCTTTATTTGTAGACAAAAGATGGGGAAGGTAGAGCTAGTGCTCTAAAAATCCCTTCCCCCTGAGGAAGGGAAGCAGGAAACTTTTAAGCAGTTAGAGGTGGGTGTGCCACCAGAATTCCAGGAAGGGGGTGGCGATTTCCAGAAACAACCAGAGCATGCACAGCACTTTGTGCTCCTTTGCACATGGTACTAATTATGCCTAGCAAAGTGCAAGTCCCCACTTTGGGTGGAGATCCTAGCATGGTAATGAGGCAAAGGCAACTTTTGGATACTGGGTCTCATCTGTGCAAGCGCTGTCCCCGTGGTCAGGCTGGAACTCATTCAGGGTAGTTGGCTGTTGCCATCTTGGGGCTTTCTAACTGAGACTGGTTCTGTGATTTTGTTTCTGTGGCGTATGCCTTAGTTTCTGTCAAGCCAGCACAGCTGTGGGCATAGATTAAGGGATTGTGATGTAGGAAAAAAAGAGAAAGTAGGTTAGTCTCTGTACAGGATTGGGTCTCTTCCCTGTAACCCTATGACCAGCCTACACATTCCATGCAGACCTACCAAATTGGAATAAACATTCTGGCCACCTCGGGCACTTGGACTAAGTCACCCTCCACACTCACACACAGTACCTGGCAGAGTGCCTCAGCATGCCTGGGCCACCGTGTTGGGTATGTGGAAGGGGACCAGAGTGAGATTGGCTGACATCTCCTGCAAACCACCTTCTGGCTTCTTCTTCTATGTATATTAAATTGCTGAGGGTTAACAAGGACTAGTTGCTTTCGTGGTAACTGTAGCATGAGGATGTATTAGCGTTTAGTGGTGACATGGAAACCAAGAATTTAATTTATAAATATAGATACTGATTGATAATTGGTGTATGGTAGGTGGGTACTTTTTTTTTAAATCACATGCATTTATATACCTGTATTTATTTTAAAAATTTAAAATAAATCTTTATATTTCTATCACTTGAAGTATTAAATATATATCAACTATTTCGGACTTAATAAAGCACATAAATGTGTTTATAAGAATTGAGTGCATACCCGAGTTTGATACAGGGACAGCTTTTTGACAGAATGTGCTTATATCTTCAGAAACTGTTTTTTTTTTTTTTTTTAAAGAAGATGTTGGGGGTAGGAGTTTGTTAATTAATTAATTTATTTTTGCTGTGTTGGGTCTTCGTTTCTGTGCAAGGGCTTTCTCTAGTTGTGGCAAGCGGGGGCCACTCTTTATCGCAGTGCGCGGACCTCTCACTATCGTGGCCTCTCTTGTTGCGGAACACAGGCTCCAGACGCGCAGGCTCAGTAGTTGTGGCTCACGGGCCTAGTTGCTCCGCGTCATGTGGGATCCTCCTAGACCAGGGCTTGAACCCATGTCCCCTGCATTGGCAGGCGGATTCTCAACCACCACGCCACCAGGGAAGCCCAAGAAACTGGTATTTATATAAAAGCCACCTGCTGCATGTTGTTCTCTTGAGGATTTGATGTGATCTTACAGTTAGGAAAGGTTGTATGTGACAAGAATGAGGTTTATAACTGTGTTTACAAAGAAATGAGCAAACAAGTAAATAATAAGAAATTTATTAAACACACTCCACATCTGCAAGAAAATGGGTATTGCACCAGGTACAATGAGTGAGCATCACATCTCCATCATTTAAGCAAAATATGAATTCCATTTATATGATGTTGAAATAACCAGTTGAAAGATGAAAAACATATAGAATTAACATCTTACTTGTCTCATTATTTAATTTACCCTTGAACAACTTCCAAATCTCAAATCATCATCATCTTCTGGGAATATAAATCTTCAACTTTTCTCCATTCCTTCTCCCAGACTTCAGTAACTTTGGGGGGGGAAAAAAGGGAAAAAATATTTAAAAAGCCCAATATATTTCAAAAAGTTGTGATGCTCAAATAAAATTACGTGTACAAAGTACTTAGTAAGTTGTAAAATGTCTTAAAGATATAAATTATTTCCATTGCTAAATTGTCCTAACTGCAACTAAAATGATATTAAATAAACATAATAAAATAATAATTATTTATAAAGGTAAAATATTCCAGAGTGTCTGCTTAGAACTAAAGGTCCAGACCATTAGAGCTGTGTTTATTTTATGTAGAACAAATAGAAGCTCATCTAGCATCTTGTAAATGATACAAGAATGATATGATAATGTTGTCACTAAAGGTTTTGCTCTACAAGACTCCACCATCCTTGAGGGGCAATTGTATTGAGATAGTACTGACATTTCTCAAAAGGCCACATTGATCATACAAGGCAATTGATCAGTAATAGCACCTTGTAAGCCCCCACTACTCTGCCCACCAGCCAAGTAGCAAGCTCTTTGCTGTCAGTTCTTCCATATAGACTATCAATAGATTTTAGAAGCACACATTCCAATTTCTGAAACTCTGAGAGATGGATAAAGGTATATTTTACTCCTTTTAAGTCTCCTGATACAGGCTTAACCAGAAACATAACTCTCAGATATTAACTCAATATATGACACAGCCTCACCCAGCTTTTCAAATATTTCCTCTTTTCCATTGTACAGTTTTATTGTATTTTAATGGTGATGAAAGGTATACTGTCATAAGAGAATATATTTTCATTTTATGTCATATAAAACTCTGGCTATAGTATCTAAATGTTAAACACATCTGTTAATAGACCAAAGATGGACTCTCTTTCTTTCTCTCTTTCTCCCTCTCACTCTCTTTTTATTTCAAAGTTGACACATTTTAAAACAAAAATATACTCAATAGTAAATGTATTATCATTTTGGTTTTCTTCTTCCATCCATACACGTAACAGTTCACACAAATATATACACTGGTACATACATGACCCTGCTATAAATAAATGTATGCCTCTGTGGAAAGGGGTAAGGAATCCAGGTTTGTTCATTGTTAAGAAGACCAAGTGAGAAGCACAGGGTTCTTCTGTTTAATGGGACCTTGACATCTTGCTTTGATCTATGGGGCTACAGCTGGTGAACTGATGCTTCTACTCCCGGTACTTCCCTTGTAATATTCTCTTTTCTCCAAGGAGCAGATTTTAGTAGGATTGCCTCCATTCAATTTTAGTGGCGCCATTCCCACTCTGTCAGAGACAGAGCAACCTTATTAATCACACTCAGGTCCACTAATACCAACAATCCGTCACCACAGTTGACTGAATGCATCATCCACGGTAACTAGAAAATTCACTCTGAGACCTGATGACTTGTCTTGGCTACATCCTGGAACACAAAGCAAACAGAAACCACTAGTTATGCAAGTACGTTATCTTTTACTCTTCTTCCCTTCTTCCTCCATTTTTTGGGGGGTGACAGCACAAAGCTTATTGAGTGTAGAAGACAGTTTCCCTTTAAAAAATGTTTACTCAATGTTATCTTCTTGCTCTGGGTTGAACTCATCTGGGGAAGGGTCATCACTTGATCCCTTTGTGATAACGTCAGTGAGTCAATATATGAATTGGGGATTCTTGTTTCTAGCTGAATTTTGACAATCTGCTTTTGACATTTTTTTGCAACATTTAACCAGAAAATATGGATGATATCCTCTGTTTACCTGCCAAGGTGACTCTTCCATTTCACTGCAGTTTTTCCTTTTTGTATGGAGAGGTCTTGTAGAAGGGTAAATAAGCAGTAGAATCAGCTGATTGATCACATCACAACATCTCATTAGAATATGTGGAAGTGACAGGTTGACCATGGGAATATCAATCAATGTGAGGCCAATGCTAATAATGGGTTTGGTGCAAGAACTTATTTTAACAATGGTGCATATGCCAAATAAACAATACTTTTACCAATCATTATTATTATTATTTTACATCTTTATTGGAGTATAATTGCTTTACAATGGTGTGTTAGCTTCTGCTGTAGAACAAAGTGAATCAGCTATATGTATACATATGTTCCCATATCTCCTACCTCTTGCATCTCCCTCCCTCCCGCTCCCTATCCCACCCATCCAGGTGGTCACAAAGCACCGAGCTGATCTCCCTGTGCTATGCAGCTGCTTTCCACTAGCTATCTATTTTATGTTTGGTAGTGTATATATGTCCACGCCACTCTCTCACTTTGTCACAGCTTACCTTTCCCCCTCCTCATATCCTCAAGTCCATTCTCTAGTAGGTCTGTGTCTTTATTCCCATCTTACCCCTAGGTTCTTCATGACATTTTTTTTCTTAGATTCCATATATAGGTGTTAGCATATGGTATTTGTCTTTCCTTTCTGACTTACTTCACTCTGTATGACAGACTCTAGGTCTATCCACCTCACTGCAAATAACTCAATTTTGTTTCTTTTTATGGCTGAGTAATATTCCATTGTATATATGTGCCACATCTTCTTTATCCATTCATCCGATGATGGACACTTAGGTTGTTTCCATCTCTGGAATATTGTAAATAGAGCTGCAATGAACATTTTGGTACATGACTCTTTTTGAATTATGGTTTTCTCAGGGTATATGCCCAGTAGTGGGATTGCTGGGTCATATGGTAGTTCTATTTGTAGTTTTTTAAGGAACCTCCATATTGTTCTCCACAGTTACTGTACCAATTCACATTCCCACCCGCAGTGCAAGAGTGTTCCCTTTTCTCCACACCCTCTCCAGCATTTTTTGTTTCTAGATTTTTTGATGATGGCCATTCTGACTGGTGTGAGATGATATCTCATTGTAGTTTTGATTTTCATTTCTCTAATGATTAATGATGTTGAGCATTCTTTCATGTGTTTGTTGGCAGTCTGTATATCTTCTTTGGAGAAATGTCTATTTAGGTCTTCTGCTCATTTTTGGATTGGGTTGTTTGTTTTTTTGTTATTGAGTTGCATGAGCTGCTTGTAAATTTTGGATATTAATCCTTTGTCAGTTGCTTCATTTGCAAACACTTTCTCCCATTCTGAGGGTTGTCTTTTCGTCTTGTTTATGGTTTCCTTTGCTGTGCAGAAGCTTTTAAGTTTCCTTAGGTCCCATTTGTTTATTTTTGTTTTTATTTCCATTTCTCTAGGAAGTGGGTCAAAAAGGATCTTTCTGTGATTTATGTCATAGAGTGTTCTGCCTATGTTTTCCTCTAAGAGTTTGATAGTTTCTGGCTTTACATTTAGGTCTTTAATCCATTTTGAGCTTATTTTTGTGTATGGTGTTAGGGAGTGATCTAATCTCATACTTTTACATGTACCTGTTCAGTTTTTTCAGCACCACTTATTGAAGAGGCTGTCCTTTCTCCACTGTACATTCCTGCCTCCTTTATCAAAGATAAGGTGACCATATGTGTGTGGGTTTATCTCGGGGTTTTCTATCCTGTTCCATTGATCTATCTTTCTGTTCTTGTGCCAGTACCATACTGTCTTGATTACTGTAGCTTTGTAGTATAGTCTGAGGCAGGGAGCCTGATTCCTCCAGTTCTATTTTTTGTTCTCAAGATTGCTTTGTCTATTCCTCTTATTCAACATAGTTTTGCAAGTTTTAGCCACAGCAATCAGAGAAGAAAAGGAAATAAAAGGAATTCAAATCAGAAAAGAAGAAGTAAAGCTGTCACTGTTTGCAGATCACATGATACTATACATGGAGAATCCTGAAGATGCTACCAGAAAACTACTAGAGCTAATCAATGAATTTGGTAAAGTAGCAGGATACAAAATCAATGCATAGAAATCTCTGGCATTCCTATACACTAATGATGAAAAATCTGAAAGTTAAATCAAGAAAACACTCCCATTTACTATCGCAACACAAAGAATAAAATATCTAGGAATAAACCTATGTAAGGAGACAAAAGACCTGTATGCAGAAAATTATAAGACACTGATGAAAGAAATTAAAGATGATACAAATAGATGGAGAGATATATCATGTTCTTAGATTGGAAGAATCAACATTGTGAAAATGACTCTACTACCCAAAGCAATCTATAGATTCAATGCAATCCCTATCAAACTACCACTGACATTTTTCACAGAACTAGAACAAAAAAATTCACAATTTGAATGGAAACCAATTATTATTTATTGAGCACCTACTTTTTGCCAGATACTGTGCTGAGTATTTTATTTTGATTTTTTTTTTGCATTTTTTATTTTATACATACTACAACCCTGTATGGTTGGCCTGATCATCCTCATTTTACAGATGAGGAAACTGAGCTTAAAGAGACTAAGGAACTAGGTCAAAAATACACATCCCCAAATTGTAGAGCCTGACTGGCACCCAGGTCTGTCTGCTACCAAAACCAGTGGTGGCACCAACATTGCACAACAGGTTGACTTATATACACGGTGAGGATTTGACAAAAGGTAAACTGTACTTTTAATATTATTTCCCCAATACAACCAAAGAACCAAAGAAGTTAATAAAATTATTGAGTAGATGTTCTTCAAGATATCTTACTAGGTCTCCAGCCACTGCAAATGCTCTGCTCTCTCAGCCTCTCCTACATGCATGTGAACTAGCAGCTCTATTTGTGTGATACCACCCTGCTCTCCATATACCAGGCCAGCACTGACTAGCTCAGGGATTTCCATCAGGACCAACCTGGCTGGACTGATCAGTTAAGCTCTCTGGATTTGGGGAATGGAATGCAGAGAAAATTAGTCCTGTGCATGACTGGTGGTGAGAAACATGCAATTTGGACATTGTGGGATAGTCATCTTCTACCATGAAGGCTGAGAAGCAAGAAGCAGAGACAACCAGTTTGCCTTGACAAAAGAAAGAAGTAGGTGCAGACAACTAAGAGACAAGCAAGAGGAAGAACAGGTTGTCTGGGTTTGCTAATTCCCTGTGGCAATCCCTTCTGAGGTCATATAGCATGCAACTTTGGGATTCTTCGAGACCCCTTGACTTCTATACAGAATATTCAAAGATCATACCCACAATTGTCACTTTTATTAATGCTGGCTTAAGTTGGTTCCCAATTCTTGAAACCCAAAGAAGCTAAACTAATACATAAAGCATCTTTACTTTCCCTCATCTACTCAGATTACAATCTGTAAGACATGGAGACCTGTGATGATAAGGCTACCTAGGTTGCCCATGTATGTATTTCCCTTGTAGAATAGAAAAATCACCCTCCTATATTATACACTGTGTTTACCAGTCAGGAACGAGGATACTCTAATGCTTCCAGAAACAGAAAACTACCTCCTGGTCCACAAAGACTGGCTTACACTGGCCACCATAGCAGATGAGTTGGTTACTCTACAATCTTAACCTTCCTGAGGAACAAAGCTCTATATCCAGTATCCCATATCTTCTATGAAATGGTATTGCTGATAGGCTTTAAAGTTTCTATCTGTTTGTTACCTCTCTTTGCAATCTCAAAATGTCAAATCAAAAATGCCACATTCTGCCATTCAAAATACACAATTTTATTAGAAAAGAAATATTTCACACAAAATATCTACCCAAAATTGTCTTTTTTCTTCTCTTAATAACAGGGGAAAGAAGTATCTTTTAAAAGAGTTAAAATAATATTATTTTTCTCTTCAGGCATCAAAAATTAATCTTTTCAGTAGATTTTACTACCTCCTGTCATCATCCTTTGCTTTGGTCATACTATTCAAAACTCGGCATGCCTTGAACATATCAAATATGTTTTGGTCCCTGAGATCAAAAGCACTCTCCTATTTTTTGGTTTCATAAAATCCTAATCATCTTTCAAAACTTGGGTCAAATGGCTCCTCTTTCTTGCAGGCCTCTCTGATAAGTTCTCATGTCCAAACTTCAGTGTTTGTATTTCCATTGAACAACTAGACAACGTGCTTTGTATCACAGATGAAAGCTTATGTGCCTCCTTCCTCCAGTAATTAATTTTTTTTTCTGACCTCCTTGGACTATGTCTAAGTTACTTTTAATTGCACATTACAATGCTTAATAAATTGGCCAACTTGTAGAATAGAATTTTAACAATCATTTGAATTTAAATAACACATGTCCACATTTCCTTAACAGAAAACTTTACAGCAAGGTGTGTTTTGAATTTAGAGTATTTCTGATTTTAGACAGGAAAAATGGTGCACCCAGCTAGGCTCACCTGTCCTTTGTATTAAATACATTAATATTTCAGGCCATGGAATATAATGGCATTCTTTCTAAGTGGAATAAATAAAGACAGTCCAAATTAAGTTCACAATTTCACATCTTTATGAAAAGCAAAACAAATGAAGAAAAGCTTTCACAACTTTTGGGGTTCAGATTTGTTTGGATTTCAGAATGACAGAAAGGACTGCAGACTTGGAAATCCATAAGGACTTTCTAAGGAAGTTATTAAAACTTTATTCAAAATTATATTAAACTCTTTGTGATGATTTTTTTCAGTCCATAGAGCTATTAAAACTTTCTGTTATCATATGCTTCAGGTACCCCAGACACTTATATTACATCATCCAGGTTAATTATAGTAGAGCACCACCCACTTTCACAACTGAAAGTGGATAAGTTACATAGTCACCCCAGTAATAGTAAACATCAAAGCTTAATCCATGCTGGACACTGTTCTTAATAGCTTTACATGTACTTGCTCATTTAATCCACAGCATCCAATGAGACAGCTATCATTTCCATATTTATGAAAATGGGAATTGAAGCATACAGAGGTTAATTGACTTGTCCAAGTTCCGTGATTAAAACTGGGGAACACAGACTTCCATTCACATAGAAGTGCTCTGGAGTCTCCAGAGTCCCCCAGTCTTAATAGCTACACAGTGTAGAAATCCCCGCAACTGAGTTGGTTAACTATCTTTAAGATAGAGTGTTAGATTTGGAGTATTGGGTATTTCATTCTAAATTCCATTGCTCTATGAATTATCATTCCAAATTTATAAACCTCTACTTTAATTGATTTCCTGATAATTACCAAATTCCTAAGTGACATCTAGACTTAGAAAATGGAAAAGTGATTTGTCTAAGTGCACAAATTACTCTTCAAATATATTTAATAAAAGAAATTATTACATGGAATCAAACATGGAAACATGTAGTCCACTAGATTTTATTTATTAGAGACAAATAAGAAATTGAGGACAATTGACATTTTCACTTTTCAAGTTCTTTTTTTTTTTTTCATAAAGAATAAAGAGGGCTTCCCTGGTGGCACAGTGGTTGAGTCCGCCTGCCGATGCAGGGGATATGGGTTCGTGCCCCGGTCTGGGAAGATCCCACATGCCGCAGAGCGGCTAGGCCCGTGAGCCATGGCCGCTGAGCCTGCGTGTCCGGAGCCTGTGCTCAGCAACGGGAGAGGCCACAACAGTGAGAGGCCCACGTACCACAAAAAAAAAAAGAATAAGGAAAAAAATAGATCTTAAATGAGTTTATTTAGTGTATTAGTTTCCCAGGGTCGCTGTACAAAAGTATCACAAGTGTGGTGGCTTAAAACAGCAGAAATGTATTCTCTTACATTTTTGGAGGCTAGAATCAAGTTGTGGGCAGGTTGGTTTCTTCTGGAGGCTCTGAGGAGAATCTGTTCCAGCCCTCTCCTAGTTTCTCCTAGTTTCTGGCAGCCCCAGCAGTCCTTGGCATTCCTTGGCGCATCTATACCTGCTGTCATCCTTGAATGGCACATGTGTCCCACTTTCCCCAGTGAAAGAGAACATGTAATCAGAATCCTTCATTTCTCACAATTCTTATGCTTCATAGGTTAAAAAATATTTACTCTTCACAAAGTGGTTTCTTTTCAGAATCTGTAGACTTGATAAAGAAAAATACTCTTCAAATAGACAAGGATTCACTAAAATACTTTATTGACTGGAATTACTTCCTTTGAGTAAAATAAGGGAAAGCTCTAATGGGTTAAATAGAGGACTAGTAACATTGCATTTATAATAATTTCTTTAATACAAAATAAGGCTGAGGCCTCACTCTTTCAGTGCCTTCAGCCAAGTTTTTGGCCTCAGATGACTGCCTTCTCAGGCAAATTACCTTCAAGGAAAAAGGCTTTGCCCTATCGAAAGGGAAATCTCTTCTTTGTTGTCAGACAATGCAACAGGGAAAAAAATAAACAAAAAAAAACTTCTCTGTATAAACACCCTGGTAATTTTATTTAATAGCTCAATAGGAATTTAATTAACTATTTAACTAGATATTCTAGTTATAAAATTCTTTCATTTGGATGAATAATACAATCAAATTTTCTAACATTATTGGAAATAAAACTCAATTTAGGTCAGTAATTTCTGTTTCTGGACATTGTAATGTCAAGTCCTATGACTTTCTAAGTGCATGACACTGGCCAAGTCATTAAGTGCTTCAATTTTCAATTTATAAATTTATAAAATAAAGTTAATATTATATACAGAACCTAAAAATACATTATATGTACACGTATATATAATATGGACATGATGACTATAAAAATACAGCATTAGCACCTACAGTGTTATGTGAACTCTCCCTGCATCAGAACTGACCTTCACTTGCACAGAGTGCACCTGCCCTGGACATGGAGATTGGAAGTGAGGGCACTGTAGGCTTTGGAGGGCAGAGGTAAATTCTGGCTGGTAACAAAATGAATAAATTGTACCATCATAATTGTACAATTTGTCACCGTCCCTTTAAATGAACCTATTTTTACATGTTTTTCCTTGATTTTCCCTTTCATATGTTATTTCAAAATCCCACATAGGATGTTTTACAGGGAGTAACAAACATAAAAAAACCCTAACTCCCTTGTTTCCCTCAAATGGTGGTCAATTATACATGGTACTACAAATAACATTAAACTTTCTTTAATTTTCTGAACTGTATTTAATGAGCATACCTCTATGGGAGGATTAGCTTTTAGGTAAATACATAGGTGTTATTCTGTTATTATTCCCTAAGGCTCACGTTCTTCATATATTTCTTTTAATATGACATTGAAAATAGGGCCTGCATTGTGTGCCACAGTTCTTATATGTTTAAATTTCATTAATTAAAAAATAGTAAATATTGAAATCTACAGTAAGCCTGATGTTTGTACCTATGTATTTCTCCAGCAAGCACTAGAATATTACTTGAGCCTAAAAATTTAGTCGTTGTCATTTATCTTTCTCTATCCAAATTCTTGAGTGCATTCCTGTACTACACCCACAGTGGAGGAACGCTGGGACTCATCTTGGAGTCCTTCATTGAGACAATTTCATTCAGGACTTGTGTAGGATCTGAGGTCTCAGAAATAATGTGACTCTTGCCCCGTGGAAACTGGGCATTTATGTTCCTTCTTTGGATGGAGACATGAACCTGAGAGATAGCCAAGTCATTCGCTAAACATCATACATGTTTGGGATGTAGAACTCCAGTGACAATGTTTGAACTATTAGACTGGACTGCTTATTAGCTATGAAGCAATTTACAATGTCTTCAGAAATGTAATTTGCTGTCCAAAAGGAAAGTTTTACTTTATTAAACAGGCAGGAATTTTTTTAAAAAATTAATAGCAGCAATCTTGTGAAAAATACCACTATCTCTATTTTTGCATAAGAGAAACTGAGGCACAAATACATTTAAAGAAGCATCCAAGGCTAGCTAAGCCTTGGTGGAACCAGGATTCTAACCCAAGCTGTCTGACACAAGTTTATTCTCTTAACCTCTACACTGTTCACTTAATGCAACAAATTATCTTGCCACACTTGAGGTCTTAAACCATTGCAAATGAATGATCAGGTTTATGAAATATCCGATTTATGAGCCATCCGTAACATTATAATAATATATAAACCATATTATATACAAAAAGGCAAGCTAGACCCTGAAGAATTTTTAAGTTAGGAGAGATATTATATTGCATGGCATCAACAACACTAAATTACATGGAATGAAGTCCAATCCTTGTCAATTACTGGTATGTTGTCATTTTTTTTACTAAATTTTAATTTTCTCATCTTTAAAAGGAGCTAAGTACATATATAATTATATACTTACCTTACAGAGTTGTTGCATGGATAAAATTATGAAAAAATTTTGTGATACTGTATGTTCCCACTTACATGTGTAATATAAAAAAGCCAAACTCATAGAAATAGAGAATAGATTTGTGGTTGCCAGGAGATGAGAGGATGGGGGAAGTGGAGAGATATTAGTGGAAAGCTACAAACTTCCAGCTGCAAGATGAATAAGTTCTAGGGACCTAATGCACAGCTTGGTGACTATAATTAACAGTACTGCATTATGCTTGAAAGTCTTTAAAAGGATAGATCTTAAATATTATTACCACACACACAAATGATAATAATGTGAGGGGATGGAGGTGTTAACTAACCTTATTGTGGTAATCATTTTGCAAAACAGATATATACAGTCGGCCTTTCATATCCGTGGTTCTGCATTCACAGATTCAACCTACCAAAGATCAAAAGTATTCAAAGAAAAATTCCAGGAAAGTTCAAAAAGCAAAACTTGAATTTGCCACACACAGACAACTATTTACATAGATTTTGCACTTGTATTTGCAACTATTTACATAGCAGTTAGATTGCTTTAGATATTATAAGTAATCTAGAGATGATTTAATGTATAAGGGAGGATGTGCCTAAGTTATATGCAAATACTGTGCCATTTTATATAAGGGATTGAGTATCCTTGAATTTCGGTGTCTGTAAGGTGTCCTGGAACCTATCCCTTGAGAATACCAAGGGACATCTGTAGGTGTATCAGACCATCATATTATACACTTTAACTTACATATGTTATATATCAATAATATCTCAATAAAGTTGGGGAGAAAAAGTAGAAAATTTTGTGGCATACTTTATAATTTGGCAAGCATAACACTTTTGTATAATTCTTACATTTTATATATTTCAAAGGGAGTAACATCTATATGATAGGATACTAAACAGACATTAAAAATCATCTTTGCAAAGACTGATAAAATGAGAATTGCTTAAAAATAGGTCTTAACCATGATCCTTATTTTGTTAAAAAAAAAAGTTATGTACACTGTGTATTTGTTTAATGCCCCAGACAATGGACACAGGGAGTATACCTGTAGTCGAAGTTATATTAACTCTTTACAACACAGGAAAACACACACAAGGTATTTCTCAGTGATGGGGTGTTGAGCTGGGCTTGTTATAAGGTTTGGGATTCTGCTGGGTAGTTTTGGAAAGGGCTTAGGAAAGTGAGGTTTGATCTTGATCTTGGGTGCTCTCTTGAAATAGGGGCATTTGGGAATTGGGTATTTTAATGGTTTTTATTAGTAGATGGAAGAAATGAAGCTGTCATTGCTGTCCTAGTCACTGATATTAACCAATAGAGAAAGATATTTGGTTATTTTTGTTGTATGATGTCCTTGTCTTTGCTGTATATTCAGGTATAGAGTGACCTTTTTTTGTGAAATTTCATCACAATCTCAGAGTGACCTTGTTTAATTACTATTGACATTCTGTGGAATGTGTATGTTCAGTATGCAGCCTAGCTATTAGCTACTAGTTTCTGGGGCCTTTTGGTTTGTTTGTTGGCTTATCAATATGTAGTGAAAAGACCAGCTGATATAGTAGTTTTTTACTTTTTAATATTTCTATGATAACAGGTAATAACTATATATTTTATATAATTATTTAGATAATATATAATTTTATATAATTTATATATTTTATATATACATATATATATAGAGAGAGAAAGACAGAGAAACATTTCTTCTGTTACTCATTGAATAATGCATCTCTTCAGCGTCAAGAACAAATTAGAATTTCTAACTCAGGTACCTAATTCAGTAATCTTTCTACTATTCAATGCCTTTAAGACTGGAGTTTTATTTACTCCATTTTTTTTTCCCCTAACTTTGGCCTTATTGCTATTTGCCTTGAGAGGGCAATGAGTCATTTCCCAAGAAATAGCCATACATTCATTTCATCTGTGACAAAATTAAGTTTTCCTAAATTTGGGTGATATATTACTCATTGCCTTGCAACCAGGAAAATAACCCGTCGTAGGTAGGATTCCTAACTACAACCTAATTCTAAAGTCCTGGAAATCAGGGCCATGATTCACACATCTCCATGTGATGCTTACCAATACAACTGGCCAAAATCATATGTGCCCAGAAATGGCTGCTGATAAGTAGGTCACACACACACACACACACACACACACACACACACACACACACACACTGGTTTTTGGTTGGTCTTAACATTTTCATTTATATGGGTTTTCTGACAACTTCTCAGAAGATTCCAGATCCCTGTGTGTGAAATCATAATCATGAACTCAATTACCATAGAGGATTGTAAAAGAGAAAGAAAACCACTCTTATCTCCCCAATCGACTGCTTCAAACACACATTCCATGAAATATGGATGACTTCAGGGGATGGGGAAGCTCTGAAGAGATGGTGAGAAGGCTCCAGATGAAGGTTTCCATTTGGATGGCAAAAGGATGTCCCTTGCTTTGGCAAGGCAGAGTGGGCAATCACTGGGGGCCAGGGATACCTGTGGCTTCAGGGACACAGTATCCCACTGACGCTTGACACTTAGCTGAGAATCTGGGGGGAATGGAGGCCAATTTCAGGGCCTATTTTAATGGACTAGACATTTATCAGTGACTAGAGGACTAAAACAATTATGCCATTTCTGGAAAACAGAGAAGAGACGTAAATACTTTTGTGTACAAAACAGGTGTTCTCTGGAGAGCAACTGGCAATACAGAAGTCTTGTGTATTTAATGAAATATGAGAAAACTGAAACCATGGAAAGGTGGTCCATTAGCCAGCTAATCAGCCCTGTAAGATGAAGCAAAGACATTGAGCTCCTTATTTTGAAATCAAGAGAAAAGAGAGGTGAATTTACATGATGAGCTAAGAGGTGTCCTTAACGGAGTGCTTGGACCATTTCTGTTGCAAATGTCAAAGTGTTTCTGAATGTTAATGCCCTGAATTTACCCAGGGCCCGATTTCATAATTTTCGTTGACTCTTGTGTATAAAGAAATCCCATTGCTGTCAACTTAAATTGTGCAGTTAGGACTCCATGATTGGGTTCACTGTCTGCTAAAAGTATATTATTTTAATACATTTTTGTTTTTATAAAACCACATTGTGAACCCAAAGGGAGAATTGGGGGAGAGGCTAGGGAATAAGCCTGGCCTCTCCATTAAATCATTCTCTGCATTTGGAAATGTCAGCCACTCTGAATGCTGTTTCCTTTAAGTGAAAAATAAGAGTAGGATACTTACATCATAGTAGACATATCAGGGAATTAAAGTTTGCATAGTCTTCAGGGATGGACTGAAAGGAACATCTATGCAGAAAGAGAAAGAACATGGCTTAATCCTGACAGATAAGTGCATTTTACTCTGCATTCAAAAACAAAATCAAACAACCAAATTAAACTAGAAAAGGAAGTGTAAACCTCAAAACCTAGGAATTAAATTATTAGAATCCGGGACAGTCTACTTTCTAGCTCACCTCCTTCCAGGAATCCCAAAGAAGATTGTCTCCCTGTTATAGAAGAACTAAAAACCATTTGTTGATATCATAGTGCTGGCAAGAGTCACCATGAGAGCCATATCATGTTAACTTAGAGTGGGATTTTTCCTTTCAGCACTGAGTCTTGAAAAATTGGGCATACTGATTTCAGTATGTTGTTACAAGGTAGCGATGTGTTTTTCCCCTCCTTTAATAGGTGCTAATTATTATAATTCTTACAGTCATATTTCTTTGTGTAGAGCATGTTTAATGTATTGAAGACTAGTAAAATATAGCAGCCATGCCTACTGTCAGGTTAACGTGGGCTGCTATTGAGGTGTCTAAGTGTGCATAGATGTGAGCATCTGACAGTGGGTGGTTTGGGTGTTTGCTTCATAAAAATGTTTGAATAAACAGCTTTTGAATAAAGCAGCTTGGATTTAACAATTTAACTGAATTGACATATAAATTGATAGGAAGATGTTGGTTCTTGGAAAGGCAATTGTATTTTGCTGAGGCTTTGTCAGACATGCTTACCACAATTCAGCGTATCTGGTGAGGCCAAGAAGAAAGAAGAGTCCAGGGCAGAAAGAGAAAAAAAAACTAGGACAGAGGTAGAAACAGGAATGATAAATTATATTCCCTTCCAACTCAATGCTGGCACATCTCATTTCTCTAACAGATCTACATAATAATGTCCAGACACTCAATCTGGGTATATATATTTTTAATTGGGAGAAAAGGAAATTTTTTTAATGCTGTGAAATAATACTGAATTTGTTCACTTGCAAGGTTTGAGTTGGCCCCAAAGGGGTTTTGGTTGGAGATGGGGGTGGATGGGGTAGAATGTTATTTTCTTTTAATCAATATAAAGCTATTAGACATAAGTGGCTTCTCACTGACTCAGAGACAATAACCCCAGGGTGGAAAGCACCCAAAATACTCATCCCTTGCTTTACAGCTGGGTCAGGTCCTTAATCAGTTGCAGGGTATTTCTCTTGCAATGGCCATAAAAGCCTTTTTCCAGGAGTAGTTTACTGTTCTAGGGTTACAATGAAGCATGATATGTAAAGTGTGATGCTCCTTAAGTTCAGGTGTGAGTCTTTTAATTTCCCCCTTGTTAAGATGGAAAGATGTCCTGGTGAATAGAGACATTCTTTTCAATTCAAAAGTTCTTCATGATGGGCTGTCTCTTTGTGGGGCTTGTTGTATACAAGGCATATCCAGGTGACCTTTTCTGGGCTCCTATGGTAGTTTTGTCTTGATCAAAATGGTTCTATTCACAGGAGGGGAAAAGCTGTGACAACATCCTGCAAAATAAAATCCTCTAAAGAATAAGGTGGAAAAAAATGCCACTTTCTTTTGGGAAGGTGGGAGAAGAGGAAGAGAAGAGAATAGAGGAGAAGCAAAGAAGAGAGATGCCATTGGCAAGAGGGAAGGTCAAAAAGGAAGAAATGCCAGAGAGAAGCTAGAGACAGGACAGAGCAGGGTCAGGAATCCCAAGAGACACTGTGTCCATTTCTTCCCACAAGTCCAGCGGTGGGCGCTTTAGATCCCATTTTGCAGATTAGGAAACTGAGCTGCGGGATGAAGCGTCTGGCCCACTCCCATGCAGTTTGCAACTAAACCAAGATTTAGTCTCAGGTCGACCTCACTTCTGGCTCTAACCTCTCCCCAAGAAAATGCAAACCTGTGTTTCATTTTGATTAATTCTCAACAATCTCTTCTAAAGCAAATAGCTCAGGTGCCCTTCCCTGACCTAAAAGAGAAGCTCCTGTGCACTTTAGCCCTCAGATCCCCCAAAGAAACAGTGTGAGTATTATATCTCTGCTAACTGAACCCACTCATCTGTTTTCCCAACAACATTAAGGTTCTTTACACTTTGAGAAAAAGGACAAAGGCAGGGGAGAATGATGGTGGAAATAAAACTGTGGTAATTCAATGCTTCCTCTGGGATTTATTTATTGTTGGTCATGGCCGAGGAGCTCTTTGTACCTTACACATGTGTAGGATTGTGGGGGTCAGAGTGCATATGCCAAAAGAGAGCTAGGACAGAGGGAAACCTGATGAATAAGAAAGAGAATTCCAGAGAACGGGATCGATGGGGTAGAGAGGGTATGTATCATCATAAAAAGAAATTGAAAGCTCCTGGGGAAATTTATAGTTATGTGATCTGCACCCAAGGGGGAAGTCTATAGAATACTCCTTGCCCATAAAAATGTATTAGGTGGTAATGGTCCCTAATAATGCTATGTTCCCTGCCCGAGCATGTCACATCAGATTTTGAAGGAAGCGGGAGAAAGAAGAGGAGGAGTGGGTCCTTATAGCCAGTGCTCCCTGTGCAGTTGTTCAGGGAGTTCACTGCACTAGGGCACCCAGCTAAGGGGGAGGTGGGGGCTAGAATCCAGCCTGAGTTCAGCTCACCAAGCTCTGAGCCCTGAAGAGGGTTGGGTTCTCCTGGAAGAAGAGATGCCTTAGCTATGGGGTTGTTTCTGCCCAAGGGATGTATCTTTTTCTAATATGCATAAAGGTGTAGAATGGACTAGAGTCTGCAGCCAAGGAACCCAGAAGTATCAGTGATATGAGTTTGAAGATAAAGTTTCTGTTCCCTGTGATCTCTTGCTGTGTCAGATTTTTTTCTCATTTATTTTCTCTTCCTGAAATGTACAAACGGTCAGACTCTTCCAATTTATAAGACTTAGGAGGTACTAATGTTCTCTAAAGTATGTTTTGTAAAAGAAAACTGTTCCCTATAAGAGAGGAGAGAGCAGGATATTGGTGTATGCTTGTCTATTTCAATTTTAATCTTGTAGATAATAATATTTTATGTGGAACAATCTATTAGTGAAAAATTAGATCTGGTCATTGCTACTGATTTGGAGAACACTTAAAACAATCCCCTGCATCTGAAGAACTTGCTATCAAGACAAAGATATGTTCTTAAGCCCTCACTGCTTCAGAAGGCTCTCACTTTCAATTACCAGTCAGTATGGAAGCTGGGAAGAGATTCTCTTTATACCATCTCAATTCCTTCTCAATGCCATCTTCTTTCTATGATTGCCTTACTTTCAAACAATATTCTGACCAAAGTGAACAGACAAATGACTGCTAGAGAAATCATGGAGTCAGTATGACATGATGACATGGACCCTGGGCTGAGAACCCAGAGGCTGACTTGGTGGAATCACTAATTAGGCTGCACGATCTTGGGCAAATCACTTACCTCCCAAGATTGTTAGGCAAACTCTTCATAGTCTGTCTGCTTCTGGGAGATTGACAACATTTATTAGCTTATTAAAGACCTTGAGAAATCCTGCAATAAAGAACACTGTTTGCTAACTGGGGAATGTAACTTTATTTTCCCCCATAGCATATATAGTAATATACTAAGAAGAATATTTCTGGCAGAGAGAAGAATGTCAAAGAAGACCCAGAAAAAAAGAAACACACAAACAAACAAACAAATAAAAATTGTCATGGTAAGTTTGATTTAGCAGAGCATGAAGTGATATAAACAAAGCCTGGGCATGGGAAGCTGACCTGTACAGACTCTGCACAGCTTTTCATGCTACATTACGAGTTTGGCATACCTCCAAAAACAGACTGCTATTTGTAGTAGACATAGCCCTGAACTAGAAATGACTGGGAATGAGCACTAGCCTCCGTTCTTTCTCAGCTGTGTGGACTGAGGCTAACTACTGAAATTTTGCCTCTTTAATTATCAGTCTCCATATATATAACACAGGAATTCTCTGCATACCTTACATGGTTTTGAGCATCAATTAAGTAAGAGCTTGTGAAAGTGTTCTGTAATCTATCCTGTACTCTATAAATATAAGAAGTACCAAAAAAAATCTCAAGGATAAAATTCCAATGAATGGTATATTTTTCACATCTCCATTTTAATTAAACATAAAAAATGATGCATTTAATATTTTAATGCAATCCAATTGTTAGAAATAAAATGCTAAATAATTGAATCTATTAGATGGCATGCTTGAACATTGGTTACTGCCAGAATCCACTGAAATTCATGATCTTTGGCTCATGGCTTTCAGAATCCCTCTTCTTGACAGATGGAGAAATTTGAGAATAATCTAAAACATATAAGCTTAATTACCACAATCAATTTGAACATATTTATTGGATTGTTTTAGCTTAAATAAAAATAAGTCAAACCTAAAACCTTCACCAATCACTATAAAAGTTCCATTGTGAGTTTAAGACTGAGGATGAAAACGTATATCAGAGTCAAGGGGACACAGAACTTGAACCTGAACAGAGAAAAGTTTTATAAGATCATTTAGAGACCTCAAGTTTTTTGCTGCAGCCTGAGCCAGAAGATACTTTTCTTCCAACAGGAACAAGAAACATCTGAGAAATGACTGAAATGTTTTAGTGTGTCTTACACATAGAATGCCCCCTTTAAAAAAATAAAAAAGGCTCACTACCCGTTAGACATGCCAAGGGCATCTCGTTAGATGTCCCGACTTTAGAAACAGATTTGCAAGACAGAATGTTCCAACCCTGCAGTTGGATTGTGGGTTTTTAACCTTCACAAGTTTGCCCTTTGAGCAGAACTTGAGAAAGGAAGAAAGAAAGAGGAAAAGAATGAAGAAGAAAAGCAAAATAAATCAAAAGCAGCTTTCTTAGTAACAGAGACATCTCCAAGGCCATGTGCGAAAGGACTGGGACTCTAATGATATCAATTAGGCCTGACCCACTGGGACTCTGGAAATATATTGTACTCATGGACTCTGCTCAAGTCCATATGTAAAAGGTCATTAACAGGGTACAAAATACTGCAAATTATTGGCCAAGTGTGCCTCCTTACCCCAAATACTTCCAACATTCTGAAATAAATTATAACCAGTAATGCTTTCATGTTGACAAGCTAATTCTACTTAGGTTTTCCTTCCTAAATCAAGGAAATTAATATTTTTTTTAAAAATAGTATTATGTGTTAAATGTGGATTCACAAATACAGAGAGAGAGAGAGAGGAAGAAAGAGAGAGAGTGACTCACAGCTACCTGTTTTTCCCAGTTTTGTTCCCCAGTTGAGATAATGGTAGCAGGATAGGTGACTTCTCCACTAGAATGAAGATTCCCCAAAACATTCTCTTCCTTGGCTGAACTTTTTGCATCACTTTCAAGGCATGGTGTGTATCTTCACAGCAGTGGGTTGAATTTGCTGAAGCAGAAAATGTAAGCTACTTAATAAAGGCTCAAGCTTCCATATTTGTGTGGGAATATTTTGGCAGCCCTTCCAGGAGATGTCAGCTCTCCCTGGGCTGTGTTTAGGATGTGGTGGCCACCTGAAGGCATTCTCACAGGCTGACAGCCAGTGACTCCTGCCTACCACCCTCTCTCTGACAGCAGGCCTCCTGCTGAAGCTGCAGAGATTTCCCAGTTCTCACAGAGAAACTTTGCCAACTCAGGCAAACAAAACAGAATCCTGTTACATAAAGCAACTTGAGCTGTGGTCCAACTGCGTCTTCAGTGTTCGGCAAAATGGTAAATTATCCAAGAGGGGGCTTCCTCTGATAAGAGTGCATCTCACATTGCAACTCAACAAAACTGGGCTCAGAAGGGGCTGATTTGGGGGTAGGTCTTTCCTGCTTCCCAGGCCTCAGTTTCTTGTCTATTAAAAGGAGGTAGTGAAGGGAGGAAATCAAGATGGCAGAGAAGGAAAACGTGGAGCTCACCCCCCCCAATGAACACATCAAAAATATATGTACATGTACAGCAATTCTCACTGACAACAAACTGGAGACTGGCAGAAAAGCTCTTCTACAACCAAGGCTGTAATGAAAGATCCACCCCAATTGGTAGGAAGGGAGGAGAAGCAATCAGTTTGGGACCCAACCCCTAGGAGGGGACACAGAAGAGAAAGGGCATATCACGGGCTTGGAGATCCTCCCTGGGGAGTGATAGGTTCAAGCCACACATTGGGCACCCCAATCTTGGGGTCTGACACCAGGAATATGAATGAGTCCCTTAATTGGTTTGAAAACTGGTGGGATTTATAGAAGGGCTGTAAGAAACCTACACTCTGCTCATGAAGAGGGCACCCACAGGCTCCCTTACTCCTGGGAACAAGGTAGAGGAAGCAGATGAAACTGCCTGGGGCTCTGGCCAGTTTCCCATGAACATACCAGTGTGCATCCCTGCCACTCTAGCTCTGGCAGAGCTCCCTACAAGGGTGAGGGCTGCTGTTGCTGAGGAGGAGAATGCACACTTGGGGAGGACAGAGCCTGTTCAGACCTGTCACTACAACTTAATGGGGCAAGGGTGGCCACTGCTGACACTCACAGAGATGACAGATCAGGAGCTGTCTGAAACTCTGACTGGTTTCCCAGGACCATGCCACTGTGTTCCCCAGCCCACACAAGGTGCCTACTGTGATCCCACTTTCTCCAGCACTGATCCCCTTTGGGGCTTATATGCCATTATCAGGAAGATAGAGAACACAGACTTAGAGGGAATGCAACCAGCTTGAAGACAAACCTCAGGGCTTCTGCTCCAGCAGCTTGGAACCTGAACACACCCCAAATAGAGCAGTGATGACCACTGAGCATAGGAAAAACCCAAGCTCACACTTGGCTCCGGCTCTAGCCTCTCCATCTCCAGCCCCACCTCCCACAAAGGTGATAGCCGCTAGCACACCCTGGTGAAAGGTGTGATCTGTGTGATGTCAGATGCAGGTCTCCAACCAAAGCCACTAGAAACATGTAGACTGTATAGGGACACTCCTACACAAGGACAGCCCTTCAAGGGTTGTTTTATCTAATTCAAGATAATAATAATAATAATCTAATTCAAGATGTTTTATCTAATTCAACCCTTCAAGGGTATCTGTTTAATCAACTTTCATAGAGTCAGAGAAAGTTAAACAGAATGAGAAGAAAGAGGAATTTCTCTCAAACAAAAGAACAAGAAAAAAAAGAAAAACAACTAATGGAGCAGAGATAAATAAGTTGCCAGGTAAAGAATTCAAAGCATTAGTACTAAGAATGCTGGGCTTCCCTGGTGGCACAGTGGTTAAGAATCCACCTGCCAAAGCAGGGGACATGGGTCTGAGCCCTGGTCTGGGAAGATGCCACATGTCGCAGAGCAACAAAGCCTGTGCAAAAAAACTACTGAGCCTGAGCTCTAGAGCCCACTAGCCACAACTACTGAAGCTCACATGCCACAACTACTGAAGCCCACACACCTAGAGCCCATGCTCCACAACAAGAAAAACCACCACAATGAGAAGCCTGCACACAATAATGAAAAGTAGCCCCTGACTGCCACAACTAAAGAAAGCCTGTGTGGAGCAACAAAGACCCAACACAGCCAAAAATTAATTAATTAATTAAAAACAGTAAGAATGCTAACTGAACCTGGGATAATATATGAGCACATTGAGACTTTATTTTTTAATATTTTAATTTTATTTTTTATACAGCAGGTTCTTATTAGTTTTCTATTTTATACATATTAGTGAATATATGTCAATCCCAATCTCCCAATTCATCCCACCACCACCACCACCCTGCCACTTTCCCCCTTGATGTTCATACATTTGTTCTCTACATCCGTGTCTCTATTTCTGCCCTGCAAACCAGTTCATCTGTACCATTTTCTAGGTTCCACATATATGCATCAATATATGATATTTGTTTTTCTCTTTCTGACTTACTTCACTCTGTATGACAGTCTCTAGATTCATCCACGTCTGTACAAATGACCCAATTTCGGCCCTTTTTATGGCTAATATTCCATTGCATATGTGTACCATGTATTCTTTATCCATTCATCTGTCAATGGGCATTTAAGTTGCCTCCATGACCTGGCTATTGTAAATAGTGCTGCAATGAACATTACAGTGCATGTGTCTTTTTGAATTATGGTTTTTCTCTAGGTATATGCCCAGTAGTGAGATTGCTAGGTCATACGGTAATTCTATTTTTAGTTTTTTAAGGAACCTCCATACTGTTCTCCATAGTGGCTGTATCAATTTATATTTGCACCAACAGTGCAAGAGGGTTCCCTTTTCTCCACATCCTCTTCAGCATTTGTTGTTTGTAGATTTTCTGATGCTGCCCATTCTAATTGCATGAGGTGATACCTCATTGTAGTTTTGATTTGCATTTCTCTAATATTTAGTGGCGTTGAGCAGCTTTTCATGTGTTTCTTGGCCATCTGTATGTCGTCTTTGGAGAAATGTCTATTTAGGTCTTCTGCCCATTTTTGGATTGGGATGTTTGTTTTTTTAATGTTGAGCTGCATGAGCTGTTCATATATTTTAGAGATTAATCCTTGCCCTTTGATTCATTTGCAAATATTTTCTCTTATTCTGATGGTTGTCTTTTCGTCCTGTTTATGGTTTCCTTTGCTGTGCAAAAGCTTTTAAGGTTCATTAGGTCCCATTTGTTTATTTTAGGTTTTATTTCCATTAATCTAGGAGGTGGATCAAAAAATATCTTGCTGTGATTTATGTCAAAGAGTGTTCTTCCTATGTTTTCCTCTAAGAGTTTTAGAGTGTCCTGTCTTACATTTAGGTCTCTAATCCATTTTGAGTTTATTTTTGGGTATGGTATTAGGGAGTGTTCTAATTTCATTATTTACATGTAGCTATCCAGTTTTCCCAGCACCACTTACTGAAGAGACTGTCTTTCCTCCATTGTATATCCTTGCCTCCTTTGTCATAGATTAGTTGAACATATGTGCATGGGTTTATCTCTGGGCTTTCTATCCTGTTCCATTGATCTATATTTCTGTTTTGTGCCAGTACCATATTGTCGTGATTACTGTAGCTTTGTAGTATAGTCTGAAGTCAGGGAATCTGATTCCTCCAGCTCCATTTTTTTCCCTTCAAGAATGCTTTGGTTATTTGTGGTTTTTTGTGTCTCCATACAAATTTTAAGATTTTTTGTTCTAGTTCTGTAATAAATGCCATTGGTAATTTGATAGGGATTGCATTGAATCTGTAGATTGCTTTGGGTAGTATAGTCATATTCACAATATTGATTCTTCCAATCCAAGAACATGGTATATCTCTCCACCTGTTGGTATCATCTTTAATTTCTTTCATCAGTGTCTTATACTTTAATGCATACAGGTCTTTCATCTCCCTAGGTAGGTTTATTACTAGGTATTTTATTATTTTTGTTGCAATGGTAAATGGGAGTGTTTCCCTAACTTCTCTTTCATATTTTTCATCATTAGTGTATAGGAATGCAAGAGATTTCTGTGCAAGTGATTTTGTATCCTTAAACTTTACCATATTCATTGATTAGCTCTAGTAGTTTTCTGGTGGCAGCTTTAGGATTCTCTCTATATAGTATCATGTCATCTTCAAACAGTGACAATTTTACCTCTCCTTTTCCAATTTGTATTCCTTTTATTTCTTTTTCTTCTCTGACTGCCATGGCTGGTACTTCCCAAACTATGTTGAATAATAGTGCTGAGAGTGGACATCCTTGTCTTGCTCCTGATCTAAGAGGAAATGCTTTCAGTTTTTAACCATTGAGAATGATGTTTGCTGTGGGTTTTCATATATGGCTTTTATTATGTGGAAATAGCTTCCCTCTATGCCCACTTTCTGGAGAGTTTTTATCATAAATGGGTGTTGAATTTTGTCAGAAGCTTTTTCTACATCTATTGAGATAATCATATGGTTTTTATTCTTCAGTTTGTTAATATGGTATATCACATCAATCACTTTGCATATATTGAAGAATCCTTGCATCCCTGGGGTAAATCCCACTTTATCATGGTGCATGATCCTTTTAATGTGTTGTTGGATTCTGTTTGCTAGTATTTTGTTTAGGATTTTTGCATCTATATTCATCAGTGATATTGGTCTGTAATTTTCTTTTTTTGTAGTATCTTTGTTTGGTTTTGGTAACAGGGTAATGGTGGCCTCATAGAATGAGTTTGGGAGTGTTCCTTCCTCTGAAATTTTTTGGAAGAGTTTGAAAGAGATGGGTGTTAGCTCTTCTCTAAATGTTTGATAGAATTCACCTGTGAAGCCATCCGGTCCTGGACTTTTATTTGTTGGAAGATTTTTAATTACAGTTTCAATTTTATTACTTGTGATTAGTCTGTGCATATTTTCTGTTTCTTCCTGTTTCAGTCTTGGAAGATTATACCTTTCTAAAAATTTGTCCATTTCTTACAGGTTGTCCATGTTATTGACATAGAGTTGTTTGTAGTAGTCTCTTGGGATGCTTTGTATTTCTGCGGTGTCTGTTGTAACTTCTCATTTTTCATTTCTAATTCTATTGATTTGAGTCATCTCCCTTTTTTTCTCGATGAGTTTGGCTAGTGGTTTATCAGTTATGTTAATCTTCTCAAAGAAGCAGTTTTTAGTTTTATTGATCTTTGGTTTTTT
Source organism: Leucopleurus acutus (assembly GCF_964270905.1). NCBI lineage: Eukaryota > Metazoa > Chordata > Mammalia > Artiodactyla > Delphinidae > Leucopleurus > Leucopleurus acutus. Next base: position 155,464,217 of record NC_139142.1, read on the forward strand.
TTTCTTTGTTTCTATTTCATTCATTTCTGCTCTAATCTTTATGATTTCTTTCCTTCTGCTAACTTTGGGTTTTGTTTGTTCTTCTTTCTCTAGTTCCTTTAGGTGTAAAGTTAATTGTTTATTTGAGATTTTTCTTGTTTCTTGAGGTAGGTTTGTATAGCTATAAACTTCCCTCTTAGAACTGTTTTTGCTGCATCCCATAGGTTTTGGATCATCGTGTTTTCATTGTCATTTGTCTCTAGGTATTTTTTGATTTCTCTTTGACTTCTTCAGTGATCTCTTGGTTATTTAGTAACATATTTTTTAGCCTCCATGTGTTTGTGTTTTTTACGTTTTTTTCCCTGTAATTGATTTCTAATCTCCTCGTGTTGTGTTCAGAAAACATTCTTGTTATGATTTCAGTTTTCTTAAATTTACTGAGGTTAGATTTATGACCCAAGATGTGATCTATCCTGGAGAATGCTCTGTGTGCACTTGAGAAGAAAGTGTAATCTGCTGTTTTTGGATGTAATGTACTATAAATATCAAATAAATCTATCGGGTCTATTGTGTCATTTAAAGCTTCTGTTTCCTTATGAATTTTCTGTTTGGATGATCTGTCTATTGGTGTAAGTGAGGTGTGAAAGTCCCCCACTATTATTGTGTTATTGTCTTTTTCCTTTTTTTAGCTGTTGGCAGTTGCCTTATGTATTGAGGTGCTCCTATGTTGGGTGCATATATATTTATAATTGTTATATCTTCTTCTTGGATTGATCCCTTGATCATTATGTAATGTCCTTCCTTGTCTCTTGTAACATTCTGTATTTTAAAGTCTATTTTATCTTACATAAGTACTGCTACTCCAGCTTTCTTTTGATTTCCATTTGCATGGAATATCTTGTTCCATCCCCTCACTTTCAATCTGTATGTGTCCCTAGGTCTGAAGTGGGTCTCTTGTAGACAGCATATATATGGGTCTTGTTTTTGTATCCAGTCAGCAGGCCTGTGTCTTTTGGTTGGAGCATTTAATCCATTCACATTTAAGGTAATTATGTATGTTCCTATTACCATTTTCTTAATTGTTTTGGGTTTGTTTTTGTAGGTCTTTTTCTTCTCTTGTGTTTCCCTTTTAGAGAAGTTCCTTTAGAATTTGTTGTAGAGCTGGATTGGTGGTGCTGAATTCTCTTAGCTTTTGCTTGGCTGTAAAACTTTTGACGTCTCCATTGAATCAGAATGAGATCCTTGCTGGGTAGAGTAATCTTGGTTGTAAGTTCTTCCCTTTCATCACTTTAAATATGTCATGCCACTCCCTTCTGGCTTGTAGAGTTTCTTCTGATAAATCAACTGTTAACCTTATAGGAGTTCCCTTGTATGTTATCTGTCATTTTTCCCTTTGATTACTATGTGTCTCAGTGTGTTTCTCCTTGGGTTTATCCTGTATGGGACTCTGCACTTCCTGGACTTTGGTGGCTATTTCTCTTCCCATGTTAGGGAAGTTTCTGACTATAATCTCTTCAAATATTTTCTTGGGTCCTTTCTCTCTCTCTCTTCTCTTTCTGGGATCCCTATAATGTGAATGTTGTTGCTTTCAATGTTGTCCCAGTATTCTCTTAGGCTGTCTTCATTTCTTTTCATTCTTTCTTCCTTATTCTGTTATGCAGCAGTTAATTCTACCATTCTGTCTTCCAGGTCACTTATCCATTCTTCTGCCTCAGTTATTCTGCTATTGATTCCTTCTAGTGTATTTTTCATTTCAGTTATTGTATTGTTCATCTCTGTTTCTTTGTTCTTTAATTCTTCTAGGTCTTTGTTAAACATTTCTTGCAGCTTCTTGATCTTTGCCTCCATTTTTTTTCTGAGGTCCTGGATCATCTTCACTATCCTTATTCTGAATTCTTTTTCTGGAAGTTTGCCTATCTCCACTTCATATAGTTGTTTTTCTGGGGTTTTATCTTGTTCCTTCATCTGGTGCATAGCCCTCTGGCTTTTCATCTTGTCTATCTTTCTGTGAATGTGCTTTTTGTTGCACAGGCTGAAGGATTGCAGTTCCACTGAGAATTTTAACTAGAAACTGAAAACTAAAAAGAACCAGTCAGTACTGAAGAATGAAATAACAGAAATGAAATGTACACTAGAAATTATTAACAATTGACTAGGTGATACAGAAGAATGCATAAGTGGTTTGGAATATAGAATAATGAAATCACCACATCAGGAAAGCAAAAGTAAAGAAAATTTTTTAATTGAGGATAGTTTAGAGGACCTCTGAGACGACATCTACTATATTAACATTCAAATTATAGGGGCTCCAGAAGAAGAGAGAGAGCAAATGTTCAAAAATATATTTGATGAAATTACTGCTGAAAACTTCCAGAACCTGAAGAAGGAAACAGAAATACAAGTACAAGAATCAAAGAGATTCCAAAGAAGATTAAGCCAGAAAGAACCACACCAAGACATATAATTAAAATAACAAAATTAAAGACAAAGAGAGTATTCAAATGCTGCAAGAGAAAAACAGAGTCACACACAAGGGAACCCCCATAAGACTATCAGCTGATTTTTCTGCAGAAACTTTGCAGACCAGAAGGGAGTGGCATGATATATTTAATGTGCTGAAAGAGAAAAACCTACAACGTAGGATACCCTACTCAGCAATTTGTCAATCAGAATTTAAAGAAAGATAAAGATCTCAGACAAGTAAAATCTAAAAGACTTCATCAATACTGACTGGCCATTAAATGAAGTGTTAAATGGTCTTCTCTAAGTGGAAAAATAAATAATACAACAAGAAGTAAGAATTTATAAAAAGGAAAATCCCACTAGTAAAGGCAAATATATAGTAAAAGCTGTGGATCGACCACTTAAATAACCTAGTATAAAGATTAAAAGACAAAATTGTAAAAATAAATTATAACTACAATAAACAATTAAGGGGTAAATATGAAGATGCAAAACATGACATCAAAAAACACAAAATGTAGGTGAGGGGGTAAAATATGTAGATTCTTTAAAATGTATTCAAACTTAAATGACTGTCTGGTAAATTCAAATTAAAGACCTACAATAGATACACAAAAACTAGGAAAAAAAGGAACACAAGCATACTACTAAAGAAAACCATCAAACCACATTTGAAAAGACTAAAAGAAGAAGAAAGGAACAGAGAAGAACAACAAATACAACCAGAAAACAAGTAACAATGGACAACAAGTTCATAACCATTAATAGTCACTTTAAATATCACTGGATTAAATGCTCCATTCAAAAGACACATAGTGGCTGATTGAATAAAAGAACATGACTCATATATGTGCTGCTTACAAGACATTCACTTCAGATCTAAAGACATATACAGACTGAAAGTAAAAATATGGAATAATATATTTCATACAAATGGAAACAGCAGGAAAGTAGTGTTGGCAATATTCAGATGGAGTAGACTTTAAAAGAGACTATACAACAAAAGACAAAGAAGGCCATTATATAATGATAAAGAGATCAATACAAGAAGATATAATATTCATTAACATATATACAACTAATAGATGAGAAAATAAGTATATAAAGCAAATATTCAAATACATAAAGGGAGAAATTACCAATAACACAATAATATTAGGGGACTTTAACACCCTACTATAGTAAAAAACAGAACATGCAGACAGATAATTAATAAGGAAATAGTGGTCTTAAATGACACATTAGACCAGTTGGATTTACTAGATATCTACATGACATTCTATACAAATAAAGCAGAATACATATTGTTTTAAAGTGCACATAGAATGTTCTCTGGGATTGATTACACACTAAGTAACAAAACAATCCTCAACTAATTTAACAGAAAAGAAATTATATCAAGCTTTTTTTTTTCTGACCAAAACCAGTATGAAACTAAAAATTAGTTACATGAAGAAAAGTGGGAAAACACAAAAACATTGAGAGTAAACAACATGCTACTGAAAAACCAATGGATCAATGAAGAAATCAAAGAGAAAATCAGAAAATACCATGAGACAAATGAAAATAAAACACAACTTTTCAAAATATTTTGGATGCTGTAAAAGCATTTCTAAGAGGGAAGTTTATAGAGATACAGACCTACTTCAAGCAATAAGCAATCAGGAAAAGAACAAACAAAGGCCAAATTCAACATAAGGAAGAAAATAATAAAAATCAGAGAGGAAATAAATCAAATAAAGACCAAAAAACATATATAAATATCACCAAAACCAAGAGCTGGCTTCTTTAAAAGATAAATAAAATTGATAAGTCTTCAGCCAAACTTATTAAGAAAAAAAAGAGAGAGGTTCCAAATAAACAAAATAAGAAATAAAGAAGAGAAATAACAACCAATATTTAGAGATACAAAAAATTATGAGAATAAAACAGTTATATGCCAACAAAAGGGACAACCTGGAAGAAATGGATTTGAACCACACAATCTTCTAAGAATGCATCAGGAAGAAATATACAATCAGAACAGTCCAATCACTAGTAATGAAATTGAATTAGTAGAAAAATATATATATATCCTCCCAGAAAAAGAAAAATGCAGGAATGGTGGGTTTCACAGGAAAATTCCATCAAACATAAAGAGCTGTTACTTAGCCTTCTCAAAATATTCCAGAAAACTGAAGAGGAGGGGATACTCCTAAATTTACAGGCCACCATTACCAACATAAGAAAAAGACACTACAAAACAAATTACAGGCCAAGATTGCTGATGAATATAGATGCAAAAATCCTGAACAAAATATTAACAAACTGATTTCAACAATATATGAAAAGGGTCACACAACTTGAACAGGTGGGATTTATTGCCGTAATGGAAGGATAGTTTGATGTATGCAAATCAATAAATGTGATACACCACATTAACAAAAAGAAGAATAAAAATCACATGATCCTTTCAATAGACACAGAAAAAGCATTTGACAAAATTCAATATCTCTTCATTATAAAAACTCTCATCAAAGTTCATATGGGGGGACATAGCTCAACATAATAAAGAACATTTATGACAAACCCACAGCTACCATCATTCTTAACAGTGAAAAGCTGAAAGTGTTTCCTCTAAAGTCAGGAACAAGACAAGGATTTCCACTCTTCCCAGTTCCGCATAACATGGTACTGCAAGTTTTAACCACAGCAATCAGACAGGAAAAAGAAAGAAAAGGCCTCCAAATTAGACGAGAAGAAGTAAAATTGTCACTATTTGCAGATGACATGATACTATATGTAGAAAACCCAAAGGTCTCCACAAAAAAAACTACTAGAACAAATAAGTGAATTCAGTAAAGTTGCAAGATACAAGATTAACATACAGAAATCTGTTGCTTTTCATTACACTAATAATGAACTAGCAGAAAGATAAATTAAGGAAACAATCTTATTTACAATCATATCCAAAAAAATAAACTAACTAGGAATAAACTTAATGAAGAAGGTGAAAGACCTAAACTCTGAAAACTATAAAATATTGATAAAGGAATTTGAAGGTGATACAAAGAAATGAAGACATCCCATGTTACTGTATTAGAAGAATTTAACATTGTTAAACTGTCTTTATTACCCAAAGCAATCTACAGATTTAATGTAATCCCTGGCAAAACACTCATGACATTTTTCACAGAACTAGAACAAAATAATCTTCAATTTTATATGGAACCACAAAAGACCCAGAACTTCCAAAGCAATCCCGAGGAAAAAGAACAAAGCTAGGGCTTCCCTGGTGGTGCAGTGGTTGAGAGTCCGCCTGCCGATGCTGGGGACACGGGTTCATGCCCCGGTCCGGGAGGATCCCACATGCCGTGGAACAGGTGGGCCCATGAGCCATGGCCACTGAGCCTGCGCGTCCGGAGCCTGTGCTCCGCAACAGGAGAGGCCACAACAGTGAGAGGCCCGCATACCGCAAAAAAAAAAAAAAAAAAAAGAACAAAGCTGGAGATATAACCCTCCATGACTTCACACTATACTACAAAGCTCATAGATCAGTAGACTGGAATAGGGAGCCCAGAAATAAACCCACACACCTATGGTCAATTAATCTAATTAATTAATTGTTATTCATACCTATGGAATAAAAATCTAAAGACAAAAACACAAACAAAGCTCTTTGGTGCCCCACGTAAAGCCTTCCATGATGTGTTCAATACTAACTTTCCCAGCTTTTGTATTCACTATACCCATGTAGAAAATTACCGCAAGTCTAAACATACCCCTCTATCGTACCCTGCACACACTCTTTAGAGAACAAGTGTCACATTCCATATCACTGCACTAGTGGTTCTCAACTGAGTGTTGGGGTAGGGAGCATTTTACAATGTCTGGATACATTCTTGGTTGTCATAACTGGGGTATCAGTGGATTGCTACTAACAGCTAGTGGGCAAAAACTAGGGATGTTGTTAAACATCCTGCAATGCACAGGGAACCCCCACAAAAAGACTTTTTGGACTCAAAGTGTCAAAAGTGCTGAAGTTGAGAACACCTACTCTGGACCCTGGGCACCCATCATAATGATTTGATGTGCAATTTATTTTTAATTGATTGACATAGGCTGAATACCTCTGTTTCTCTCCCCACCCCCTCCTTCTCTCTCTCTTCAAGAATATATACTCTAAGTCACATAACTGACTGCAGGATTAGTTTGTTTTAAACACTTTCATACCCTTGCCTCAGTGGATCATCAAATTTCACTGTACCAAGAGGAGAGGTAAAGTATAACAGAAATAACACCAGGTTTAAGGTTAGGTTGAATCTGACTTCACTTATTGGCTGTATAACCATGGGGAAGGCAGAAAAACACACTGCGTCTTGGTGATTTTTTACTGCAAAAATGATAGTATAAGATTGTACTTTTTCTTACTTTATTTCTAAGATTAGTACTTGGGCTCAAACAGAATGTCAGCAGTCCCATAGTACACACCAGGAGATTGAAACTTAAATTAATACAATTTCTCACTGTAATGTGATCTATAAAATCCACAGAAGAGGACTCAGTCATCTCAGCTGCACTCACTAAGATGAAACTTCAATTTATTGAAGAAGTTTTTGCTTCATAATTGTTATCATTAATTTGTATGTTCATCTCAATGTGACTGCAAATATTATATACAGATAACTTAAACTCAGATGGACCACTCACTTTTTCCCCTTTTTAAGTTGACAAATAGCCTTACCCAGGTGTGGAGGTGAGCCCATATGCACATCATGATCCTAGTCTGGAAATATAGTTCTTTCATTTTCTTGGCCGCAAAATATGGTTTTTTCTTCCTTACACCTTCACTTTCTGAGCTGCTTCAGAAACACATCTGTTTTCTATCTGTTGAGAGAGGAAGACACGAACACTTTATTATGCCCTATATAATCTAATACATTACATTGCTTATGGACTGTGTATTTTGTAAAAAAAAAAAAAAAAAAGAAAAAAATCAGAAATCTCTAGAGGTACAAAGAGAGATCTAGAATAGAGAGCTTCCATGAACAAGGAGATGCCAGGGACATCCCTCAGATCTTCCAGCGGCCAGACTCAGGGGTCCAATCTACTCCTTTCAAGACTGACAAGTGATCACTTAATCCCCTATAAACTTTATTTATAGAAGAGCACTTGAGATTGCAGGCCACCTGCACACATCTGTTTGGAAGAGCCAATAGTGTCTGGACAGCAGCCTCATTCTATAATCAGAGAGATAAGTCAAAATAAGTAAGGGTTGGATTCAGGACCTTCAGAGTGCCTTCCCTGGACACATCCAAGGCATTCTCCATTGCTATATCATGCTTCTCTCCAGACCAGAAGACCACCATGATAAATGCAACCCCTCTAGTGCAATTACTGTCAAGAGAGAAGCCTTCTCAATTCTCAGCTTGTAATTTAATGAGATTCCCAAGTATTATTATAGTCCAGCAATGAACTTTACTTTAGTCTTTTTGTTATTATCTTTTCAAAGAACAAAAATATCCAGTGGTCAAGTCCAGGTTAACATTATATATTCTATTTTATTCATTGAAAAGACATCTTTTCAACTCTTTTGATCTTTGGGAAAATAATATGCTAAAGAAGAAAACAAAAATCTTATATAAAATTGGGCAAAATATTTGTACAAGTAATTCATAGAGGAGGAGATATGAATGGACAATACATGTATGAAAATATTCTCAATCCCATTAATAATTAGGGAAATAAAATAAAAATTAAATAAGATCTATTTTTACTCCCATCAGATTGGAAAACATAAAGCAGTTTGAAAATATTGTGTTGGCAAGGATGTGAAGCAAAGGAACTCTTATCCATTGTCAGTGATATAATTGATTTAAGCTATTTGAAAAAGACTGATCAATATCCAGTAAAGTTAATGTACTTTGTCACCCAGCAGTAAAGTTCCTCAGTGTATATACTATCAGTGTTGTTTAGAGCCATGGTAAATATCAATGGATGAAAGAGGATCACACCACATTTCTGGAGAAGATTATTGAGGAGTCAGAAGGGGACAGGAACTAGAGCCTATTTGGGAAACTCAGGCCTCAGTAGGGGATGACACACCTCTTCCATCACAATAGAAGAACAGAATGGCTACAGGAAGATTGTGGGTTTTGAGGAAGGTCTCATCTAATGGCTTTCATTTTGTCTATAAATTATAGAATAGGTTGAGGAGGGGATGAGTTGAGGGCTTGACAAGAATGGGAAACATTTGATATTGCCTATTCCTAGCTGAGAGTAGGAAAATCTGCTTACTAGAAAAACAATATAGTAAAATTTTGAGGCAGTATTGTGGGCACAGTACAAAGATCAAGGGGGTTCATAAACTGATGGACTGAGACTCACTTAGCTTCATCTGATTCTGAAGCTGATGGCTGCTTGTCTTCTTTCCTTCCTCCCATATCTGATGGTTTCTTTCATAGCACCTACACTGGCACTTGAAAGCGGCTGCTGCTTGCTTTCATTTCTATTTCCTCTTCCTATTCCCTGCCCTTAACTCTCCATTCTCTGCCCCATCCACATCTCAGTACACAATCCAGAATTCTGAGTAAATGACTGGGAAATTTTCTAAGTCACAATTGTGCAAGTTGGCACAGAGGATTTAAGTTGTGCAGGATGATATTTTCAAGTGTGATAGGCTTCTAGTTTTATGTTTTTGTTATTGGTGCACATACTTATAAAAACAAAGGTGAATGTTTTATTTTAGAGCACAGAGTTTACCTAGAGGGAATAGAATACACTGCAGATGTGAGATAATGTCATATATTTTTACACAACTACTCAATATGTTTCTCCTGTATTTTATCGGGAGGTGATACTTAATATGTATATGTATGTGTATATGCACATGTGCATGTTATGTATATACACACATATGCTTTAGAGAGTATATATACATGCATAGCATACATATATGTATACATATACCAATATATGTGTGTATATATATATATATATATGTATTTTATCACCTTCCTATAAAATATAGAAGAAACACATTGTGTCAGTATGCAAAAATACATGTTCTTAGCTCCCTGCTGCAATGTATTGCATTCCCTCTTGGGAAAATCAGTGCTCTAAAATAAAACACCTTTGTGATAAGGAGAGAAATAGAGAGAGACAGGATATTATAAAAATATTTACTAACTAGTATGGTATGGGCACTGATAGTCAGAATGGATTGTAGCTAAATCATTTGTTTTAGCTACATAGGGGCACATTGCAGAATGTCATCCCTGCCTATGTGCTCCCAGGACTACACAATGTGCAATGATGGATCCAAAATAAGATACTGACTTCCTATCAAGAAACTCAAAATCTTGATAGTGCATTTAATAGAGGTCACCATTTCCACATTAAAATTAATCACCTATGAGGGCTCTATGTATTGGGTTTTTCAGGGCAGTTCTAATTGTAGTTATTACTGTCTTAGCCACCATACTATTCTGAAATTCCATCATTTCATTATGTTACCTATACTTCACATACATTTTTACACTTAGCAGTGGCACTGAAAACTTTGTCAGTATTTTGATTTGTAGTTCAGGAGATAGATTCTCATAGAATAGATTACGGTGATCAAGCTTTTATCTGAACATGGACATATGTCTTTCTTTCTTTCTTTTATTTTAAGAGAAAGGCACTAATGCATAAGCAATAAATTCTAAGTAAAGACTTATGGTTTCAAGTATTAAAAACTATTCTCTGGATCTCTGCTGGGTTTGAACCAGTCTATTTGACATGAATAGCTCCCATTGCACCACTAATTGCTGAGAACTCTTTTGGCTGGCAGATGAGAGGCCAGATAAATTGATGAATGCAAATAGGCAAAATAAAGAGAATGTGTCTGTATGACCTTCAGATTCTCTTGATTCACCCCTCCATTGAAAAAGCATGAAAATTACTTGAAAAGCATTTCAAACATCATCATGATATAGGGAACCAAACAAGTTAATTAACAGTAAAACATCAATATGGAATTCTGATGACTCTATTCTTGATATGCTGATATTCAGATTAGTATGAAAGTATGTGGGTAAACTATCATCAATGTATAAAAACATCAAAACACTTTGAAAGTTATTATAAAGTCTGGTTTTCATTTTTGGATGAAAATCTTATGGCCTTTAACATAATCACTTGCTTCATCAGCCACTAACTTATAAGTTCAATAAATGTTATGATGAATTATAAATCAAGTAATGAGGAAAGTAGTAGCATTAATTCATTTACTAACCTTTCCCATACAGTAACAGCAGGCTGAACACTGCAACACAAAGAAAGTGCACTGAATCCCTGACAGTGTCTATTTAGTTTACTTAAGAAAAGAAAAAAATGTAATAAAAAATAATAAACATAGGGTGTGAAGAAACAGAATTTGGGGATGGGTAGGATTTGATAAGTAGAAAGGATAGAAGAGAATATTTGAGGAAATTAAAATATAGAGAAGGCAACTGAGCATCAGCAAAGAGTCAGGGCAGTAATGATCAAGCACATTTGCAAGTCTTCCATGCTGTCAGCTTCAAGAGGGCAAGGGTAATAATGCTTTTGTTCCTAGTTGCCTGATATATAGGAAGTGCTCAAAAATCTCTTGTTCAATGAGTGGATGTGATTCAATGTGTAAGGGGGAAAGAGGCTGGTAACCTGTATAAGGATGAAGTAGAAGACAGAGGTTAAAGCTGAAGCAGAGCCAGATTATACAGTCTTGAATGATAGACTAAGCAGTGTAACCATTACCTTATATGCAAGAAATGGAGGTGGGTGGATGAGAATAGCTTCCAATAATAACAAATAGTTCCTATTGGACAAAACTTCTAAGAGAAAGCAACCACAAACTCTAGACAAAATATAAAATTCAACCACCCAAAGGCACTGGGAAGTAAATAAAAGAGACAGATAATGGACTAGAATTGATACTTCGAAGAAGGGCATGGTTTTTGTGATGGTTAATTTTATGTGTCAACTCAACTGAGCCATAGAGTGCTCAACTAAAGATTGTCTCTGGGTGGGTTCTGTGAGGGTGTTTCCAGATGAGATTAGCATTTGAATCCATACACTCAGTAAGGTAGATTGCCTTTTGCAATGAGGATGGGCATCGTCAAATCTCATGAAGGCCTGAATAGAACAAAAGGAAGAGTAAGAAGCAATTCAACCATTTTTCTTCCTAGATGTCTACGTGTGCTGGGACATCAGTCTTCTCCTGCTCTTTGACTGGAATTTACATCATTGGCTTTTCTGGTTCTCAAGCCTTTGAACTGACTCTAGAATTACTCCACCATGTTTCCTCAGTCTCCAGTTTGTAGATGACAGATCATGGGACTTCTCTGCTTCCATAATCATGTGAACCAACTCCTCATATGTATCTATCTACCAATTTCTCATATGTATCTATCTACCTATCTACTTACTTGTTTCTCTTTCCCTCGAGAACTCTAGAACAATTCTGGGTGAATATTCTATTTCCATAGCTTATTTGATGGGGGTAAGTCCCAGTCTGCATGCTACATCAAAGAGACAAAACATTGAAGCCTACAGAATTACTGGACTGAAAAACCAGAGGATTGAATTCAGGCAACTTCAGCCATTAGAAAGTGGGGGACAAATCCTGGAAAGGAGAAAGCAAGGATGGAAGGCCTCCAATTCTGTAAAACAACTCTGCCCAAATCTCTGGATGACTCTTGAACCAGCTATGTACAAAATGTATTTCAAGTAGTGCAGCTAAAGGAACAGGCCTAAGAACAGACTACCAACCACAGAGGAGACAGTTTACAGTTGAGTTCAGCCAAGTTAACCACCAGCTTAAAAAAAATTCTCAATACTTTTTAAAAGAACATGACAAAGTCCATAATCCTAAAACTTGATGCAAAATGCTAGGATAAGAGCTATTTTTTTTTTTTACATACAAAGAAAGGACTATGATACTCATTTTAAAGAGAAAAGAAAATAACCTCGAGATGACCTAATGTTGCAATGCAGACAAGAATTTTAAAGCCGTTTGTATATATAACTATGCTTAAGGAAGTAAGGGAAAATATGCTCATAAGGAGCTAAAATTAGTAAATCTCAGCAGAAAAATTCTATAAATGTAAAATAGATATCTGAAATATACAAGGAAAATCACTGGAGAAGAATGGACTGAAAAAATGGAGATGACAAAAGGGAGTTGTTATGAGGACAGATCAATAGAAATTAATCTGAAGGATAGAGATGACAATGATTGAAAAATAATGAACAGACCCTCAGAAACCCGTGAGGTTTCTAACATAGGCATAATTGGAGACCCAGAAGGAAAAGAGAGGCAGAATTGAGCAGAAAAAAATATATTAAATATAGTGATCAAAAATTTCCCAGTCAGACAGTTATAAGTTCTACAAGCTCAGTGATCCCCAAGTATAATAAACACATATACTACCATATCTCTTCATATTAGCACCAAACGACAGAAAACCAAAAAAAAAAAAAAAAAAAAAGAGAGAAAATTTTAAATAAGGATGAGAAAAATTACATACTATTTAGGAAAAATTATTCAAATTATTACTGGCTTTCCATTAGAAAAAATGGAAGCCAGGAAAAACGTGAAATAATGTCTTAAAAGTTCTAAAAGAAAAAAAATGTACACACACAAAGAGAAATCTATAGTCATTGAAAATATTCCTTCAGATTAAAAGCAAAATAAAGGAATTTTTAATAAAAGAAAAGTAAGGGGATTAGCCATCAGCAGAATTGTGCTATAAGAAATACTAAGATCTTCAGTAAGAAGGGAAGTGATGCCAAATAGAAAAACTGAATATTTCAGATTGAGAAAAAGAGAAAAGCCATTGGAAATGTGTAAATGGAAATGAAAAATATATGGAATGTGGAAAATCAATGATGATCTTGGAGTATGATTCTGAATTTCTCTGTGAGCTTGTAATTCATTAATTAATCTGTGAAATGTTCCAAGGAAATTTAAAGAAAAGTTCAAAGATTCATATTATATAGCATAATAAAATACCTGGAAAATGAAAAATAAGTGAAGATAAGGCCAGTATGGTAAGTTGGAGCAAATATACAGTTTGTACATAGCATATCAGTAAGGTCTTACACACTTGTCAGAAGCCACTCAGTGATCCATCTATAAAATTTGAGCTTCATTGGAAGAAAGACTTAAAGACATAGTTCACATTTAGATCTTCAGCACTTGCTGGTAAAGTGGTTAAAGGAAGGCATTCTGAGAAACTCAAATGGAGACAAGGCAGCATCAAAGCAGAGGCTGCTGTTGGGAAGAGAAATGCACCATCCATTACCAGATCTACAGGTTCTACAAGGCAAGGACACACCCCAGTGTCTCAAGAAACAAGGGCTAGCTCTCATGTTAATGACAATGAAACACAGGATTTATAGTTGGTAGAGATTTCAGAGAAATTATAGTTTAAATTATTATTTTTAGAAAGGAAACTATGGCCCAAAGATATTCATGACGTCAGATGTCAGAAAACATTTTTGATGTCAAAACTGGGACGAGAACCAAGAAAAAAGAATAAAATTTGGCAATGAATAAATTATTGTGAGGCATATAAAGGACAATTTGTAATTTATTTGCCCAGAAGAACAATGTTCTAGAAAAGATGTAGCATACTTTCATTTAACTTCCTGTAAATTCTATAATACACACGCTGTTATGTTGTTTGTATCCTCCCTCTCTCTTTCTCTTTTATAAAATAAATAAAAAATACAATGGGTTATGCACTCTGTGTACTTAAATATATATACATATTATATATATATATATATATATATATATATATATATATCATATAAATGTTCTGTACTGGGAGGAAATAAATGTTATCTTGTTGTAGCCACTACATTTTTGTATCTCTTTTTACAGCACGTTAACCATGATATAACTAATACAGATATTTAACCAGGAAGTGGTGCACTGCCATAACAAAAATTTTAAAACATTTGGTTTTTTTCTTAATGGTTTGGTGTTGGGTGGCAAAAACACAGATACAACAACTTGGGAAGCAAGTTATAACTTTCAGGAAAGACCATGATTTTTTCAAGACTGTACTCTGTACTCCAAAAGAAACTTGTTTGAAAAACTTAGAATGAGTTTGTGTGTTGAATGCTCCCTGCTGCTTCTGGCAAAATCTTATAAAAGGGAAAGCTTGAGCAAGAACAAGCCCAAGTGCAGGCAAAATGGAATGAAATTGAGCTCTGGGGACTAAAATATGCCTTAAATTTAAACCAAATGGAGATCCAGATATTGGGGAGCTTTAAAATGGAACAGCTTTACTACTTCTGTAGCCAAAACAGAAAGTGTCAGGATTCCAGACTTTCCTCCAGTATTTCTCATTACGATTTTTCAGCCAGAAAATAGAAGTCAGTCTAAATAAAGACAAAATGATGGTGCCTTTTCACCCAAGCTTGTTGCTTCAGTGGACCTCAAGAAATCACCACTAAAATGAAGGAGAGAGAGGTAGACCAAGTACAGGGGTCAGAAAATAAAATTGAATGCAGAGCCTTCAGATTTCTGTCTAGAAGAGAGATTCAAGTCTGGTTTCTTGCACGTGGAACTGACTGGAAGCAAATAAACTGTCTACTACAGCTGAGGGAGTTGTATTGCCAAAGAGATTGCAAGCCAAGTTGACAAATGTCTGTGATTTTTCAATCCTTGATGCAATATTTGTCCTGTGTCTCTAACAGTTACAAAACTATGCAATTCCAAGGGTTGAATACTTTCCCTCATCATCTTCTGCTGTGGTCCCAAATGTAATGGAAAAGAAGAATCTCTCAGATAGTGAAGTCAGGACTCTTGGAGCATAATAGACAGGAGAGGTCCTTCCAGAGAGACAAATCAAGCCTAATCAAGGAACTCTGCTGCCAAGTTGGGAGTATTTGCCATACCTGCCCAGAAGGATTTCGTAACTACAATGAATCACTGATTTCAGTGTCTTTTCTATTTTTCTCATTTCCCCAATGGGAGTTTAGTTGAGGTATAACATTTCCATGATATACTGGGATTGAGGGAAGGCAGATAACTTGTCTAGGAGTTTATAGACTGCTAAACTGCAAGGAACCACAGCTGGACTTGATGAAGAGGAATCCATATCATTCACAGGCTTGGGGCTTTTAACTGGTTACAGTAAGTGGATGAGACCCTGAGTTTTTCCATTTGAGTCAAGGTGAATATGTTTTGAGAGGGTAATGCATGATTTGGTTGGCGATGAAAGGCAGACAAGGATAGAAGACTGATTTTCTCTCAAAATTCATCTCCTTTTCTTCCATAGAAACAGAAGCCAATAATCGAGGCTTTCCCTCTCATTGGTCCACTATCTCCTTAGGGTGGCAATGTCCAGTCAGCTAGAGGCTATATTTCCTGTCATCCCTTGCAGATCAATGTGGCCATGAGACCAATTTCTCATCAGTAATATGTTAAGTGGAAGTGATGGAACTAAAACACATGTGACTTCTTGAAAAAAAATGATTTTCTTCCACATGTTTTGATTCTGCATTGATCATACACAGGAGCCACAAGAGGAAAAGAACCTGGGTCCCTGAGTGACCTCTTGTAGCCGAGCTTCCAGGATGTCCTGTTCTACCTGTACCCAAACACGTTGCTTGAGAGAACCATTGTGTTTTATGATTTCTTTTTAACAACATTTTAGTGTACATGCTAAGCCACACAAGGAATCACTTTGATTAAACACAGTGTTCACCTTAGACATTTACTTTAGGAACTAACCCACAGAAAAGTGCAATGACTCGGTATTGTGAGCCTTAAGCAAGAGTTTGTTGGCTAAATGATCTTTACAGTTCATCTCTTTCCACTTCCCTTTATCACCGACCACCACCCCCACCCGCCCTGGCAGTTCTTAAGAGGAGAACTACTGAGGACTAGCCAAGTTCAAAGATACTGGGTCATGTTACCAATGAGCCAGTACTGGGAAACTTAATGATTCAAGGTATTTAATTTCCACCTTTCTTACTAGATCATCCTTCCAAAAGATTCAATGGATAAGAGAACTAGAAGGGGAGGAGGTCTGGTTTGCACTCTTCCCTCCCCTTCCTACAAGCAACCCATCCCCTTAAGAGGCAGCAACTGCAAGTTTTCTTTCTTTGATTTTCATTTGGTCTCCATTTTACACTTTGTTCTCCCACGTATCTAAACTGATTTGGTTGGCTAGCATTTTTTTTAACATCTTTATTATAGTATAATTGCTTTACAATGGTGTGTCAGTTTCTGCATTACAACAAAGTGAATCAGTTATACATATACATATGTCCCCATATCTCTTCCCTCTTGCATCTCCCTCACTCCCACCTTCCCTATCCCACCACTCTATGTGGCCACAGAGCACCGAGCTGATCTCCCTATGCTTTGCAGCTGCTTCCCAATAGCTATCTATTTTATGTTTGGTAGTGTATATATATCCATGCCACTCTCTCACTTTGTCCCAGCTTACCCTTCCCCATCCCCATATCCTCAAATTCATTCTCTAGTAGGTCTGCGTCTTCATTCCCATCTTGCCCCTAGGTTCTTCTGACCATTTTCTTGTTTTTCTTTTCTTTTCTTTTTTTAGATTCCATATATACGGTATTTGTTTTCCTCCTTCTGACTTACTTCAGTCTGTATGACAGTCTCTAGGTCCACCCACCTCACTACAAATAACTCATTTTCATTCCTTTTTATGGCTGAGTAATATTCCAATGTATATATGTGCCACATCTTCTTTATCCATTCATCTGTTGATGGACACTTAGGTTGCTTCCATGGCCTGGCTATTGTAAATAGAGCTACAATGAACATTTTGGTACATGACTCTTTTTGAATTATGGTTTTCTCAGGGTATATGCCCAGTAGTGGGATTGCTGGGTTGTATGGTAGTTCTATTGCTAGTTTTTTAAGGGACCTCCATACTGTTCTCCATAGTGGCTGTATCAATTTACATTCCCACCAACAGTGCAAGAGGGTTCCCTTTTCTCCACACACTCTCCAGTATTTATTGTTTGTAGATTTTTTGATGATGGCCATTCTGACCGGTGTGAGATGATATCTCATTGTACTTTTGATTTGCATTTCTTTAATGATGTTGAACAATCTTTCATGTGATTGTTGGCAATCTGTATATCTTCTTTGGAGAAATGTCTATTTAGGTCTTTTGCCCATTTTTTGATTGGGTTGTTTGTTCTTTTTGATATTGAGCTGCATGAGTTACTTGTATGTTTTGGAGATTAATGCTTTGTCAGTTACTTCATTTGCAAATACTTTCTCCCATTCTGAGGGTTGTCTTTTTGTCTTGTTTATGGTTTCCTTTGCTGTGCAAAAGCTTTAAAGTTTCCTTAGGTCCCATTTGTTTATTTCTGTTTTTATTCCCATTTCTCTAGGAGGTGAGTCAAAAAGGATCTTACTGTGATTTATGTCATAGATGTTCTGCCTATGTTTTCCTCTAAGAGTCTGATGGCATCTGGATTTACATCTAGGTCTTTAATCCATTTTGAGTTTATTTTTGTGCATGGTGTTAGGGAGTGTTCTAATTTCATTCTTTTACATGTAGCTGTCTAGTTTTCCCAGCACCATTATTGAAGGGGCTGTCTTTTCTCCACTGTATATTCTTGCCTCCTTTATCAAAGATAAGGTGGCCATATGTTCATGGGTTTATCTCTGGGTTTTCTATCCTCTTCCATTGATCTATATTTCTGGTTTTGTGCCAGTACCATACTGTTCGATTACTGTAGCTTTGTAGAATAGTCTGAAGTCAGGGAGCCTGATTCCTCCAGCTCCGTTTTTCTTTCTCAAGATTGTTTGGCTATTCAGGGTCTTTTGTGTTTCCATACAAATTATGAAATTTTTTGTTCTAGTTCTGTGAAAAATGCCAGTGATAGTTTGACAGGGATTGCTTGGAATCTGTAGATTTCTTTGGGTAGTAGAGTCATTTTCACAATGTTGATTCTTCCAATCCAAGAACATGGTATATCTCTCCATCTGTTTGTGTCATCTTTAATTTCTTTCATCAGTGTCTTATAATTTTCTGCATACAGGTCTTTTGTCTCCTTAGGTAGGTTTATTCCTAGATATTTTATTCTTTTTGTTGTGGTGGTAAATGGGAGTGTCACCTTAATTTCTCTTTCAGATTTTTCATCATTAGTGTATAGGAATGCAAGAGATTTCTGTGCATTAATTTTGTATCCTGCTATATTCATTTATTAGCTCTAGTAGTTTTCTGGTAGCATCTTTAGGATTCTCTATGTATAGTATCATGTCATCTGCAAACAGTGACTGCTTTATTTCTTCTTTTCCATTTTGGATTCCTTTTATTTCTTTTTCTTCTCTGATTGCTGTGGCTAAAACTTCCAAAACTATGTTGAATAATAGTGCTGAGAGTGGGCAGCCTTGTCTTGTTCCTGATCTTCGTGGAAATGCTTTCAGTTTTTCACCATTGAGGTCGATGTTGGCTGTGGGTTTGTCATATATGGCCTTTATTATGTTGAGGAAAGTTCCCTCTATGCCTACTTTCTCCAGGGTTTTTATCATAAATGGGTGTTGAATTTTGTCGAAAGCTTTCTCTGCATGTATTGAGATGCTCATATGGTTTTTCTCCTTCCATTCGTTAATATGGTGTATCATGGTGATTGATTTCCGTATATTGAAGAATCCTTGCATTCCTTGGATAAACCCCACTTGATGATGGTATATGATCCTTTTAATGTGCTGCTGGTTTCTGTTTCCTAGTATTTTGTTGGGGATTTTTCCATCTATGTTCCTCAATGTTATTGGCCTGTAGTTTTCTTTCTTTGTGACATCTTTGGTTTTGGTATCAGGGTGATGGTGGCCGCATAGAATGAGTTTGGGAGTGTTCCTCCCTCTGCTATATTTTGGAAGAGTTTGAGAAGGGTAGGTGTTAGCTCTTCTCTAATGGTTTTATAGAATTCACCTGTGAAGCCACCTGGTCCTGGGCTTTTGTTTGTTGGAATATTTTTAATCAGAGTTTCAATTTCAGTCCTTGTGATTGGTCTGTTCATATTTTCTATTTCTTCCTGGTTCAGTCTCGGAAGGTTGTACATTTCTAAGAATTTTTCCATTTCTTCCAGATTGTCCATTTTATTGGCATATAGTTGCTTGTAGTAATCTCTCATGATCCTTTGTATTTGTGCAGTGTCAGTTGTTACTTTTCCTTTTTCACTTCTAATTCTATTGAGTCTTCTCCCTTTTTTTCTTGATAAGTCTGGCTAATGGTTTATCAATTTTGTTTATCTTCTCAAAGAACCAGCTTTTAGTTTTATTGATCTTTGCTATCGTTTCCTTCATATCCTTTTCATTTATTTCTCATCTGGTCTTTATGATTTGTTTCCTTCTGCTAACTTTGTTTTTTTTTTTGTTCTTCTTTTCCTAATTGCTTTAGTGTATGGTTACGTTGTTTATTTGAGATGTTTCTTGTTTTTTAAGGTAGGCTTGTATAGCTATAAACTTCCCTCTTAGAATTGCTTTTGCTGCATCTCATAGGTTTTGGGTCATTGTGTTTTCATTGTCATTTGTTTCTAGGTATTTTTTGATTTCCTCTTTGATTTCTTCAGTGATCTCTTTGTTTATAAATAGTGTGCTGTTTATCCTCCATGTGTGTGTATTTCTTACAGATTTTTCCCTGTAATTGATATCTAGTCTCATAGCGTTGTGGTTGGAAGAGATACTTGATACAATTTCAATTTTCTTAAATGTACCAAGGCTTGATTTGTGACCCAAGATATGACCTATCCTGGAGAATGTTCCATGAGCACTTGAGAAGAATGAGTATTCTGTTGTTTTTGGATGGAAAGTCCTATAAATATCAATTAAGTCAATCTTGTTTAATGTATCATTTAAAGCTTGTGTCTTTATTAATTTTCAGTTTGGATGATCTGTCCTTTGGTTAAAGTGGGGTGTTAAAATCCCCTACTATGATTCTGTTACTGTCAATTTCCCCTTTTTTGGCTGTTAGTATTTGCTATGTATTGAGGTGCTCCTATGTTGGGGGCATGAATATTTACAGTTGCTATATCTTCTTCTTGGATTGATCCCTTGATCATTATGTAGTGTTCTTCTTTGTCTCTTGTAACAGTCTTTGTTTTAAAGTCTATTTTTTCTGATATGAGAATTGCTACTCCAGCTTTCTTTTGATTTCCATTTGCATGGAATATCTTTTTCCATGCCCTCACTTTCAGTCTGTATGTGTCCCTAGGTCTGAAGTGGGTCTCTTGTAGATAGCATATACGGGTCTTGTTTTTGTATCCATTCAGCCAGTCTATGTCTTTTTGTTCGAGCATTTAATCCATTTACATTTAAGGTAATTATCAATATGTATGTTTGTATTACAATTTTCTTAATTGTTTTGGGTTTGTTATTGTAGGTCTTTTCCTTCTCTTGTGTTTCCTGCCTAGAGAAGTTCCTTTAGCATTTGTTATAAAGCTGGTTTAGTGGTGCTGAATTCTCTTAGCTTTTGCTTGTCAGTAAAGCTTTTAATTTCTCTATCAAATCTGAATGAGATCCTTGCTGGGTAGAGTAATCTTGGTTGTACATTTTTCTCTTTTATCAGTTTAAATATGTCCTGCCACTCCCTTCTGGCTTGCAGAGTTTCTGCCGAAAGATCAGCTGTTAACCTTATGGGGATTCCCTTGTGTGTTATTTGTTGTTTTTCCCTTGCTGCTTTTAATATTTATTCTTTGTATTTAATTTTTGATAGTTTGATTAATATGTGTCTTGCCGTGTTTCCCCTTGGAATTTTCCTGTATGGGACTCTCTGTGCTTCCTGGACTTGATTAACTATTTCCTTTCTCATATTAGGGAAGTTTTCAACTATAATCTCTTCAAATATTTACTCAGCCCCTCTCTTTTTATCTTCTTCTGGGACCCCTATAATTCGAATGTTGGTGCATTTAATGTTGTTCCAGAGGTCTCTGATACTGTCCTCAATCATTTTCATTGTTTTTTCCTTATTCTGCTCTGCAGTGGCTTCTTCCACTATTTTATCTTCCAGGTCACTTATCCATTCTTCTGCCTCAGTTATTCTGTTATTGATCCCTTCTAGAGAATTTTTAATTTCATTTATTGTGTTGTTCATCATCGTTTGTTTGCTCTTTAGTTCTTTTAGGTCCTTATTAAATGTTTCTTGTATTTTCTCCATTGTATTTCCATGATTTGGGATCATCTTTACTATCATTATTCTGAATTATTTTCAGGTATACTGCCTATTTCCTCTTCATTTGTTAGGTCTGGGGGGTTTTTGCCTTGCTCCTTCATCTGCTGTGTGTTTCTCTGTCTTCTCATTTTGCTTACCTTATTGTGTTTGGCGTCTCCTTTTCGCAGGCTTCAGGTTCATAGTTTCTGTTGTTTTTGGTGTCTGTCCCCAGTAGCTAAGGTTGGTTCAGTGGGTTGTGTAGGCTTCCTGGTGGAGGGAACTAGTGCCTGTGTTCCAGTGGATGAGGCTGGATCTTTATTTTTGGTGGGCAGGTCCATGTCTGGTGGTGTGTTTTGCTGTTTCTGTGGCCTTATTTTGATTTTAGGAAGGCTCTGTGCTAATGGTTGGGGTTGTGTTCCTGTCTTGCTAATTGTTTGTCATAGGGTGTCCTGCACTGTAGCTTGCTTGTCATTGAGTGGAGCTGGGTCTTGGCATTGAGACGGAGATCTCTGGGAGATTTTTGCTATTTGATATTACATGGAGCTGGGAGGTCTCTTGTGGACCAGTGTCCTGCACTTGGCTCTCCCACCTCAGTTGCACAGCCCTGATGCCTGGCTGGAGCACAAAGAGCCTGTCCTCCACATGGCTCACAATAAGAGGGAGAAAAAATAGAAAAAAAGAAAGAAAGAAAGAAAGAAAGAAAGAAAGAAAGAAAGAAAGAAGAAGATAAAATAAAACAAAATAAAGTTATTAAAATAAATAATTATTAAGAAAAAAAATTTAAGTAATAAAAAAAAGGAAAAAAGCAACATATAGAACTCTAGGACAAATGGTAAAAGCAAAGCTATAAAGACAAAATCAGATGCAGAAGCATACACATACACACTCACAAAAAGATAAAAAGGGGATATATATATATATATATATATATAATTTGCTCCCAAAATCCACCTCCTCAATTTGGGATGATTCATTGTCTATTGAGGTATCCCACAGATGCAGGGTATATCAAGTTGATTGTGGAGATTTAATCCGCTGCTCATGAGGCTGCTGGGAAAAATTTCCCTTTCTCTTCTTTGTTCGCACAGCTCCCGGGGTTCAGCTTTGGATTTGGCCCCGCCTGTGCGTGTAGGTCACCTGAGGGCATTTGTTCTTCGCTCAGACAGGACAGGGTTAAAGGAGCAGCTGAGTTGGCGGCTCTGGCTCACTCAGGCTGGGGGTAGGGAGGGGTACGGATGCGGGGCGATTGTGGCGGCAGAGACCGGCGTGACGTTGCATCAGCCTGAGGCGCGCCATGCCTTCTCACAGGGAAGTTGTTCCTGGATCCCGGGACCCTGGCAGTGGCGGGCTGCACAGGCTGCCCGGAAGAGGGGTGTGGAGAGTGACCTGTGCTCGCACACAGGCTTCTTGGTGGCAGCAGCAGCAGCCTTAGCGTCTCATGCCCTTCTCTGGGGTCCGTGCTGATAGCCGCGTGCCTTTCTCTGGAGCTCCTTTAAGGGGCGCTTTTAATCCCCTCTCCTCGCGCACTAGGAAACAAAGAGGCAAGAAAAAGTCTCTTGCCTCTTCGGCAGCTCCAGACTTTTTCCAAGACTCCCTGCCGGCTAGCTGTGGTGCACTAACCCTCTGCAGGCTGTGTTCACGCCGCCAACCCCAGTCCTCTCTCCCTGCTATCTGACCAAAGCCGGAGCCTCAGCTCCCAGCCCCTGCCCACCCCCGGCAGGTGAGCAGACAAGACTTTCGGCCTGGTGAATGCTGGTTTGCACCTATCCTCTGTGCAGGAATGTCTCCGCTTTGCCCTCTGCACCTCCTGTTGCTGTGCTCTCCTCCGTGGCTCTGAAGCTTCCCTCCTCCACCACCCTGTCTCCGTCCGAGAAGTGGCTTCCTAGTGTGTGGAAACCTTTCCTCCTTCACAGCTCCCTCCCACTGGTGCAGGTCTCGTCCCTATTCTTTTGTCTCTGTTTATTCTTTTTTCTTTTACCCTACCCAGGTACATGGGGAGTTTCTTGCCTTTTGGGAAGTCTGAGGTTTTCTACCAGCATTCAGTAGGTGTTCTGTAGGAGTTGTTCCACATGTAGATGTATTCCTGATGTATTTGTGGGGAGGAAAGTGATCTCCACGTCTTACTCTTCCACCATCTTGAAGCTCCTCCAAGTTGTACTCACTGGCACAAGGTGGCCATCCCTGGTTTCACATCAACATGATCTCCGGCACCAACCTCCTTGTTTTTCCATTTTGTCTTTAAGTTACTTGTTGAAACAACTGGCCTGCGGTCCCAAGGACTGTCACGGCTTTGGCTGGTGGGGCCCCTCCAGAGCGGTTGGCTAGCTTTCGTTCTTTATTCCTCACCTCTACTTCTATTTGGGTATTAAATTAAATTCTATATATTTCTCTCTCTCTTCTGCTTTATACTGTAGAATGTGAATAAATTCCCTGTCTAGAACTTTGAATATTATATCTGCACACATTTGTTTAGTCTCTGAATAACTTTTTGTTGTATGTGACCATAGGTACACCCGTCTCTCTCATGGATTGATTTCTTCTGGTAGCTGACCATTTTCTCTGTAATTTTCCTTACAAAAGAGGTAAGCAGACTTCCAGGCACTAGGCACTCACATCCTGTCCTGCACCACTGCTGGGTTTTGCCTAACTCAAGAGAAGATATTGCCACTGATTTGGCTCTTGGTTTGCAGATTGTAACATAGAGTGTAAATCTCATGTCACATTGTTATATTTCTCTCCTGAGAGGGTTACTCTTTATATACTGTGGATAACCCAGTCTTTTCTCTGTTCTGAACACTATATGGCATTTGAAAACTTTTCTCTCTGCTATATTCTCCCCTATTCACCATCTGTCCAAATTCAGCCCATCATTCTTTCCTTTCTTCTTTTCAGAGCCTTTGACTTTAAGTTTACAAATAATGAATCATACAGTTTATTTTTTTCTTTTTCTTACCTACAACTTTCTTTTTTTGCTCAATAAACATAAGTTTATTATGTGTACTTATTCATCTAGCTCATTGTTTTAACCAGCTGTACAATATTATACAGTATTAATGTACCATAAATTCAGCCCATCTGTCTTGATACAATTTAAGTACTATCTCCTTCCCAGAGTCTCCTTCAAACCCTTTGGCCCACGTGGATTTTCACATTAGACGTGTTTTACATACATGAGCTGGAACAATGTTCTATATTCGGCTCTATTTTACACACTTGTAAGAAATTGCAATCCCTTGAAAGTAGGTACTGTAACTTAATTTTCCTTTTATCTTTGTGGTACCTAGGACAACAAGTACAAGGTATTAAATATAATAATCCCTTTGGTTGCAAGAACTGTCTTAAACATCTACATCTTCCCAGTATCAAATATAGGGAATACTCTATAAATATTCATTCATATGAATGAACTCATATGAATGAACATAAGAATAAATGACTCCATTAAGCTTCATACCCGTATTTCGGGAATATTTATTTTAATCTTCCCTAACTCCAATATTTGAATTAAGTGACACCCTTTAATCTCCTTTCTCTTTGTTCTCTCTAATAAGACTGTACTTACAGAAGAGATAACTTGTGTATGATGTTCTCACAATAGTTTCTATTAATAGAACACAAAGCAAAAAAATGAAAGCAAAGTGAAAATCCTGTAAATGCTTATTTTTGGAAGGTTGGGAAACTAAAGCTGAAAACAATCTTGCAAATTAACTCTCAGGTAAAAATAAAAAGGAAGACATTCTCTCAGAGTTCAGAACTAGCCCAGAAGTGGGAGGGAGGCAGTGGCAGAGGCCACACTTCAAGAATACTAGAAAAGATTTTATAACAAATTAGGCTCCAGATGAAACTGCTCCTGATGTTACAGCCCATCATTATGCACAGCTATGGAATGCTGGTATGCATTAATAAGAAAGATCAGTGTCGCCTTCTAGGGAAAAAGAGTCTTCTTTTAATTAACTTAAATTTTTTATCAAATTGATTGAAAAGCTCTTATCCTTTTTAATTATTTTTTTTTTACTTTCATGCATTGTGTGCATGGGCCCAGAGTACATTATCCTTACCTGTTGGTGTTTTTTAAATGGTATACTTACTTTGTGGTTCATAAATATTAGAACAACAAGGCAGAATTAAACCAAGGAGTGGAATGAGAAAGCCTATATAGTTTATTGCAAGAAAAAAAAATCTTATTTTCCTACAGGCAAAGTAGGAACATAGTATTCCTTACACTAAGTTACTGAAGGGCAGTTATATGCTAAAAAAGGACTTGGCTATTGTACCCTATGCAGTACATCTCACATCCATACATCATAGGCCAGGAGAACTGCACTGGACATCCCAGGGAAGGCAATTCCTGCCAACTGTTCATGTGTGTATGTGCACATATCTAGTGTGGCTTGTTTTCTGATTCTGGTTCCCTGTGAAGAGTCCGCCTTTTTCAGCACAGACCTCAAGTCTCTGGAGTTCACCTGTTCGGGGACATTCAGTGGAGAATTTTCATGATCCTGGACATATATGTTAGGGGCATTTGCATTTAAGCTGTGGTTGAAGCCACGGAGGTGAATAAACTCACCTAAGGAGAGCATCAGGACAAGATAAGTTCTGCTTGTATTTTACCTGTATTTTTCTACAGATCCAGGGTAAAGTTGACTTGATACATTTTATTCTATGTGTTGTACTAATACTAGTAGTTCTTTAATAAGCTTAAATTATGTACGTAGTTTTTGGTTACAAATAAGAATCATACTCATTTTAATAATAATTGGTCGAAATATTTAAAATTATTTATAATTGGAGCCATGAGCATTAGTTATTTAGGGAAGACACACTTTTAGGATAAAAACCATGACCTCTTAAGAAGTCATTCAACTCACCCACCTGCTCTTTGTAGTTAAATACAGATTCAGGTGGAGCCATAATGGAAAAACTTGATGTCTGATAAATGATATGAATATTTTCCCCAAAAAAGGAAGAGAAGTTGTATGTGCACATGTAATTTTTAATCTATTATTTAGAGGGCTCCCAGAATACTTAAATACCATTGATGGATTTCAATTAAGAAGTGAAACAATCTCCAGCTGGTCCCAGAAGATAATTTTCCATCCTTCCTAATATGTGACTTGAGTCCTGGAGAACAAATAAGAGCCACACAAATGAAGAAGAAGGAAGTAAATCCAGCTCCTCTGGGCTTCCCATTTGGACTTAACGGTCCATGATCAGAGGCAGTTAAAGAGAGTTAAGAAAACAAAGAAATCTCCCACTGCAGGTACAACAACATCTTGTGCTGATGAGATCTCAGAGTTTTTAATATGGAGTTTAATACAGAATAATATAAAACATAAATTAAAATGATGGTAAAAATTCTTAATTGTTTGTAATGCCAAGCAGCATTTTGTTAAATGCTGGCTTTACCCCGGCCCTTTTTTTCTTGCAACAGTTCTCAAAACTCAATCCCCTCTTAGTCTGTAAAATTCAGAGGAAGCAAACATAGAAAGATAAATAGGTTTATGCAAAATAAGACATGGATGAAATAGCAAAGGAGGTGAGTTTTTTCTCTAGGCCCACTGGTCCCCACCCAGGCTTAATCAGTAACAGTGCTCCAGGAATTGTCCTCACCCTTTGTCATCATGACACCTGTTCAAGGAATCTAAACTTGAATAATATGTTATGGTTTTGCTGGATACCATTGGATACCCCACTTGATAAGGGATTCAGACTCAAAGTCTGTATCAGTTATACTTAATCAGGAATTATGAAATAACATTAAAGGACTTATTATAATTATTTGACCATACACAATTATGCAAGAAGCTAGGAAAATAAAGATCCATGAGATGTCAGTTGGAGAACCAGAAACAGAAAAAAAAGAAAGAAAGAAAAGAAAAGAAAAGAAAAAAAAAACAAAGAGGTGAGGCCTTGGAGTCTGATGGTGTGACTGATCTTTCTGGAGGTCAGCAAAGTGGGCAGACAGGCAGGAAAAACAGATGCACAAAGAGGAAAGGCAAGAACAAACCAGAACTCATGAGGATAAACAGGAACCTCCTCACTGCGTCTGACTCTAATACCTGGTGACTCTCAGAGGAGGCAGTTTCCCTTCTACACAGAGTGGCCCACATACCTGGCCCAGAACTCAGAGAAGTGGAAGGAGAAGCCCTCTGCTCCAGCTGGAGTCAGGTTTGGACCCAGCGGTAACCCCACACCAATCAAGTGAGGAGCAGATCACTGTGCAAACTCTGCAGCAGCAGCTGGGGCTTCTACTAAACTTCTAAGCATAGTGGCCTTTGCTTCACTCTGCCTCCCAATTCTGGGCCAGTTTCCCTTGTGTCACGCTGAACGCAGAACTCTATATGGAGGAGATTCTTGGGTATGCAGTTCCAGCTTAGTTAAACTGACAAAGTACAAAAAAGCACAGTGCACACTTTGTCAACTTGACATTCATCTGGGCTCCTAACTATCGTTAATTTCCAAATAGAGATAATGGCAAAATCATGCTTCTACCTATTGTGATGCAATCATCCCTTCACAATTGAAAACTCTTTAAACCTTTCCCAAGAAATAATACAAAGTCCAAATTTCAGTTTATCCATCTTTGGGTGACACTTATGCCTATTCAAACCGACTCACACCCCCAGTTTTGTATCCTGTAAAGTCAGTACTGAGTA
Source organism: Leucopleurus acutus (assembly GCF_964270905.1). Taxonomy (NCBI): domain Eukaryota; kingdom Metazoa; phylum Chordata; class Mammalia; order Artiodactyla; family Delphinidae; genus Leucopleurus; species Leucopleurus acutus. The sequence goes on from NC_139142.1 coordinate 155,492,472, forward strand.
GGGGAAAAAAGATTGCTTAACACATATGCAAATATAGCTATACTATGATAAGGTAGAGATACTTGTACAGTCTTTGTTTCTGCAATAAGCACATGGCTGTAGCTGATGTTTAGAGATTCCTTCTTTCACTACCTCTTCCATATTCCTTTTTCTCTCAACAAGAACCTTGGGTAGTTGTGGTTCCTTGTCTTCTGGAGTGACCTAGACGTTTATTCCTAATGAAAGGTTTGGTCCATTAGCAGTCTTGCATGTATTCAAGTGTGTAGTTTTCTAGTAACTTTTATCAGAAGATGTAGGACTACTAAGAGGTATCCTAGGGACATCCTAAATCCCAGCCATTCTTTACTTTATGCCCACTATAGTAACAACTCATCTACTTGATAATTGGATTAATCATGATAGTTTATACAATAATATCACCATTTCTTGCTTACTAACATGAAGGGAAGAAAGTGGCTAGGTAGATGTCTCACATTCCATCTTAATGAAATCTGTCCTGTAAACTATGGTAGAAGCATTCTTCCCTTGGAAAATAAGACCACTAAATCAGCAGTCTAAAGTTATAGGAGAAAGAAGAAAGTATTATACTAATGGATAATTGGCAGTAAGAGTGAGAAGAGCCACTCTCAGTTCCATCCCTTGATTCCCAAATTCATGAGTCTTTGCTGTGAAAGAAATAGCATCATATGTTCATCACTGATATAGAACATAGAACACATTATGGAGTATATTATCCAGCCCTGCAATGATGGCAATCTGAGGCCATCCGCTGGCAGAAAAAGGCTGTTTCATCATTCTATTGGACCAGCTGCTTCAGCATGATAAGAAACATCAGTAAGACCATTGAGTTCCATGAGCATAAGTCCTTTGCTAAATTTATTTGCTATAAAATGAATTCCTCAGTTAGAGCCAACACTTTGGAGTATACTGTGAAGTTTCATAGGTCATTCTGTAAATCCATAGATGGTGGTTTTGGCAGAAGCATTGTAGACAGGGAAGGCAAATCCACATCTAAAGTAAGTTTGTACTTCAGTAAGAACAAAACACTCACCCTTTCATTATGAAAGAAGTTCAATATCAACCTGTTACTAGGCTACTGGATGATCTTCCTGGGAAGTGGTGTTACATAATGAGCTCAGTGTTGATGTCTGTTAGCAGTTTGGACACTTAGCAGTAGCATAGCAAGTCATCTTAGGTGAGTGAATGTCTGTCTTGCTGAGCCCATGTATAATCTGTATTCCTGCTACCCTGGTTAATTTGTTCACTAGGCAAAGGCAAGGATGACTGCATAAAGAGACTGAGAGACATCCAGGAAAAAGATCATCCTGTCCATCTGATTATGAAGATGCTCCTCTGCTAAGATCCCTTATTGGTGGGCATTCACATGAAATACAAAGTTCTGCACTCTCTGCACTCAGTTAAAGTCTAATTTCAAACCTTTCCCCAGACTTTCTTAAATCTGATTCTCCAGTTTTTTTCTTTCCAGGACTCTAAGACAAAGTCTTAGTCACTGCCCATGACAACTTATCATTATAGACTAAATAAATTGGGGGCACTGTTTGAAGTTGTACCCACTAGGAGAATTTTCCTCCACCACTATTCTTCAGGGCCCTCCTAGACTGAGACTGTAATATTGTACAGGCTGTCAGCTTTCAGGTGGGGCTAGCATATTGTGAAAGTACCAGATATAAATGAAGACTTTTAAAAAATTAACTGCAAATATGTACCTCCATATAAGATCACATGTATGGGTTGAGAGAGAGAAGGCAAGGAAGAAGGAGTAGGAGTCATGGTTGTCTGCTCAAGTCAAATCTTATATATACTAGCTGATGGAGTACTGCTTTACAAGCTAAAATTTATGACTTATGAGTCAGACAACATCCAGTTCATGGTGGGTGGTTCCTGTTGCATGGTAGCTTGGCGGTCTATGGTCAAGTGTTTAGTCCTCTGCAAGCCAGAAGCTATTTCTCAAATGGAGACTATGACTATACTCCAGTATTTAAAAGGTATGTATTGGTATTCATTATATGTGCCTGAAAACTTCTCCATATAGCAACCCTAACTGCTATAGACACATTAATCTCCATTAAATCTTCTTGTTCATTTGATCTTCATGCAGAGCAGCTTTCATTGCAGCCTGGATCTGATGCAGACCATCTCTTTTCCTGGGCTCTACTCAAAATCTTTTGGGTCACTTGGTAAGTAGTTTAGAATAGCACACCAAAATGAGATATGTGTTGCTTCCAAAATTCAAAGAGGTCTACTAAGTATTGTGTCTCTTGTGGTTATAGCCAGATGCAAACACTTGTCCTTTACCATTGAAGGGATAGTTCAACAAGTCTCAAACCAATAGACCCTACAAGGTTCACTGATCCGGCAGGACTTTGAATTCTTGTGGGATTTTGGCATTCCTATGTCTTACCAAATTGTCTAGATATTTGTGACTTCCCAGTCATCAGCTCTAATCTGCATGATATCTGTGTAATAGGACAATATGTTGTCCTGTGGAATGTAGGGGTGATCAAGATGTCTGATGATTAGACTAGAACAAAAGACTGAAGAGTTGATATAGCCCTGAACTGAGACAGTGTCTCAGCACAGGCCAAATATGTGAGTTGAAGGGGGTGATGAAATAATTTATTTTCTGTGTTTTTTTCACCACCTTGCACATTTCAAGTTCTCGATCATGTCAGTAATCTCTGCAGTCACTCCAGAAACATGTTTATTTATTCATGTTTGCTACTTTGGTAGGTAAAGACAGCTCTATTGCCTTCTACTTGGTCTTTCCTATCATCATAAACTTCACTCCTCAGGTCAGAGACCCAATATAAGAATTTTGCCAGTTACTAAGTATGTCTATTCCAAGTAAACATTCTGAATTTGGGGAAATAACCACAGGGTGGATCCATGTATCTACTGAGTTCACTGTGACATGGATGTAAGCCAAGACTTCACTGATCACCTGATCTCAATAAGCTCCCATTCTGGTTGCTAGACCACAGTGGTGTTTTGGTTTTCAGTAATTAATGTTGATTCAGAGCCAGTGGCTAGTATTCTCTAAAAGGGTGGTTATTTCTCTATTCTTGGTTAACATTACTGTGATAAATAGTTGCAGATCCCTCTGGATAAGGCTAGGAGAATTAATTATGGTATAAAATTTTGGGTGGTATAGTAAGATCCTTCCTAAAGTGGACTTGATTCCCTCCTCCCCACTTTTATACAAGTTTACACTGGGACTGTCCACTGGCTCAACATTGGGAATTTGTTGAGGACTCATGTCTTTAGTGTGGTTTTTCATTCATATGTGTTTTCTCTAGACATAGAGATTTTCCATTCATACACATAAAATAATACATTGGTAGGATGCACACCTATTTAACTTAGAAGGACACTATGATTAATTAGCCAATGTCAATGATCTTTGTGGTTCAAATCCTTTTGATTACTACTATGACTCTGCTCTCCCTATGGTTACCACACCCACTTTGTCTCTGTGATTAACTTCCACTTGATCCCTCTAACCTCATGTTTCCATCATTTTCATAGAATTCAGGGAACACAGTTTGATGGCAGTATCTGCTACTCTTACTTTTGGCCTGCAGGGAATAACTACCAGAGAATTCTTAAGGATAATGGGGTTATGCTCACAAATGTAATTCTCAAAGCTTTGATGAGAGGAGTATTCTCTGGCCTCTTTTGGAGGACATAGTTAGGATGAGTAAGAAGGTCTTGCATACTAATCTCACATACTAACTCGTATTTCAACTTCATTCAGTGTCGCCTGTGATTCCATATTTCAAACAACCAAGGAAGCAAACTTAAGCTACTCCCAACCATGCTGCCTAGTGTAACCACATCTACAAATTTGACCAAATCCAACACTGTTTCCTTTCGTTCTTATCCAACATCCTTAGGTTCCATTTCCATGTACGTATCCCAGTGTCTGACAGTATAAATTGGAAAATCAAGCAATTTTTTGTCCTCCTAGTATCTTCTGAATCTTGTCTGGTTATAGGGCTAGAGGCAATAGGAGGTGACTGGATTAGGCCCTGAGGAGTTCAGTAGTTTTCTATAAGGCATTTGCCACAGAAGAGGACACTACAAGTTCTTCAAGAAAGAGGAGAATGGTCTCAGACAGGAGAATAAGATTGCTTATAGTGGAAAAAAATAATATTTTTCAGACTTTAGAGGTTCAAGGACTCCAGCTTCATTAGGAAGCTGTCCATAAGACCCCATCCTAATTTTCAGGGACTCACTCCTTCTTATTTAATCAATGGCCTAATGATAACATAAAAGACTTTGCATGGGTGTGAATTCCATGTGAAGTGTAATTCAGCAACCCACAGAAAGAGACTTTGGCTTTGTTTTCATAAATCTGGGTTTTGTGGATCCTCAAGTTCTCTACTGCACTTAAAAGTACTCAACCAAACCCTCACCCTACTCAATTTAAGGGAAAGGTGCAATGGCAGCAGCTTCTTGATAACCCCAGGTTATGCCTTCCACAGCCACTTACTTTTAGGTGTGCATAGATGATAACTTAAGATATTTGCTACTTCATGGCATGAAAAATCAGTGGTTCTTTTAACATTGGAAAAAGAGTCTTTGATTTCTTTAAACTGAATCAAAACATAAAACCAATTTGGAAAACCTATACTGCAACTTCTTCAGGTACCAGGAGAGTAAGATCATAATGGTCATTTGGAGAATAGGATTTATTATAGAAATTAGAATTTATACAACTGTGGAAGAAGTTGGAGAAGTATAAAGCTCTGAAAGAATATAGTTGGAGGAAGAGAGAAAAGTCACTAATCAGAAATCATGAAGAGAGGCTGGTAAAAAGGTCTAAGGAAGACTTTTGCCTCTACACCTGGTGGTCCTGAAGTCACTTAAACTCATCAGGGGAGAATACTGGAAGATTGGGGAAAAGCTGGATGAAAAACAAGAGCGATCTGGAACCTGCGAGAACAAAGCAGAACCCATGAAAACAAACTGGATCCTGTTTCTATTGCTCACTGCATCTAAACCTGACAAGGCAGATGACCTGCAGGATGTACTCATCCTCTTTCCCATAGAAAAAAATGCCTGTTCCAGGAAGTTGAAGCAGCCTGATCGCGATCCCAGAGCAATGAGGTTAATAGTAAACCGGGGACAATGGTTGGTCCTGGAGTGGTCTCTGGAGGCCTGCATTTAGCTCCCACATGTATTGGCTGATGCTTCACTTCCACTTTCTAAATCTCTTGCAGAAATCTCTTAAGAGCCACACTAAGCCAGGCCCACATAGGAAGAAGATACTGGAAAATCCCCTCCCCATTATCCTTGTATTTTAGAGATATGCTGCAGTTAGGATTAGTACTTTCAAGGGTATGACTCCACAGCCTAAGTTCCTAGACCCCACTGTATACTCAATTTATAAATGAGGAAATTAAAACTCACAGAAACCCAATAACTTGTGCAAGCCTCCTCTCAATCCTAAAGCCATTTATTGAGCAGTTACTATGTATCAGGAATTTTGATGAGTCCTTGGGGAGATAAAGGTGAACCAAAAGCTGTCTCTATTAAAGTACTGTATTTTTCTCAGTTCTTCTTTGGACAAATTATTTCATTACTCTTCAAAGCTAAAGGCAAATCTTCTGTACCGTTGTCAGAACGTCTTCATTCCTGCTGAGTTTGCGGACATAAATAACTCAATGATCTTTCCTTCTTATGCACAGTGAATCTGCCAGACCAAGAAATAAAACTTCTTGTGGTGTGGTTAACCCATACATTGGGGTTGTTGTAGAGGTTCTAAAGTCATATTTAAAATCTATGTGTTTTTATTTCATCAGAAGGTATTGATAGAATATTGATTTTATCTTTTCAATGTGTTTCTCAGTATTAAGTCACTATTTGTAATACACTTGTCAATGGTTTGTGTGCTCTTGAGGAGAGGGTCTACTTCCTACATCCACAATACATCACTGGGGCAAAGTACAAGGAAAGAGTGAAATCAGCACTGAGACATCAAAGGTTTCATGTGAATCACATAAGCTTGTCTGTCATTTCCAAGGGTCCCATCATAACACTGGAATGGAAAGGCACTACGTTGCCAGACTTTCACTTCCTTTAGTCTCTATTATTAAAGAGAACAAAGAATTAAAATGTGTGTATTGGAGATGAAGCCAAGAAGATAAGTCATTATAATGGAGTGAGGATTCTGAAGGAAAAATAAAGAGATGTGTAAATATGAGTGATATATTAATTTTTGTCAAACAAATTTAAAACCACTTTTTTAGGCTGTGATCCTTTTGAAGAATGTTTTCTACCTAGTCATTTTTAAGTCACTTCCATAACACTATCCCAGTTACTGTTTGCTTCTATTCTTACTGCCTGCAGTGGTACCTGCTCAAGCCCTTTAATATAAAAAGGCACACAGAATGCAGCCAGACAAGATTAAAGGTCTTCCCTGATGAGGAATGAAGGGGAATTACACAGTTTTCAAGAGAAAAGATAATAAAGGAATGAGGCTATAGAAATACTTTGATGAATTATATAGAGGCAATTTTCTGACATTAGTAATGTAGGGCAGAAGACAATGTTTCTGATATATAGATGTAAATTCATCATCCAGACTCCATTAAAGAGAACTACAAAAGATCAGTTGATTTGAGTATTGCTTACAAGAGCTATCAGGTAATGTTAGCAGGTCCCTTCTATGAAACTTGGACACTGTAACAAGTGAAGGCTCATTTGGATGAAAATAGCAAGAAGCCATAGTTTAGTCACCTGGATCTATGACTGTAATGCCAGTCCCAGGGTTTGACATTACATGCAAAAGTGCATATTTCACAAATATTGCCTTTGACCACTGAATAACCTTGTGCTATAGTGAAAGGCAATAATTGTGTCTTTAAAAAAATGGTCATTGAAAACTTTCCTCTAAGAAGCTATGAGTCTACCTCTCCCATCCATACCCAACTCCAGAAAAATAATAATTCTAGATAGAAATTATATTTTACAGTTGTAATGACAAGGAAGACTTAACAGAACAACTGTAAGAATGCTTTCTTTTCTTTACTCTTACTAACAGAAAAAAAAAAAAAGAAAAGAAAAAGAGTATCATCTGTGAGGTTCCCTAATCTTTTGTTGTACAATATCTTATTTGCAACCTATAATCTACTATCTGCTTTCATATAAAATAATGAGTAGAGATCCTTCTTTTAGGTCCAGATGTTTATTTTTTAAGAAAGTCCAGTACCCTTTACCCTCTTCCAATTACACCTCTCTGGAAATCATTTTGATGCTTGTCCATTTTACAAAAACAAAAGCACATGAGTCTGTGCAAGGTCATCAGATTTAGTCTCTTTATGCAAAGTCAACACAGATATCTGCATAGCAGGCTGAAAACTGTGTGTCTTAACTTAGTGTCTTGCTAATTGGTAGATTCTGTAAACTAGTATATTCATGGAGTTAGTTGTTCTTTTCTTTTTTTGTTGTTACCTGATGATAACGTCATAAACTCTTTTAAATCACAGATCAATGCTTAGCATTCATACATCTACCTAGCTCTGGATCCCTTTTCCTTAGTTTGTGTGAAGGCGATAAATCTCCCCTATCTTTATCAATGCTGAAGGACCCCTTTGGAGTTAAATGGAATATATGGATCCTTTGTTCAGGAAAATGTCCATGTAGGTACATACACACAGAAATACATTTTCATACAATGTCAGGGAGTATATAGGCTCCCTGGTGCCCATTCATAAACTCCCCAGGTTAAGAAACCCTTATCTATAGAATAAGTACCATGGAAAACCCCTTGCTTCAAATTATGATATACTTTTCAGAAAGAGATATATTGTTATATAAATTAACAATAAAAACTGTTACTGTTAATATATTACAAACAATTGAGAAATACCTGAGAAGTGAGCCAAGTTAAGGATGAATTTTTTTTTTTTTTTTTTTGTGGTACGCGGGCCTCTCACTGTTGTGGCCTCTCCCGTTGCAGAGCACAGGCTCTGGACGCACAGGCTCAGCGGCCATGGCTCACGGGCCCAGCCGCTCCGCAGCATGTGGAATCTTCCCGAACCGGGGCACGAACCTGTGTCCCCTGCATTGGCAGGTGGACTCTCAACCACTGCGCCACCAGGGAAGCCCAGGATGAAAACTTTTAATAGATATAAATGTAAACCCCAAATACTAATAAATCACTAATAAATACTAATAAATCACAAGCTGTGGGTCCTAATCATTTTTCACTGAATTAATATCTCTGCTTTGGACTAACCCTCATACATTATTTTTAACTTGTATGGGGATAATTGTTTTTAAATATTATATAATGTCATTATCAGCCTCAAAATCTTCAGTGGCTCCCTCTTCGCACATGAGATGAGTAGAACATGAAAGGAATTTTACATATTGGTCCTTGCCTTCCTTTACAGAATCATCTTTCATCACACCCTCAAGGACATTCTGCACTTTCAAGTGTTTGCAGAATATTTGAGAATTACCAAGGCTGGCAAATTCTCCCACACCTCTGTTAATATTTTAAAATATTATCCTCTTGTCCTGTAATGCTTCCCTGTCTTGCCCTGCAAGCCCCAAAGTACATACCTACTGGGTCTAAAGATTCAACTGCAGTATCTCTTCATCTGAGAACTTCTTTATTCCTGTTTTTACTAAACCCTTTGCTTACTTCTAATTGAGCATTTATTGTTTAGTTCTACTTTCTACAAATTTTCTGATCATGAACACCATCAAAGGAGAAATTTAGTTATGCATCCCCTATCATGCAAACACACATACAAACAAACACACATTTATTACTACCTCAAAGTAGTCTCTTTAATTAAAAATGCCCACAAAAATGTAAATGTTAAAGGATGTTAAAAATAAATAGAGCTCGTCATCAGGGAAATATAAATCAAAGCCATAATGAGATATCTCTTCATTCATATTTGGATAACTATAAAAACAACATAATTACAAGTATTGTTTGAGGATATGGAAAAATTGGAAACTTCATAGATCGCTGGTGGGAGTGTGAAATGCCACCATTTTGGAAAATAATCTGACAGTTCCTCAAAGGTAAAATATAGAGTTATCATTCCTATGTATACATATGAAAACAATGTAAACATAAGTCCACAAAAAATCTTGTGCATGAATGTTCATAGCAGTATTACAAATAATAGCTAAAAATGGAAAGAACCTTTATGTCCATAAACAAAATGTGGTATATTCATATAATAGATTGATAGCAAAAACAGACAAAGTACTGATTCATTCTGCAATATGGATGAACCTTGAAAACTTTATGCTAAGTGAAAAATAACAATAAAAAATACCACACACTGTATTATTCCATTCATACAAAATGTCTAGCACAAACAAATCTATAAAGACAGAAAGTAGATACAGACAGAAAGTAGATTTGAGATTACTTAAGTTTCAGGTGGATAGAGAGGTTGGGGAAAATTCAGAGTGACTTAACGAATAAGAAATTACTTTGAGGGTGATGAAAATGTTCTAAAATTGATTGTGGTGATGGTTGCACAGCTCTCCGAATATACTAAACATTATTGTGTCGTGCACTTTTAAGTGGTGAATTGCATCATACACAAATTATATCTCAATAAAGCAGTTATATTAAAAATAAATTAAGAGAATTAGTATTCCTAGTATATTACAGTATTTCAACAGATCATTTTATGCCTGGGGTAGGCATACTCCAATTTTTAACTTTCACATTTAGTAACTGCTTCTTTGCATGATTCTTCTTTAGACTGTAAGATCCTAAAGGACAGTAATTTTATCTTATTCTCTAAATTACTTGGATTTAGAGTATCTAGAAATAAAAGTACATAATGAGTGTGGAGTGAATTAATTGGTTATTTAATCAGATAACTAAGCCTTTTCCTGCTCTAGAATTTGTCAAAATCTAAATTGTGTTTTGAAATTATTTATTTATTTTTATTGCAGTAAAATATACATTACAAAAATGTTTACTGTGGGCTTCCCTGGTGGCGCAGTGGTTGAGAGTCCGCCTGCTGATGCAGGGGACGCGGGTTCGTGCCCCGGTCCGGGAGGAACCCACATGCAGCCGAGCGACTGCGCCCGTGGGCCATGGCCGCTGAGCCTGCGCGTCCGGAGCCTGTGCTCCGCAGCGGGAGAGACCACAACAGTGAGAGGCCCGTGTACCGCAAAAAAAAAATGTTTACTGTTTTAACTACATTTAAGTGTACAATTAAGTGGCATTAAATATATTCTCATTGTTCTTCAGCCATCACCATCATCCATCCACATTACTTTTTTTCAGCTTGCAAAACTGAATCTTTGTACCTATTAAACACAAATACTCATTCTCCACTCCTCACTAGTCCCCGGCCGTCATCATTCAATTTTCAGTCTCTATGAACTTCACTACTCCAAGTAGTAAAATTTGAGTGGAATCATATAATATTTGTCCTTTTATGACTGGCTTATTTCATTTAGCATAATGTGTGCAAGGTTCAACCATGTTACAACATGTGTCAGAATTTCTTTACTAAGGCTGAATAATATTTTGTTGTATATATACTACCTTTTGTTTATCCACTCATCCATTGATGGACACTTGGGTTACTTTCACAATTTGGCTACTGTGAATAATGCTGTTATTAACACTGGTGTCCATATATGTCTTTGTTTTCTCATTTTAAATTCTTTCAGTTATATACCCAGAAATGAATTTGCTGGATAATAAGGTAATTTTATTTCTAATTTTTGAGGGACCACCATATTGTTTTCCATAGTGGCTGCACCATTTTACATAACCACCAGAAATGCACAGTGGTTCCAGTTTCTCCACATCCTTGCCAATGCTTGTCATTATCTGAGATTTTTGTTTGTTTGTTTGCTTGTTTAATAGGTTAGGTGTGAAGTGGTATCTCATTTTGATTTTAATTTCCATTTCCCTCATGCTTAGTGATGTTGAACATCTTTTCTTAATGCTTTTTGTCCATTTGTATATCTTTGGAGAAATGTCTATCCAAGTCCTTTGCTCACAAAAATTAACCTAAAATGGATCAAAGACCTAAATGTAGGAGCTAAAACTATAATAATCTTAGAAGAAAACATGAAGGAAAAGCTTCATCACATTAGATTTGGCAATCATTTATTGGATATGACACCAAAGGCACAAGCCACAAAAGAAAAAGTAGACAAATTTGACTTCATCAAAAAGTAAAACTTTTGTGCATCAGAGGACACAATCAATACCGTTTTAAAAGGACTATCCACAGAATGGGAGAAAATATTTGCAAAACACATATCTGAATAAAGATTGATATCCAGGATATATAGAGAACTCCTAAAACTCAACAATAATGTTTTAAATGTTGGGCCAAGGGTAATCATCAGGGTGTTTGAATATTATCCTTCATAGCAACTATCATTTTTTTAAACCTTTTTTTTTTTTCCACTAAACTCATGCTAGGAAGCCTGAACTGGTGAGATCTAAACTCTGAAGGCCAGAAGATTTGAAGGCATGACTAGAGTAAGAAACTGTATTTCCTTTGAGTTTGTTTTTTTCTTTTAACATTTTCTTTCTAGGGTTACAAATTAGCAGATAAATGAAACAGCTCTCTGCATTCAGAAGTAGAGCAGGCATTTGTTATTAGCAAAAAGTTATTGGGCTTTTAGAGAAAATAATTAAGAATAAAAGCATGCAGGCCCAAGCAAAAGCTACTCAAGGCATAAGGTCATTGTAACTGGTGGTGGTAGGGTTGAGGGTGGCGGGGACTGAAATGTTGAATCCTAATCACTTGCTGGTTACATGACAGCACAGTGTGACTGAAGACTGTCAAATCATAACCAAACGTATTCTCTCAGGAGAGGGGGAAAGAGAAAAACAGCCACAGATGGAAATTATTGCCCAACTTTTTAGGACAGCAGTGAGGGGAACTCAGTGGAAGTGAAAGCTGGCATAGGAGAATGGTAAATAATGTAAGAACAATGCTGACACATGGTTCTACATTCAGCAAGACAAACTCAGATCTGCATATAATCTTACCTTTGATCTTATCATGATTGAACTTTAAAAAGACAACCCTAGTCACATAACCACACTTTTCCCCATCATTTTTTTTTGTTTTTTAATCCAAGTCATAACTCTTACACCCCTTCTGCTGGAGGAAACCTACACAAGCAGCAGTTACTCATCTTTTAAGGTAAGGAATGTCCACATTATATTATCTATTGAGTGAATTATTAAGCAAGATTGGAAGGGAAAATAATGAAGCAATGGAAAACCTAAAACTTAGAGCAATAATTTCCTTCCTCCATGAAAAGGGGGAACAGGATGTAAGGGGGATGGCAAATCAAGTGTGTCCATACTTTGATCCTTTATCCTGTAGGTTCTTTTCCAGTTTGAATCCTAGAATAGTGACAGGTGGTAGCTTCTACAAAGAAAATTGTACTGCCTATGGAATTAAATATTTGGGGGTAATATCAAACAGCTAGAATTTCAGAAATATGCCATTTCTTTTCTTATTTAATGTATAGGAAATGAATGATGTTAAATATTTATCTAATATTGATAATAATTTAACCTTTTAATGTTTAAACCAAATGTCCATTCAAATGAGTTAATGAAAGGTTCAAAAATTTCTTACTCTTTCTCTATTGTCTCATTTTTGAGTTACTCATAACCAAAGTTATCATGAAATAACATAGACATCCTATTTTTTAAAAATACAGTGATGACACTTCTGATTATTCTTTCATAACAAGAAAAGTCAAGGCTGCGCTAATGCAAAAAATGTGACCTTTTTTTCTAAGAAGGAATAGCGATGACGCAAATTTCCTTGTGGAAGAAAATTCTTTTTGCCACGAAGCTGATATTAATTTCCTGTTCAAAAGGGTCTATATTGTCAATGTGACACTTTAATCATCCACCAGGGTGACTGGGAAATGCCGACTTCACAATCAATGTCAATGTACTTTATGTCGTCTCAATACTGCTTAGTCATTTTTCTTCGGAACTGCGTGAGGAGGGTCAATACATTTCATTAGTTTGTTTCATCTAAAGGCGAGCACAACATGAAAACTTTGATTATATTATAAGAATTGCCTTAATGTGACACCAGTTCCTTGATTGTGCAATAGCAGACATTCAAGTGCTAGAGGGCAACCATATTATCTTTCACCGAAATATTTGTCTAGCCACCACCAGCAAAATGTGCCGCAAACGAAAGAAGAAAAGAGGAATCCAACTCAATTTACATAGCAGAGTTGAAAATCTGCTGTCATAAATGCATTATAAAACAGGATCATGCAGACTAACTTTGAAGGATGTCAGGGAAAAGTAACAATTCTTCTCCACTGTCTAATTGTGGTAGTAAAAATATTTATGATTCTAAAATTTAATAGTTATTTTAATTGGATTGCCATATAATTAACATTTTTTTTTCTCAACGGAGTTTATAACTTCATGACTATCAAATAAATACAAAGTGACTGTGTTAGCCTCTTCTAATTCTTTCCTTTAGAAATCTTCAATGGTACTTTAACCCCATAACTCTTCTTCTAATTAACTTTTTCCTATGACCTTTTACTAAGATGAAAAGGCTACCACCGTTTTTGGTTTTTTTGTTTGTTTTTTTAGTGAAATGGATCTTATGGAAAGTCTTATTCATTTTGACTTTTATTATATACAATTTGGTACAAAGTTTCTTGTGGTTTGCTTTGTTTCATTTCTTTAAGTACCTTTGCCATTTGAGGCAATAGTATACAGTCAGGGTCTGAAGAATTATAAATAAGCACATTTTGTTTAAAAGTCAATTTCTGAATATAGATTTCCTATCTGCCCAGATGCTGTACTGTTAGTAAAGTCATCACACTTATTCATTTGCCATGTACTCATATGCAGCTAAAATCATTCACAGTTAACATCTAGGCTCCACCCTCTTCTTTTTGACCTATCCTCCTTCCTATCTTGTTTGAAGCTGACTACTGTTCCTTGAAGGAATCCAAAAGTCCTTGCACTTTATGTTCCCTTCTAGTTTTTGTTGCTGAGACTTGAATCGTTTATCCCTAAAACTTTGCTTGGGTTTTGCCATGTCAGCAATTCCTTGCTTTAAATTATTATGCTGGAGAGCATCTAGCCAAAACTTCTGGTCCAAGCCACCACCCAGTATCTTTTCCAGGATCTATGGGAGTGCAGGAGACAGAATTCAGATATACTCTTACTGAGAGCACATTTTTCTTATTACCTTCATTCTACTTCTTGAGAAAAAAATTTCACATAAAATATATTCTATTCTTTCTATATATAGATCAAATGATATTATTGACTTTTCATGAGTGCCATTTCTCCAAAATATTAAAATAAAGTCCATAAATGCACTTTATATTGCACTGTATTAGCATCAAAAAACACAATTTAAAAAATCATACATCATTAATTTTTTTGCTATAGTAACTTTCATTTTATAAATGAAATTCACATTTTTTTGCCAGGAAATAAAGATTATGTAAAAATGACAGGTTATATAGTAATTTTGTATCCCCTTCCAAAAATATATTTATGAACTTTAAAATCCATTATGAAAAAGTCATTTGTACTATTGCTACTGACCATTATCTCCATTTCATCACAGTCTACAAATAGATACAGTTTGCTAGTGGTTACAATCCAAGATGACAACAAAACACTTTTTAGCATAGATTCTGGTGAAGATTTGTGTCAGTCAACAAATAAAAACCCAGAACATCAATATTGTTGGAGGACAGAGGACAGAAGGAACAGAAAGTGCCTATCAAATGGAGAAGGCGTCTTGAGACAAAAAAACAAGGAAACAAGGGAGGCAACTCCATATGATCAATGGATCAGTTTATTACAGGGTAACTTATTCACAGGGTGGGATTGGGATTGGGTGGACAATGGTCAGGAAGCATTAGCAGCTGCACTCTGCACCCTGGAGGGGCGGACAATTTTATAGTTAACCTAGGGTTTGGGGGTATGTACTTGGAAATAGGGTGTGCATTTCTAAGATTTATGAATGGGTCATTAGTATCATGGATATCAGGAGTACAACAGGGAAGATTTTCATCATTGTTTGGAGACTAACAGAACATAAAGGCTACCTGGTCTTAATGATTATTAAACAATATCTATTAACTACAAAGCCCTTGATGACAGAGAATTGTTTCACTGCACAGTACACTCCTGGGTAGGGTCAGTAAAAGGACAGGAGGAACTGTAAGGGGCCAAGATGGCATCAGTTATGCTAACAGTCTAACAGATACAAAAAGAGATAATATCTGTCTTATACGGAGCCAAAGACAGTATCTACTTGCTTTTGTATGCTTAGTGCCTAGCAGTATGTTGGAGCCTCTGTCAGTTCCAATGTCTTTGACTGCTAGTGACAAAATACTTAACAAAAAGTCATGTAAAGGTAAAGGCTATTCTTCACATATGGCAAGAAATCTGGAAGTTAGTGGACTGGGTGTGGGACTGTGGCTCAAATACAGCTTTTTCCCTCTTTTACCTATACACCCCCAGTCATGTTGTCCATAGCCTCATTATGTCAAGGTGGCTCCAAGCATTTCATCCTCACACAGCCACGTTCCAATGGAAGAAGATCATCATGGGGCTCCCTCATGCACATCATCCCTTCTTTTTGGAAGGATACTCTTTCTAGAACACCCCCGGCAGACATTCATATATAAGAACTGGCTCACATAACTAACCCTCTCACCAAGGGAAGATGGAGAGGAGTAGCTAGAAATGTCTGCTTCTATAGCGAGACATAGGAAAAGGAAGGTGGTCACTGAATAGATAATCAAAGGTGTGTTCAACAGCATGAAGGATATTGCTCAGTAAAATTTGGATCTAAGAAAAAAACTATATTAGTTCATTATGAAATTTTAGGGAACAAGTTTTATAAATTCAAATCAAACAAAATAATTGTAATATTAATTTAAGAAAGGTTGAATTTAAGGCAAAAATAATTAAATGGGATAAATAAGAGCACTATAAAATAAAAAGAGCATCTTATACAATGGAATACTATGCCAACTTTGAGAACGATGAGACAGATCTACTGATTCTTATAAGGAACTCTCCAAAATATATTTTTATGGTTAAGCATACAAATATACACAAATTATTACTGAAAACTGTGAAATGTTTGCCAGTATAAGATATGCATATAACAACAGATATACCTACAGACAATTTATGCTTGCAAATGCATTGAAAGCCCCTCAAAAATTACTAAAGAAATTTGTAACAGTGCTTGAATCTAGAAACCTTAGATGCCTAGTGGATAAGGGGAGAAAGAGACTAATTTTCCAGTAAATAGTCTTTTTTGTCTTTTGAATTTTATTCCATATTTTATTCTATTTATATTACCTATTAAATGTATTTTATTATAATACAGAAGTGTGTATATGTGTATGTATAAAAATAAATATCATCATTAATAAATAAATAACATTATAAGTAAATAATTTAATAAAATATTTATTTATTTTCAAGGGGAGGATGAGGAAAAAAGAAGAGATTTATCACACCAATAACAAAGTGACCATGACAATGTCCTGTTGTACAAGTTCAGAGCAGGGGTCAACCAAAACCATGGTTAAATCTGAATGGTGGAAACACAGCATTGCCCCATATGTAACTTTATAGGAAGTAATTGGCCTAAATAGATTATTGAAAAATTTCAGAATGATGTCTTCAAAAGGATGTCGATACCTATTTCTATATGCCAGTTCAGTTTATTAAATATCTGCCTAGGTGGAGTAGAAATCAAGAGATCTCTTCATATGCAATATCACCTAATACATCTCACAGTTACAAAATGATGATGATGATGATATGATAAAAATTCATTGTTTATAAATCAACATTTCTCATCCTTGGAACTATATATATGCCATTTGAATTAAAGAAAAATAATAAATTTAAATTAGGGGGATAAAAATTTGGGCTATTGAACTATACCCCAAGGAGATCACACTTATGAGTAAAGTTCTGGCTTACGTTCTTTTATTTCTCTTCCCTTCCCTTCCCTTTTCTTCCCTTTGCCTGCTTTTCTGTTTAATAATTAAAGCTGGGGGAAATTTTAAACAAGCTCATCTTGAAATTGGTCATGGACAAAGATTTTTGATGACTTCCAGGTCTTTCTATTTCCAAAAGTTAACCTAGTTATAAACTCACCATATCCTGATATTATTGTTATTAGCAACAATAACTCTCAGCAAATATGTCTCAAAACCCTCAGTTATAAGATATTTTCAATTTTCACCATCAAGGGAAGGTCCAAGGCATATTCTAGTTAAAAATCCTTGCCAAGAAATCTAAGCTGTGTTAAAAGTTTTAGCTTTCTTTTCTTCAAGGAATTCTGGAATTTTAAGTTTAAACAAAAAGTGTTATACATCCCCATTTCCCATTGGATACACTTCCAAAGCCTCATAATCCAATATCATGAAATAGCCTATGGGACCACATTCAGTTTTATTTCAAGCATGTCATATGTTTAAATGCCTATACATGTTTTCCATGTGGCACATATTTCATTGTAATGAAAATATATTTAATGGTAGCAATAAAATAGAATGTAATGAGCATGTAAAATGGCCATACTGTTTTATTTTTAATTGTTGCTTGAATGCCTGATTATCCAGTTGCATATCTCACTCATCCCCCCAACTACAACTTTCAATTTGTTATTATTAATACAACTTATTTTCTATTTAGCTACTCAATAGCCAACAGTATCTTGAATCTTGAGAAAAAATTCCTACACTTCCTGTGACTTTGCAAAAATAATTTAATTGACTCAGAACTTGACCTTCAAACTAGAGTAGTGAGATTAAATTGAAGCAAAGTAAAAACTATCTGAAACACCCTTAAAGCCCCCACAGAAGCCAGGTTTCCTGGTGCCCATAGTCTACCATGGGCCAAGTTTGGGGTGAGTTCCTTCCTGCATCATGAATGTGAAGGATTATTTACTTGATTGAGCAAGTGGATGGGCACAATGTGCTTTTAGGATCTTCCATTGAAGTCAAAGCGTCTGTGTCTCCAACTAAGAGGAGGATGTGAACCTCCTCCTTGGAAAGACATGAAAGTAAGTTACACTTTTTGGAGAAAAGTAGATTTGTTATTTATTCATAGGCATCAACTTATGATGAATTAAAGTAATTAATATGCTCCCATCATCAGAACTAGGGACAAGGAAAATTAGTTGAGGGGTTAAAAAAAAAAGCTTACGTGCATTTGGTATCTCAGGGAAAAAGGTAACCTTTATAAATTAAGGATTTTATTCTCTAAATATTATTGTCTAAATAAAGCATTTAGAACTAACTTTTGTATGACAAACATCAAGGATATTATTGATATTTATACTACATTGGTGGGGATATGAGACAGTGTAGGGTTTCTATATTTCCTTTTATAAATAGCCTCTGCAGCATATGATATGTTTAGAATATTAAATGAATTACATACATTAAGATGAAGGTTTCTACTGAGTACAGAGCAAATACACCTCAGTGCAGATTCATTAATTATCTTAATTTTAAGAGTCAGTAGCAAGCCCAGCACACTCTGAATAGCTGTTATGACAAATTTCTCAGGCCCATCACAAGCATGCAGGATTATCTTCATGATGGCTTTAGAGCTCTGGAAAAGGAAAGGCACTGTGGAAATTCAAGGTTGGGTTTTATTATACTTGTTATTATAATAAAAACCCAATCAGCCAGAATAGGTTAGTTTGATTGAATTTTCAGTTTAACTGAGACTCCTTCAAAATGCTTTCTTGTTTTAACACCTGTAGCTTAAACCCGCCTTATACATATTAATTCATTTTCTTGTCATAGATAGTGCAGACAAAAAGCAAAGTATTAAAATGACTGATCATTTTTGTAAAAACTTGATTTTTCATTCTGAATGAAATAACATTGAGGAAAGGAAAAGTAATAAAAGACATGATTTTCCCATCTTTGTCACTGGCTTGCTCTGTATCTTGAGCATTTCCCATCTTGTAACTCAGTTCCCCCTCTACAACTGAGAGAGTAACACTTGTCCTGTCCACCCTCCAGAGTTGTCAAGAGGTTCACATTTGCAAAGGAATGTGCATGCACTTCAATTAGCATATAACATTACAGAAATATTAAAGGTTGTGTGGTTAGAGAAAGCACACTGAGCTGAATATACACTAACCCTAGAATTTTACCCTAAGGAGTTTTGTGTTTGATTCATTTTCAATAGTTCTTTGTTACAGCATTAAATTTTTAATAAACTGCATCTGTTATCTAAAAGGATAATTTGAAAATTATATGTGTCAATAATCGAGGATTTAACTTATGTTCTCATTTTAAAAGATTCTCTTGGCTTCTGTAGAGTGAGTGCATTTTATGTCCTAGATATCATGTTACACAAACTATCTGTAACCTCACCTCCATCCAAGGAAGAGCAAGAATCCTGATTTCCTGCTTCTTATCAACAACTTAGAACTTTCTCCTGGTTCTTTCCCTGTAAAGGGGTTGGTCAGGGTGAGACTTTTTAAAGGTACTATGCACATCCCCTTACTCTTCCAACAACTGTTCTATCCTTTCAATTCTAATTTATTAGAATAAACAATAAATAAAATGGAATTTAATTTTAAAAAGAAAAGAATTCTAATTGAAAGCCTGCTCATAGTCAGACACTGTGTCAATTGCAGAAGACAAAAATGAACCGCACATCACTCATGTAGCTGATTTTCTCACTGGGGAGAAAGATAACTGAAGTAAATACAGTACAATGAACTAACCGCTATGGTAGAGTTATGAATGCTGTACTAGCAGGACATATACGAGGAAATTACAAAGGCAGCCTGCAGTAGTTGAGAAAGTTGTCATATTTGATAGATTAATATGTGACAGTTGGAGAAAGGGAAACATCTAGGATTCATGTAAGAATGGACTTATAGATGTGAATGTCTTCTTCATGAGAATGGTTGCAGTTCTTTGCTACTGGAGCTGGGGATGGGGGTCAGGAGGTGTATGATGAAAACAGTTTGGGGCCATAATGTTCAATATTAAAAAATCAATTGATTTAAACCATCACATCAGCAGGCTAAAGAAAAATCACATGATCATATCAATAGATGCAGAAAAAAATGTTTGAGAAAATTTAACACCTGTTCCTGATAAAAACTTTCAGCAAGCTAGGAATAAGGGGAATTTCCTTAACTTGAACACTTATGAAAAACCTGCCATTAATGTTATACTTAATGGTGAGGAACTCAAATACTTCCTGCTGAGATCCAGATAAAGACAAAGATGTCCCCTCTCACAGCTGCTTTTCACCATCATACTACAAGTCCTATCTAGGGGAATAAGACAAGAAAAGTAAATAAAATGTATACAGGTTGGAAAGAAAACAATAAAACTGTCTTTGTTCACAGGCAAAAAGCACCTGGAACTAATAAGCAATTATAGAATGGCTAAAGGATCCAAGGTTAAATACAAAATAAATCACTTTCCTATATATCAGCAATGAAGAAATGGAATTTAAAATTAAAATACATTACCATTTAAATAGCAACATCCAAAATGAAATACTTACATATAAATATATATGTATACAAAATATGGACATGATTTATATGAGAAAAACTACAAAATTTTGATGAACAAAATCAAAGAAATAAATAAATGAAGAGATAGTCCATGTTTGTGCATAGGAAGACTCAATACTGTCAGCATGTCAGTTCTTTCCAAATTGATCTATAGTGTCAATTAAATCAAAATTAAAATCCCAGCAAGTTACTTTGTATATTTCAACAAACTGATTCTAAAGTCTATTTGGAGAGGCAAAAGACCCTCAGTAGCCATATCAATACTGAAGAAGAATAAAGTTGGAGAACTGACATACCTAACTTCAATACTCACTATAAACTACAGTGATAGAGATAGTACAGTATAGGCAAAAGAACAGATGAATAGATTAATAGAAGAGAGTAGAGAGCCCAGAAATAGGGCCACATAAATATAGTCAACAGATCATTGACAAAGGAACAAATGCAATACAATGGATCAAAATGATCTTTTAAGGTCTTACATCTTTCACAAGAACTAACTCAAAATTGATCACAGACCTATATATAAAATGAAAAACTATGCACATAAAAGAAATATAGATCAATGGGACAGGATAGAAAGTCCAGAGATAAACCCACACATCTATGGTCACCTAATCTATGACAAAGGAAGCAAGAATATACAATGGAGAAAAGACAGTCTCTTCAATAAGGGGTGCTGGGAAAACTGGACAGCTACATGTAGAAGAATGAAATTAGAACACTACCTAACACCATACACAAAAATAAACTCAAAATGGATTAACAACCTAAATGTAAGGCTGGATACTATAAAATTCTTAGAGGAAAACATAGGCAGAATACCCTCTGACCTAAATCGCAGCAAGATCTTTTTCGATCCACCTCCTAGAGTCATGTAAATAAAAACAAAAATAAACAAATGGGACCTAATTAAACTTAAAAGCTTTTTCACAGCAAAGGAAACCATAAACAAAATGAAAAGACAACCCTCAGAATGGCGGAAAATATTGCAAATGAACAATCAAAAAGGGATTAATCTCCAAAATATAAGAACAGCTCATGCAGTTCAATATCAAAAAAGAAAAAAAAATCAAAAATAGCAGAAAATCTAAATAAACACTTCTCCAAAGAAGACATACAGAAGGTTAAAAAGCACATGAAAAGATGCTCAACATTACTAATTATTAGAGAAATGAAAATCAAAACTACAATGAGGTATCACCTCACAGAGGTCAGAATGTCAGTCATTAAAAAATCTACAAACAGTAAATGTTGGAGAGGGTGTGGAGAAAAGGAAATCCTCCTACACTGTTGGTGGGAGTGTAAACTGGTATAGCCACTATGGAAAACAGTATGGAGGTTACTTAAGAAACTAAAAATAGAGCTACCATTTGATTCAGCAATCCCACTCCTGGGCATATATCTGGAGAAACCCATAAATCGAAAAGATACATGTACCCCAATGTTCATTGCAGCACTATTTACAATAGCCAGGACATGGAAGCAACCTAAATGTCCATAAGCAAAGGAATGGATAAAGAAGATGTGGTGCATATACACAATGGAATATTACTCAGCCATAAAAAAGAATGAAATCATGCCATTTGCAGCAACATGGATGGACCTGGAGATTGTCATACTGGGTGAAGTAAGTCAGACAGAGAAAGACAAATATCATGTGATATTGCTTATATATGGAATCTAAAAAAAGACTACAAATGAACTTATCTACCAAACAGAAATAGAGTTACAGATATAGAAAATAAATTTATAGTTACCAGGGGGTAGGGAGTGGGAGGCATAAAATTGGGAGATTGGGACTGACACATACACATTACCATATATAAAATAAATAACTAATAGGACCTACTGTATAGCACAGGGAACTCTACTCAATACTCTGTAATGGCCTATATGGGAAAATAATCTAAAAAAAGTGGATATGTGTCTATGTATAACAGATTCAGTTTGCTGTGCACCTGAAACTAATACAACATTGCAAATCAACTGTGCCCCAATAAAAATTAAAAAAAAAACAACAACAACTATAAGATAACATAAGAGGAAATATAGGTGACTTTGGGTATGGCAATGACTTTTTAGATGCAGCACCAAAAGTACAATCCATGGAAAAAATTAGTAATTTGGACTTCATTAAAATTAAAAATTTGTTTTGTGAAGTACAGTGTCAAGAGAATGAGAAGACAGGAAAGAGACTGGGAGAAAATATTCTCAAAACATACATCTGATAAAAGACTGTTATACAAAACATGCAAAGAACTCTTGAAACTCAACAATAAGAAAGTGAACAACCATTTAAAAAATGGACAAAAGACTTGAACAGACATTTCACGCAACGAAATATACAGATGGCATATAAGCAACCTCATATGTCATTAGGGCATTACAAATTAAAACAATGAGATGCCTCTACATACATGTTAGAATGGCCAAAATCCAAATCACTGAAAAGAGGAACTCTTGTTCATTGCTGGTGAGAATTCAAAATTATACAGCCACTTTGGAAGACATTTTGGCAGTTTCTTACAAAACTAACATATTCTTACCATGCAATCCAGCAATCATAGTCCTTGGTATTTACCCAAATGAATTGAAAACTTATGTCCACATAAAAACGTACACTTGGAAATTTAGTCATAGTTGCCAAAACATGAAGACAACCAAGATGTTCTTTAGTTGTGATTGGAAAAGTTAGCTGTGGTACATCCTGACTATCAAATATTATTCAGTACTAAAAAATGAGCTAACAAGCCATGAAAAGGCATGGGGTAACTTAAATGCACGTTACTGAGTGAAAGAAGCTAACCTTAAGAGACTACATACTGTATGATCCGACTATAAGACATTCTTAGAAAGACAAAACTGTGAAGCGGCAAAAAGAGTAGTAGTTGCAGGGTTAGGGAGGAGGATAGTATGAATAGGTGGAGCACAGAGAATTTTTAGGGCAGTGAAACTATTACGTATGATGCTACAATGGTGAGACATGTTATTAAACATTTGTTAAAACTCACAGAATATACAAAACCAGGAGTGAACCTGAATGTAAACTAAGGCCTTGGATGATGTGTCAATTGTAAGTTTATCACTTGTAACAAATGCACCACTGTAGTGCAGGATGTTGATACTGGGGGACATTGTGTACATGTAGCAACAGGGGGTACATGGGAACTCTTTGTACCTTGCTCTCAATTTTACTGTGAGCTGAAAACTGCTCCAAAGGTAAAGTTTATTAATTAAAAAGAAAAACAATAAAACAAAAAGAAAAATAAAACAAAAGAAAAAAAATTCATGGAGGTTGATTTGTATATATTATCAGTATCATTTCACTTTAGCAAATGCCAACAATAAAGGCCAAATACACAGAAACAACTTTTAACACAGCTTCTAATATCTGGCCTCTGAGCTAAACACCTGACAGGAATGACACTTACATAATAGATCGATACCTACTCATTTTCAAACTCTTCAAATTAGCACCCTTCTCCAATTGTAGGCCTCCAAGACAATCTGTTTCCTAAAGAAACAGTATAAATAGTCAACATGAGTACAACAGACTATAACATGTGTGTCCCAAATTGCTGGATTTAGGTCATTATATTTTTCCAGGCTGCTAATTTTCCCCTTTGAACTGTTCACAGAAGGTCAGAAGCAGTTTAAGCATCAAAGCTTTATGAATTAAACAGTTTCATCATGAACAGAGGGAAGGCGCTGGTCTGCAGAAAGACAATTGTGAGTATCCCTGGCTAATCTTCAACTAGGACACATTTCACAATAGGAGATCAATAGCCCACAGTCACCCAGAACAGACTTCAAGTCTCTGAGTACAACTGACCCTTTACAAAGAAAATGCTCACATCTTTAAATCAGTAACTCTGGTGATTATATTTCTTTTCTGCTTACTGATTAATTTGCAGGAAAACATGGTGGTTGAGGAGATCAAGATAAGTGTGTTCCATAGCCCTGGGCAATTTTCTCAAATGACAACACATACATTGTGAAATCTTATGAAGTCTATTGTGTATATTCTTTTCCACAGAATGGGTTGACCATAGCACATTCTCTTACTCCCTGGTGATAAATTCGGTTCTTCACAGCATGGAATGCTTCCAATGTGAGCCTGATTTTTGTTTGTTCCTGGGACAGAGGATTTCCCAATGTTCATTAAACTTACATGGTTGTGACCTTACTATGAAAAATAGGGATTGAAATCTAATGTTATTGGTATTTTATTTGTTTAAATGTCTGTATCTCCTGCTGACTAGTGATATTTGATGATGGAGGACAAGCAAAACTATCTAAAATGGATTAACTATTTGCACAGGAATATTATTTTCCTTTTTTTCCTACATTTGGAGACTACCATAAATCACTTTCTTAGTTTCTTTTCTGGTTCTGAGTATTTTTTCTAGTTCTTCAAACTGCCAATTTGTCATTGTCTCTTTCATGAAAATATTCTTCTTGAATCAACCACTCTTCTTAGTCACATGTTGTATATAGCCTCATCCCTTGTGGTGCTTGTGGGTGGAAAGGCCATGAGCTTTGCATTGAGACAGTGATGGCTTCTACCCTGACTGGGTACTTTCTTGATAGTCTCAGGCAAGTCTCAGGCTCTCACAGGAACTCACTTTCCTTGTCTGTTAAGTGGAGGTGTTGTGAGGATTAAATTATATGAAGGACATGAAATTATTCAAAAAGTTATTTTTACTATTGTCTAGTTTAACCCTTATTAGATGCTGTAATCAGTTTTTCAAAATCTCAAGCAAGTGTTCCTCCAACTATAACTTGATTACCTCCACTGTTGAATCAGCCCTAGACTGCTCAAATTGTTAAAAAAGATGTTTTATAGAACTAAAATGTGCTTCCTTTTAGCTTCTGCCAATTGTTTCTATGTCCTCCCTTTGAAGGAACATAGGAAACAAATCTAATAAATAATTTTGCATTTAGTAATATTTCATACTATTTTTAAAAAATAATTTAATTATTTAAAACATTTTATGGTAGTTTTAAAATCATAGACAAGTTGCAATGATACTACAGAGTTTCCATATACTGTACACCCAGTTTCTCCTGTCACTAATATCTTATATAACTATGGAACACTTGTCACAGCTAATAAATAATATTTTTACAACTAATGAAATAATAACTAATTATTATTAATTAAAGCCCAAACTTCATTCAGATTATATTAGGTTTTTTTTTCCCCCAATGACCATTTTCTATTTCAGTATCCCATCCAGGATACTACATTACATGTAGACATCATGCTTTCTGAGCCTCTGAGCTGTGATGATTTCTTAGGCATTCCTTATTTTGGGTGACCTTAACAGTTTTGAGGAGTACTGATCAAGTACTTTTGAAGAATGCCCCTCAATTGGGGTTGGTCTGGTGATTTTCTCATGGTTAGACTGGAGTTAGGTGTTTTTGGGAAAAAACTACAGACGTAAAGGGACATTTTCATGATACCATATCAAGAGTACATGCTGTCAACATAAGTTATAACCGTTGATGTTGACATTGGTCACCTGGCTGAGGTTTGCCAGGATTTTCCACTGTAAGTTACTTTTCTCTCTTTCTATACATTGCTCTTCGGACGGAAGTTGATATACATAGCCCACACTTAAGGGTTGGGGAGCTACACTTCACCTCCTAGATGAGGGGGAATATCTACATAAATTATTTGAAATTTCTGGTTGAAAGATTTTTCTCTTCTCCTCCGTTTTTGTATTTATTTGATCATGTAAATGGCAGTGTCTTTCCTTGTTTCTATTCTGACCTCAATATATTTGGCTATTTGGCAGCTATTTCTCTTACTCTGGCTGGTAGGAACTCTTTCTTATTGACCATGAACAATTTTTCTATTTTTTTGTCCTTTTTAATTGGTTCCAGAGAAATTGTGGAATAAAAACCCCTTTAAGTCATCATTCTTAACCATATATCCTCTCAAATAATTATATTTTAATAGTTAATTGTATAAATGTATCTTAATTTAACAAATCTCTTTTTGATGAGCTCTTTAGTTATCTTCCAAGAATTTTTATTACTATTCTGAAAATAACATCTTTGTTATCTTTTTTTATGAAGATAAATTCCTAGGTTTGGTAAGGTATGCATATTTTAAATTTTGGTTGTTCAAAATAGAATTGTACTAATGTATCCACCGTCACCAACAAGGGAAAATGCCAATTACCTCAATCTTCACCTATTACAAAGTAAAATTATTACAGGAATTTTTATAGAATATATTATACACTGCTATTTTCATTATTATTAATAATGTTGGGCATTCTTTTCCTTTTTTTTATTGGAGTATAATTGCTTTACAATGTTATGTTACTTTCTACAATGAAGTGAATCAGCTATATATGTATACATATATCCCCTTCCTCGTGGACCACCCTCCACCCCCATCCCACCCATCTGGTCATCACAGAGCACTGAGCTGAACTCCGTGTGGTATACAACAGTTTCCCACTAGGTATCTATTTTACACATGGTAGTGTATTTTTATCAATCTCCCAATTTGTTCATTCTCTATGTCTGTGTTTCTGTTCCTGCCCTGCAAATAGGTTCATCTGTACCATTTTTCTAGATTCCACATACATGCATTAATACACAATATTTGTTTTTCCCTTTCTGACTTACCTCACTCTGTATGACAGACTCTAGGTCCATCCACATCTCTAAAAATGACCCAATTTCATTTATTTTTATGGCTGAGTAATATTCCATTATATATATACCACAACTGCTTTATCCATTCACCTGTCAATGGACATTTAGGTTGTTTCCATGTCCTGGCTATTGTAAATAGAGCTGCAATGAACATTGGGGTACACATGTCTTTTTGAATTAAGGTTTTTCTCAGTGTATATGCCCAGTAGTGGGATTGCTGGGTCATATGGTAGTTCTAGTTTTAGTTTTTTAAGAAACCTCCATACTGTTCTCCATAGTGGCTGTATCAATTTACATTCCCACCAACAGTGCAAGAGGATTCCCTTTTCTGTGCACCCTCTCTAGCATTTATTGTTTGTAGATATTTTTGATGATGGCCAATCTAACCTGTGTGAGGTGATATTTCATTGTACTTTTGATTTGCATTTCTCTAATAATTAGTGATGTTGAGCATGTTTTCGTGTGACTCTTGGCCATCTGTATGTCTTCTTTGGTGAAATGTCTATTTATGTCTTTTGCCCATTTTTTGATTGGGTTGTTTGTTTTTTTTGATATTGAGCTGCTTGTATATTTTGGAGATTAATCCTTTGTCCATTGCTTCACGTGCAAATATTTTCTCCCATTCTGTGGGTTGTCCTTTCATCTTTTTTATGGTTTCCTTTGCTGTGCAAAAGCTTTTAAGTTTAATTAGGTCCCATTTGTTTATTTTTGTTTTTATTTTCATTACTCTAGGATGTGGGTCAAAAAAGTTATTGCTGTGATTTATGTCAAAGAGTGTTTTTCCTGTTTTCCTCTAAGAGTTTTATAATGTCCGGTCTTACATTTAGGTCTTTAATCCATTTTGAGTTTATTTTGTGTATGGTGTTAGGGAGTGTTCTAATTTTATTCTTTAACATGTAGCAGTCCAGTTTTCCCAGAACCATTTATTGAAGAGGCTGTCTTTTCTCCGTTGTATATTCTTTCTTCCTTTGTCACAAATCAGGTGAACATAGGTGTGTGGGTTTACCTCTGGGCTTTCTATCCTGTACCATTGATCTATATTTATGTTTTTGTGCCAGTACCATACTGTCTTGATTACTGTAACTTTGTAGTATAGCCTGAAATTGGGGAGATTGATTCCTCCAGCTCCATTTTTCTTTCTCAAGATTGCTTTGGCTATTTGGGGTCTCTTGTGTTTCCATGCAAACTGTAAACTTTTTGTTCTAATTCTGTGAAAAATGCCATTGATAATTTGATAGGGACTGCATTGGACCTGTAGATTGCTTTGGGTAGGATAGTGATTTTTACAATATTGATTCATCCAGTCCAGCAGTTTGTGTCATCTTTGATTTCTTTCATCAGTGTCTTATAGTTTTCTGAGTACAGATCTTTTACCTCCTTAGTTAAGTTTATTCCTAGGTATTTTATTCTTTTTGTTGCAATGGTAAATGGGATTGTTTCTTTAATTTTGTTTTCTGATCTTTCATTGTTAGTGTATAAGAATGCAAGTGATTTCTGTGCATTAATTTTGTATTCTGCTACCTTACCAAATTCATTGATTAGTTCTAGAAGTTTTCTGTAACATCTTTAGGATTTTCTGTGTATAGTATCATGTCATCTGCAGTGACAGTTTTACTTCTTCTTTTCCAATTCGGATTCCCTTTATTTCTTTTTCTTCTCTGATTGCTATGGCTAAAACTTCCAACATTCAACTATGTTGAATAACAGTGATGAGAGTAGACATCCTTGTCTTGTTCCTGACCTCATGCTTTTAGTTTCTCACCATTGCAAATGTTGCTGTGGGTTTGCCATATATGGCCTTTATTATGTTGAGGTAGGTTCCCTCTATGCCCACTTTCTGGAGAGTTTTTAACGTAAATTTGTGTTGAATTTCATCAAAAGCTTTTTTTTTGCATTTATTGAGTTGATCATATGGTTTTCATTCTTTAATTTATTAATAAGATGTATCACATTGTTTGATTTCCGTATATTGAAGAATCTTTGCATCCCTGGGATAAATCCCATTTGATTGTGGTGTATGGTCCTTTTAATGTATTTTTGGATTCAGTTTGCTAGTATTTTGTTGTGGATTTGTGTGTTTATCTTCATCAGTGATATTGGTCTGTAATGTTCTTTTTTGTGATAACTTTGTCTGGTTTGGGTATCAGGGTGATTGTGGCCTAGTAGAACAAATTTGGGAGTGTTCCTACGTCTGCAATATTTTGGAAGAGTTTGAGAAGGATAGGTGTTAACTCTTCTCTAAATGTTTGATAGAAATTGCCCATGAAGCCATCTGTTCCTGGGCTTTTTTTTTTGTTGGAAGATTTTTAATTACAGTTTCAATTTCAGTACTGGTGATTGGTCTGTTTGTATTTTCTAATTCTTCCTGTTTCAGTCTTGGAAAGTTGTACCTTTCCAAGAATTTCTTCCAGGTTGTCCATTTTATTGGCATAGAGTTGCTTGTAGTAGTCTCTTATGATCCTTTGTATTTCTGTGGTGTCAGAAGTAATTTCTCCTTTTTCATTTCTAATTTTATTGATTTGAGTCCTCTCCCTTTTTTTCTTGATGAGTCTGGCTAAAGGCTTATCAATTTTATTTATCTTCTCAAGGAACCAACTTTTAGTTTTATTGATCTTTGCTATTGTTTTTTCTTAATTTCTATTTCATTTATTTCTGCTCTGATGTTTATGATTTCTTTCCTTCTACTAACTTTGGGTTTTCTTTGTTCTTCTTTTTCTAGTTGCTTTACGTGTAAGGTTAGATTGTTTATTTGTGATTTTTCTTGTTTCTTGAGGTGAGATTGAATTGCTATCAACTTCCTTATTAGAAATGCTTTTGCTGTGTCCTGTAGGTTGTGTGTCATCCTGTTTTCATTGTCATTTATTTCTGGGTTTTTTTTTTTCTTCTTCTTCTTTGATTTCGTCAGTTATCTCTTGGTTATTTAGCATCACACTGTTTAGCCTCCATCTGTTTGTGTTTTTTACAGTTTTTTTTTTCCTGTAATTGGTTTCTAATCTCATAGCATTGTGGTTAGAAAAGATGCTTGATACAATTTCAATTTTCTTAAATTTTTTGAGTCCTGATTTGTGACCCAAAGTGTGATCTATCTTGGAAAATGTTCTGTGTGCACTTGAGAAGAAAGTGTTTTCTTCCACATTCAGGTCCTATAAATATCAATTAAATCTATCTGGTCTATTGTGTTATTTAAAGCTTGTGTTTTCTTGTTTATTTTCTGTCTGGATTATCTATCCATTGGTGTAAGTGGGGTGTTAAAGTCCCCCACTATTATTGTGTTACTGTTGATTTCCCCTTTTATGGTTGTTAGCATTTGCCTTATGTATTGAGGTGCTTCTGTTTTGGGTGCATAAATATTAATAATTGTTATGTTTTCTTTTTGGATTTGTCCCTTAATCATTTGTAGTGTCCTTATCTCTTGTAACAGTCTTTATTTTAAAGTCTGTTTTATCTGATATGAGTATTGCTACTCCAGCTTTACAATGGAAATGTGATTTCATTTGCATAGATATCTTTTTCCAACCCCTCACTTTCAGTCTGCATGTGTCCCTAGGTCTGAAGTGGGTCTCTTGTAGACAGCATATATATGGGTCTTGCTTTTGTACCTATTCAGCCAGTCTGTGTCTTTTGGTTGTAGAATTAAATCCATTCACATTCAAGGTGCTTATCGATATGTATGTTCCTATTACTATTTTCTTAATTGATTTGGGTTTATTTTTGTGGGTCTTTTTCTTCTCTTGTGTTCCCTGCCTAGACAAGCTCCTTTAGCATTTGTTGTAAAGCTGGTTTAGTGGTGCTGAATTCTCTTAGCTTTTGTTTGCCTGTAAAGCTTTTGATTTCTGTTGAATCTGAATGAGATCCTTGCTGGGTAGAGTAATCTTGGTTGTAGGTTTTTCTCATTCATCACTTTAAATATATCCTGCCACTCCCTTCTGGCCTGCAGAGTTTCTGCTGAACAATTAGCCAATAACCTTATGAGGATTCCCTTGTATGTTATTTGTTGCTTTTCCCTTGCTGCTTTTAATATTTTTTTCTTTGAATTTAGTTTTTGTTAGTTTGATTAATATGTGCCTTGGTGTGTTTCTCCTAGGGTTTATTCTGTGTTGGACTTTCTGTGCTTCCTGGACTTGGGTGGCTATTTCCTTTCCCATGCTAATTGTTCCACTATAATCTCTTCAAATGTTTTCTCAAAACTTTTCTTTTTCTCTTCTCTTTCTGGGACCCTTATAATTCAAATGTTACTGCACTTCCTGTTGTCCCATGGGTCTCTGAGACTGTCCTCAATTCTTTTCATTCTTTTTTCTTTATTCAGCTCCTTGGCAGTTATTTCCACCATTTTGTCTTCCAACTCACTTACTCATTCTTCTGCCTCAGTTATTATGTTATTTATTCCTTCTAGTGTATTTTTCATTTCAGTTATTGTGTTGTTCATCACTGTTTGTTTGCTTTTTAGTTCTTCTAGTTCTTTGTTAAACATTTCTTGTATTTTCTTGATCCATGCCTCCATTCTATTTCTGAGATTTTGGATCATCTTTATTATCATTAATCTGGATTTTTTTCAGGTAGGTTGCCTATTTCCTCTTCAGTTATTTGTTTGTGTAGGTTTTTACCTTGCTCCTTGATTTGTAACATATTTTTTGTCAACTTATTCATTTTTTGATGGGTGGAGCTGTATTCCTGTCTTACTGGTTGTTTGGCCTGAGGCAACCAGCACTGGGGTTTTCAAGCCTTTGGGTAGAACTGGGTCTTGGTACTGAGATGAGGACCCCTGGGAGACCTCTCTCTGGTTAATATTCCCTGGGGTCTGAGGTTCTCTGTTAGTCCAGTGGTTTGGACTCAGTGCTCCCACCACAGGAGCTCAGTCCCAACTCCTGGCCTGGGAACCAAGATCTCACAAGCTGTGCAGTTCAGCAAAAGAAAAGATAAGAAAACAAAAGGAGCACTAGAATAACAAAGAATATAAAATAAAGTACAATTAGAAAAATAAAAAAATGTATTAGGAGAAATAAAAATATAAGGGAAACAACTACAGCAAGGTAATACAGAGCCACAACAGAAAAAAGAAAAAAAAGAAACACAGGGGGTAATAAGCCAAAAGAAGCAGAACAGTAACAAAGTATAAAGAATAAAATAAAATTAGAAAAATAAAAAATAAAAAAAAATAAAAAAAATAAAAAATATAAATGAAACAACAACAAGGTAAAACAGAACCACAAATTAAAAAAAGAAAAGAGGCCAGAAAAGACCTTGGCTGGGGGGGTGGGGGGTGGAACTTAGGTGCGACTGGGGCTTGGCCAGGGGCAGGGTTTAGGGCAGGGACAGCGCCTAGGCTCAGGACCCCTGCAGCTGGGAAAGGCAGCGTGGCTGGAGGGGGCCTTGAAGTGCAGAGTTTTGTGATAAGGCCCTGGTGGGAGTTTTGGGTAGGGCTTGGGCTCAGTGGGGCCAGAGGGAGCCTTGGAGGGCAGAGGTTTAGGCCCAAGACCTCAGCAGGCTCCCTGGGACCCAAGTGGCCAGGGAAAATGCTGACCTCATTCTCTTCCAATCCCCCACTCTCCAGATGGTCTCCCCCTTCCCTGTTGATCCCCTATCAATGGGTCTGCCCCTTCTGGGCATGGAAACGCCTCCCCTCCCCCCAGCCGCCCCTCAGGGGTGTGGGTCCCATCCTACCTGCACTTCTCCGCCCCTATCTCTTACCCTGTAGCTTGGGGGTTCCTCCCATCCCCTTAAGTGTCAATGGTTCCCCACTAGTGTCTGGTAGGTTTCCTAGTTGTGTGGAGATATGAACTCCATGTCCTCCTAGTTGGCCATCTTGACTCTGCCCTCAGTAAAAATTCTTGGGCATTCTTTCTACACGTTCATTGGTTATTTTTATTTTTTCTCATGTGAACTAGCTGTTCAGACCTATCTGTTCATTTTGTCATTGATCACTGAACAACTTTTTCACAGAATGGAACCACATTCATAAATCAAGACATGCAAGAGAACTTTAGAATAGCACAATGTACAACACACACTAAATATAGGTCGTGTATTTTTCTGCATTAAAAATTATATCACCAAATGTTTATAATGCAAAATCATTGCAAATAAATAATAAGAGTCTTAGTACAGAAATACTTCATCAGTCTCTGGCCATTTTGGACCCAGTACAACACAAAAAGTATAGACATAGTGAAATAAAAGGTCACTCATGAGATAGATGAAATGGATATATATGACATCCATACCCTAAAACTATAAACATATATTCTTCTTAAATGTTCATGAGATTAAAAACAATAATTTTTTAGTATACTTCAAAGAACTTTTCAATAAACTATAAAATGTGGAAAAAGTGCAAATCAGATTCAGAACAAAATGTAATTTAAAAATAAAATTAATAACAAAATTGGAAAAAAAGCCAATGATCTTAAATTAAAATTAAATTCTCGATTTTTGATGAAAAAGAAAATTCAAAATTATGGAATATTTAGAATATAATTAAAATAAAAACGCTAAAATTTAAAAACATGGGATAAATCTAAAAGAATGTTTTGAGGGTATTTTATAGCTTTTACAATGTGAATTTCTAGACAAGCAATCAAAAGAAAGAAACCAACTAAATATTTAATTCAATGTTAGAAAATGTAGTAAGATAAACCTAAGGAAAGTACAAGGGAAAATTGGTATGCATGAGTACGTAAATTAATTCATTAGAAGAAATGAGTAAGTCCAAGGAACTTATCTTTAAGTAAATCAATAAAAGAAAAATCACTCTATATTTATGAAATAAGGTTCTTTAGAGTCAAGCAACAGAACTAATGTTAGTTATTTCAGGCAGGTTAAGAAAGGGAAAATTTTTGAATGGACACTGAAGAACCACAAAATTAAAGACAAATGAATATGGCTTAGGAAGAATAGGAGAGAAGGGGGCAAGAGTGATCAGTGACAGGAGTTGAGGAGGGCTGCCGGAGTGTGGCTCTGCTTCAGCCATGTCCTGAACACAGCACATTTCACATTTTTTGCAAGACAGTCCAATTGACCTAGCTTGGGTTACATGCCCACCCCTAACACAAAACTCTGCCAGGTGAGATAGTTTTCTGTGATTGATCCAGTCTATCTGGACTAAGTGCCCATGCACCTGACTGGGATGCATGCACAAGTAACCTGATCTTCACCATCACCAGGTCCACATTGGAAAGGAAAAGAATAAGTTTGGGAAGGAAAAGGGATTAAGTCACCAGAAGTGGAAAGGAAAACAGAAAAAGAAGAGTGAGACATATTTTTTAAAGTCTGCTTCCTTGGATGTCTACCACACGAGGATACACACACACACACACACACACACACACACACACACACACACACACACATTGTATCACTCAGATGATTTTATGTCATAGTAATGAATAAATTTAAAAAAATCAATGGCCTAAAACAAGCTATTTTTAACTTACTCTAACAAGCACTTCACATGTTTACATGTTGGTTGGGCTATTACTTAATGTTATCCTCATCAGGAAACAAGTTGATGTCACATGCAACATTTGGAGATAGCCAATAACCATGACAGAGAAAGCAGGGGAGCTATCACCATCTATTTAAGTTTTACTCAGAAGTGACCAATCTCACTTTTGCTAACATTTCTCTGGCCAAAGGAAGTCAGATAGCCATATTCAGTTTCTAGAGTATTGGAATTACAATCCTATGATAAGTTCTACTGGAGCACAGAGGATTTTTAGGGCATTGAAACTATTTTGTCTGATACTATACTGGTGGATACAAGTAATTATGCATTTGTCAAAAACTATAGAATGTATAACACCAAGAGTGAACTCTAATGTAAATTATGGACTTTGAGTAATGACATGTCCATATAGGTTCATTGACTGTAAAAAACACACCACTCTGCTTGGTTGGGGATGTCAATAATGAAGAAGGGCTGCCCGGGGGTGGGGGTAGGGAATAAGAAGTGTATGGGAACTCTTTGTACTTTCTGCTCAATTATTTTGTAAACCTAAAACTGCTGTAAAAAAAAGAAACTTGATTTAAAAGGACCAAAAAAAAAGAAAAAGAACAGAGTCCCAGGACCAATGAGGCAAGAACAATGATCTGACATCAGTGTCAAAACAATCGCAGAAGGAGAAGGGAGAAAGTACAGAGCTGAAAAATATTAGAGAGAATATCAGCTTCTAAAATTTGATGAAAGACAAACATTAGCAGATTCAAGAAGCCAAGTGAGCTCCAAACAGAATAAATCTGAATATATGCCTGTGCAAAATATAATCAAATTTCTGAAACCTAAAAATAACTATATATACTTGAAAGAAGGTACTTAAAATATCTAAAAATATACTTAAAAACACACTGAGAGGGAAATATTATTCACATATTTCTCTGAAGAAAATGAAAGTACTAATTTAAAAAGATATATGCACCCTTATATTCCTTGCAGCCAAGAATGCAAAGAACAGTAGCCGAGATATGGAAGCAACCTAAGTGTCCATCAAAAGAGGAATGAATAAAGACTATACATATATATAATGTATATATTAATTATATATAATATTTATAAATCAGCCATAAAAAAGAATGATCTTGCCATTTGCAACAACATGGATGGAACTAGAGGGTATTATGCTAAGTGAAGTAAATCCCAAGCAAGAAGAGAAATAAGATTATAGTAGAAATTAATGGAATTTAAAACAGAAAAACAATAAAATGAATCAAACTGAAATCTGGTACCTTTTAAATGCCAATAATATATTAATATTATCATATCAAGAATGACCAACAAGAAAGAGAATACACAAATCAGTAATATCAGGAATGAATGATGGCTTATCGTTACAGAACCTAGACATTAGCAGGATAATAAGAGAACATAGCAAACTCTTCTATGCACTTAAATACAATAACCTATATGAAATGGAAAGATTCCTGGAAAACTATAAGTTATCATAACTCATTCAAGATGAAATAAATAAGCTGAATACTTCCTTGATTAATAAAGAAATTGAATTTCTTATTAGAAATCTTCCAAATAAGAAAACTTCTGGTCTAGATTATTTCATTTGTAAATACAAGCAAATATTTAAATGATAAAAATCACAAATTCTATACAATGTCTTTCAGAAAATTAGAAGATATAACTCATGTAATGGGGTCAGCATTTCCTTAATATGCAAACCAAACAAAGACAGTACAAAAAAATAAAAGAGAAGAGAGAAAAAAAAATAAAACATCAACCAGTATACCATATAAATATAAATCCAAAACAAAATCTGAACAAATTAAATATACAATATATAAAAAGAATAACGTATGTCAACCAAGAGTTGTTTGTTGCAGAAATTCAAGAGTTGTTCAGTATTTGAAAATCAAACAAAATATTAACATATTAACAGTTTAAAGAAGAAAAATCATGTGATCATCGTAATTGATACACAGAGAGCATTGGATGAAATTCAACCACCGTACATGATAAAAAGATTCATGCATTATGAATAGAGGGAAAGATCAGAGCAGAAATGAATAGAGGGAGAAATTCCTCAACTTCACAAAGATCTAAAAACTCTACAGCTAATATTGTACTCGATGGTGAAAAATCAACTGCTTTCCCCCAAAGATCAAGAACAAAGCAAAGATGTCCACTCTCACTACTCCTGGGAATCCTAGCAAGTGCAATAAGGCAAGCAAGGAAATCAGAGAAGTACAGATTAGAATGGAAGAAATAAAATTTGTCTCTTCTTGCAGATGACATGTTTTCTAAGCAGAAAATAACAAGGAATATATCAAAAAATACTCCTAGAACTAATAATTTCAGGAAGTTCATAGGATATGAGGTCAACACACACAAAAAAATCAATTTTATTTCTGTATACTAACAATGAACATGTAGAAATAAAAATAGAAAAACAGTATATCTTTTACAATAACTCCAAAAAATGATTAAATCCTTTGATATAACTCTAACTAAACATAAACAGTGTCTGTAAGCTGAAAACTACAAATGATGATGAAAGAAATAAAAGGAAATCTAAATAAATTGAGAGACATGTTGTATTCATGGTTTTGAAGATTCAATATAGTAAAATGTCAATTCTTCCTAAATCAGTTTAATGCAATTCCTATCTAAAACACAGCATGATTTTTTGTAGATATTGTGAAGCTGACTCTAAAACATATATATGAGAGATAAAAGAATTAAAAGAGATAAAGTTTTCAAAAAAGTACCTATATTTCTCAAGAAAGTGTGATATTAGTGGAAGGAGAGACACATGGATCAATGAATGGAAAAGAACAGAGAGGTAGAACTAGAACCACATAATGACAAACTTCTCATTTTTCTCAAAGTGGCAAAAACAATTCAGTGTAGAAGAGATAGTCTTTTCAACATATAGTCTTGGAAAAAATGGACATCCATTGGCAAAAAGATTTAACCTAACAGCATATACAACAATTTATTCAGATTGTATCAAAATGTAAATTTAAAACATAAAACTATAAAATTTTTAGAAGAAAACTTAAGAGGAAATCTTTGTGACCTAGGGACAGGTGACAGATTCTTAGGTATGACATCAAAAATAGAATCCTTAAAAGTATAATATAGTTAAATGGGACTGCATTGAAGTTAAATACTTTTGTTGTAAAAAGACATTCTAAGAGAATGAAAGGATAAGCCACATACTTGGAAACAATATTTACAATATCTGACAAATGGCTTGTTTCTAGAGTAAACAACTTTCTGAATTTAGTAGTAAGAAATTGATTCAATTAGAAAATTGGTAAAATACTTAGATACTTCAAAAAACAGAATATAAAGATGGCAAATAAGCACATAGAAAAATATCAACATTAACCAACAATACTATGTGCAGACAAGGATGCAGAACAAATAGATCTCATATCTGTTGCTTGCGAGAAGGTAAAATGGTAGAGCCACTGTACAAAATATGTCCATTCAAAAACCTGCACAGAGATATTTATAGCAGCTTTATTCATAATTGCCAAAACTTGGAAACGGCCAAGATGCTTTTCAGTAGGTAAGTGGATAAATAAACTGTGGTACCTCTAGAAAAGAGAATATTATGCAGCACTGAAAAGAAATGAGACATCAAGCCATGAAAAGACATGGAGGAAACTTAAATGGATATTTCTAAGTGAAAGGAGCCAATCTGAAAATGTTACGTGCTGTGTGATTTCAACTGTATGACAGTCTATAAAAGGCAAAACTAAGGAGACAGTAAAAAGATCAGGTTGCCAGGGTTGGATGGAAAAGGATAAATAAGAGGAGCACAGGGTTTTTAGGGCAGAGTAGATGTTACATATGATGCTCTCATGGAGGATACATGTCATTATATATTTGTCCAAAGCCATAGAATATACAACACCAACAGTGAACCCTAATGTAACCTATGGACTTGGGGTGATTATGATGTGCCAATATAGATTCATCAGTTGTAACAAATGTACCACTGTGGTGGGGAATGTTGATAATTGAGAAGGCTATTCACGCATGGGGGACAGAGGATATATGGAAAACCTCTGTACCTTCCCCTCAAATATACTATGAACCTTAAACCTCTCTAAAAAAGCCTTAATACAAAAAAATAACTAATGAAGTCCAAATAACTCATTTAGTTAATTTCTGCTTCTTATAATTGTACTATTGAGTAATATGTTATCTCTGAAGGGAGATGGGTGATGGGCACATGGGAATCCTCTACTGTTTTTGCTTCTTTAATGTGAGTTTAAAATTATTTCAAAATAAAAAGTTAAAAACCAACAATTATAGTTCATATATATGAGGATTTTCTATATGTAGGCATTACCCTAAGTTTATTAGCTCACTTAATCTTTATAACCTAAAGAGATAAGAATTATCATCTTGTCCATTTTGAGGAAATTGAAGCACAGAGAGGTTAAGTAAGTTTCCCATAGTTACAAGGTAGAAGCAGGTCTGAAATTCAAGGAGTCCACTTCAAAGCCAGTCCTCATAACCACCACTCTGTAATGCCCCTCATGCTAGGATATCATTGTGGCCATGTCTGTAAGAGAAAAAAAAAATAGAAACAAAAAAATGCACACAAAAAACAGTAGCAACTGGAAGCAATCTGTACCTCAATCAATCAGAGACATATGAATTACCAAACTAATGAAACATAATACTACCTGGTTAAAAAAATAAAGAAGGTGATAAGATATGGATGGTATTCCAAGTCAAGTTAGGAAATGAGATAAAACAGGTGAAATAAAACACAATAATCTTTATAATATGTAGTGATTTGTGTGGGAGAAAAGAAAAAAAAGAGAAACAGCAAAAGGCATCCATATATATGGGTGAATGAATTGTGTGTGTGTGTGTGTGTGTGTGCAAACACATGGCATGCTTGCACATGAAACTGTTTTGTATGTAAGAAATTGTTGACACTAGTTAAAATGGGAATTTCTGAGAAATAAAACAGAGCATGTGTAGGGAAAGACTTAGAGCAGACATTGTTACTTAGGACATGGTATCCATTTTCATTCTTTCCTTTTACTTAGAGAACCCTAGTTTTATCTGGGCACATAGTCACTCATCTAAAGCATCCTTTGAAGCTAGCAATGGTAGTGTGACAAGTTTGGAGCAATGAGAGGTGAGTGGAAGTGTTGTATGAGGCTCTGTATCATCTCTTTGAAGATGAACTATTTCCCAGGACTTCTCCACCTCCCAGAGGCTGGAGAGTGGATGTGGCAGGCACCCAGGCTTCAATCGTAACCGCCAGAACAACCTGGTAGGGGAGACATCAGAGAAATAAGATGGGCCTTCTGGAGCAGAGCAGTTACCCTTCTACCCATGCATTGCTGACATAGAGACTATCTGGTGAGAAAAAATAAACTAGTTCTTTTAAGCCAGTCTATATTTGGATCTCTTCATATGATAGCTTACCTGTATCACAATTAGTACATGATTCCATTTTTATTGAATTCTCTTTGCTTACTCATTCAACATATATGTATTAACAGAATTTAGATTTCAGTAATACAGAATGAAATAAAATAAAATAAAATAAAAATACAGTAAAATTGCCACTTTAGTAAGAGCTGTAAAATTATGAACATGGTACAAAGAGTCATGTCTTGATGTTTAAGGAATGTTGCATTGAGAAAGCAATGGTTAGTCTGATATTTAAGGAATGAGCAGGAACTTCCCAGTCAGAAGGAGGAATGGGGAGTTCTCCAGGCAATATAGCATGTACAGAGGTTCTGGGGCAAGGGACAAAGGCTTAGTAAGGACAGAAAGAAAACCAGTGTAAATGGAGGCACTAATCGATATTGGAGAAGAAAAAAAGTGGAGAGGGGAAAATCATGCAGGGTCTTAGAAATCAGGTTAAGGAATTTTATCTTTATCCAATAGAGATTCTCAAAGGGTTTTCAATGATCAGATTTGAGTTTTAAAAATAATTTGTTTGTATTGTGGAAAAGGGATTGGCAGGGGCAAAATGTTAGTGCAGATAGACAAAGGAGGAAGTGTTTGCGTGGACTAGACAAGTATGGATGGATGGGCTTGAGTCTCTGTGGTGAAGATGGGAAAAAAAAAAAAAAAAAAGAGAATGGATTCCCAGAGAGGTCTCCACAATAAATCAGAAGTGAGAAGTTGGGGAAGCAGTAGTATCGATTATGAGTCCTCATTGTATGGTTTGGGCAAGCAGATGGGGAACACAGGAGAAAAACAGTCTCAGAAAGGGAAAGAAGATCAGAAATTTTTTTGAACATATTAATTTTAAGTTTCCTTTGAGCCTCATTTAGTACTGACTGGAATTTTTAATAGTTCCTATGTTATATTCATATAATTAAAACATGAGTCACAATAACTGTCTTGTCCTTTAAATGTTGCACTTGTGCAAATCTTCTCTTTTATTCTGCATTTAAATTCCTTGAAGGAATAAAAATTTCAAACTCTTTAAGTATCCTCAAATTATTTACTTGATATAATGATAAGTAAATCTGAAAGAATGATGTAGACATATCTGGTATTTGATTAAATAAGTAAGAATAAAACTGTAGTAGTTGCTATTGGATGGAGGGAAGAGGAGGGCTTACTACAAGATAAGAGTTCAAAGGAGTTTCAGATTGAGGAAGGGAGGCGGGTTAAATATATATTTAAATCATACAAGAGAATCAACAAAGAGGTGGTGGGTGGGGTGGGGCAGAGCAGCCCGGAAAGGCATGGAGTCAAAATGGACAGGCTCAGAATTTATAAACCAGGACAGTGCTGACTCAAAACCCTGTCTAAGGTGGACCAAGTGAAGTTGGGAACATTCATACCAACGTTCAGATACAAATTAATAGAAAACTGTCTAATTAATCATTTTACCTACAAAACACGCAGTACTGGGAGTGCTTTACACATAAATGACAACACGTAAATGTTTGTGAAATTAATTAATATTTTCCCAGTTTAAGAATGCATGAACAGGGCTTCCCTGGTGGCGCAGTGGTTGAGAGTCCGCCTGCCGATGCAGGGGACGCGGGTTCGTGCCCCGGTCCAGGAAGATCCCACATGCCGCGGAGCGGCTGGGCCCGTGAGCCATGGCCGCTGAGCCTGTGCGTCCGGAGCCTGTGCTCCGCAACGGGAGAGGCCACAGCAGTGAGAGGCCCCCGTAAAAAGAATGCATGAACACATATACATGTATTATGGTTGTATTGATGGTGTCAACAGCAAAATCTTCAAAGTAAATTATGTATATTTGCAATAATCACAAAAATAATATGCTTTAAATTTATCTATCTAACCTATTTTTTACTTCTTGTTCTTTAATTTATTTGAAGATATATATGAAATATCAATTTGTTGTTTTATTTTCCAATCTTGTGACATAGGAATTAATGCAAAGAAACCTGGACATATTTTTTAAAACACAGAGGAAGAAACACACACAAGCACACACTGCACCTAACTTTTTATCTGATGTGAATAATACCTTCGGAGAATTGTAGCTCTCACTCTGTGCCTCCATGAATTTGCAGCCTCAGTAGCTAATCACTACTTTAAACTCCATGTGTACTGACCTTCTGGACGAGGTTCCCCTCTGGAAGGTGACTATCGGAAATCCCACTGTGATAATGTCACTTTTCAGGCTGTTGAAAATCACTGTAAAATGCACTTGTAGTAAGACATTGTGACAGCAAGACACATGCCCTGGAGTGACCCACAGCCTAAATGATAGATTCCAGGAAGCATCCCAAGTGGAGTGTGTGAGGAGCAGAATGTTTGCACTTAGCTACAGTGACTCACAGCTTGCTATGATATTGGGAGTTTTTATTCTCACAACTATAATAGGATACTGACTGGATTATTAAATTCCTAAGTACTCTTACATTTGTATGCATGAAAGTGGTAGAAAGGTTAAAAAAATAAAAAAAAAACAAAGCAAAGGAAGTCCTACATTATTGCTGAACACCTAAGATGCAGTGAAACAGGAGTATATTTTTTCTCTAAGCAAACCCTATGTACAAAAGTATGACTTCATGAAATAGAATTACTGAGGGCTTGGGGGAGGGGCAGAAACATTATAAACCTCTTTATAAATAAAGGGCCACAACTGACCCCAAATAGAAAAAGAAGGATCAACTGAATCATAAGTTAGAGACGCTATGAGTCCATCTGATGTGGGTGTTTGTTTCAATCACCTTCTTGCACTGATGATAGGGAATATATAGCTCTATTCGTTAGTACCATAAAGACTGAAACATGGTGTGTGTGTGCGTGTGTGTGTGTGTGTGTATACGCACATATGCATACACATCTTTGAGTTTCTCTTCTGTATTGTTTTCACCTTATCTTCTTGCATAAATATTATATATATATATATATATATATATATATATATACTTACCACTTTGGGGAGATGCCATAAGGGATTCTTAGCCATATGAAGTCGAGGAAGTATAAATTATTGTTGACAGGGAAGGAGTCAGGGAAGACATTTGACCTGAGCCTTGAAAGGCAGGTGGGATTTGCTCACGTGGAGATGAAGGAAAGGGCACATCGGGCATGAGAGTAAGGGGGAGACCAGGGGTCTTTATAGGAAACAGAAGGAATTCAATTTGGCTGGAGCAGAGGGCATGGAAGGGGCAGGGTCTGGGACTGCAAACTCAAGTCATGATTACTATATTCAATACCAAAAAGGTTTGGAAATTTCAGAAGCCACAGAATGGCCTGGTCAGAGCATTTTCCTAGGACAATGACTCTGCTAATATATCAGAGGGATTCAAGAGAGCAAAGAGCCCGGACAAACTGTGAGAATGTTATTACAGCGGTCATAGTGAACAACGGTAAGGAGATTTTGAATCTAAGAGGGGCAACGTGAAGGAGTTCCTCACCCTCCATAATCCATGTCTGGGAAGTTTAGAGCAGCATTTAACTAAGACAGCTACAAATTCTGGGAACTTGATCACTCCAAAACTCATGTAGGCTGATCAATTCTTATTGGCAGATATTTTGACTGCTCACTTGACTTTCATAACCATAGGCTTAAATTACATGGCAATTAAGTAAGAGCTTTCTGAGTGAAGTGTTTGGTTAATTTTGCTCAACTCTGTGTTTCCAGCCTGGTGAATAGCACTGAGTGAACTGTAGATTCAATATTTCTTCTGCCTGACATGGGATTGCCAACCTGCAACTTTAATACTTGGAACCCAATAAGTGGTTCTCAACCATGTCAAAACAATGACCCATGAGGAGTTACTAAAATAATCCATGTATTCTGTAGCCAAAAGGAATTTAATTACTCACATATGCCTTATTCCCACTGCTTGCAACTGTACATGATTTTATTCTATGTTTA
Source organism: Leucopleurus acutus (assembly GCF_964270905.1). Classification (NCBI taxonomy): domain Eukaryota; kingdom Metazoa; phylum Chordata; class Mammalia; order Artiodactyla; family Delphinidae; genus Leucopleurus; species Leucopleurus acutus. Next base: position 155,536,546 of record NC_139142.1, read on the forward strand.
AGGAATAAAGAAGCCAAAATAAAATAAGATGAAAATGAGTACTCATGCCAAAAGCTCTGTTATTTAAATGATTCTATTTGTTCTTGGTCAATTCAATATTATAATAATTTCTAATGCTCTTCTCAGGTTTAATGTGCTATAGATATATAAAATGAATAGCAACACCAATACAAATAACTACTGTATATTAACTACAACAATAATAATAACTACTGTTTATTAAGTCCTTGAAAAGTCACAGACCCTACTCTGAGCACTTTATAAATATGTCATTTAATCTTCACAATAACCCTGTGGCATATATGTGAATATATTTATTCTTTATTTTAGGAATGAGAAAATTGATATTTAAAGGAGATAATGAACTTTCTCTAAGAAGCGGTCGATGCTAGAACTGATGTCACAGAATTCATGTCAGAGAAGAATCTGCCTTGGATTCAGCTTACTTGACCAGAAAAGAGTGTAATACATGTTTCCTGTTAGCTTTGAAAACATGTGAAGCTGCTGTGATCTGGAGTCCTGGTCCCCCACACTCAGCAACACCAAAGTTCTGAGGCAGGAGATGCATGCTGGGAGATTTCTAGACCTTACCAAACCTTGGTTCCAAGACCTTGTTTCTCTTTCTTATACCAGTGTCTAGACAACTGTAAGGAAACCTAGTGATTCTTGGAAACTCTATGGATTGCAGAAGTAGATTAAGTAGCCACACCTGCTCTTACTATTCCTCTGTGAGCCATGGAGCCCACACACCTCCAGCCTCTTGGTTAACCCCCATCTCTCAACCTGGCTTCTGAGATGTTCCTACGCGGTCTCTTAGGCGTCTCTTCTCTGTTTTGAATCTTCAGTCTTCTTCCCTACCTGCTGGAGTTTGACCTGAGCTAGGTCTTTCACAACGTTCTAATGGAAGAAGCAGTTTTGTCAATGTGTGGAAGTACTAGAAAAAGTTGGTAAATTTTAATTCCTGTTTTTGAAGAATAGGAAGAGCTTTGGGTCAAATAAAGTTGGGAGATGCTCTTTGCTTAATTCCCCCTCAAAGATTTATGCAGGAGTAAGAAGTAAACTGAGAAATCGTCCCATAAATAGACCTGTTAAATTTTGTTTAAAATTTTCCAAAGTTGGGGCTTCCCTGGTGGCGCAGTGGTTGAGAGTCCGCCTGCCGATGCAGGTGACAAGGGTTCGTGCCCCCGTCCAGGAAGATTCCACATGCCGCAGAGCGGCTGGGCATGTGAGCCATAGTCGCTGAGCCTGCACGTCCGGAGCCTGTGCTCCGCAACTGGAGAGGCCACGACAGTGAGAGGTCCGCGTACCGCAAAAAATAAAAATAAAAAATTTCCAAAGTCATTTGACCATGAAGCATTTTGTGCAAGGAACGCGTATTAATCTCTAGCCAAGGACACACCTTAGAAATGCTGGACAGCGATGTCTAATGTCCAAGCTGCTGGGACCATGAACTTACTGAAAACAACAGCATTGACTCCTGGAGGGTTGATAGTTGTTAATTGAGAGGAATTGATGAAATTTTATCTTTTTTCTGGGACTAGTGGGAAAGCTACATTTGAAAATATAAATAAATGATTTCGATTTAAGCTAAATTAAAATTTTAGAATAGACAGAGGACATCTGAAAGACAGCAAAAATGATAGTTCAATTGTATCAATTAAACTGCCCAATTCATATGTTGTGTGGGAGGTCCCAGTTAACTGAACTACCTTAGATATATCAGGGATAAATATTTCTACCCCTTAAATCTCCATTTATCAACATTTATCAAAGGATGGGAATAAAAGCTCTACTCCTCTGATCTCTCTTATACCATGTCTCCTCCTTCTTCACTTGTTTTTATATAAAGTAAACTTGCTTTAGATTTTCCAGTTATAAAAATAGTACATGTGCAGTATATAGTACAGAGAAATTTTTTAAATTGAAGAAGTAAAACAACCAATCATAAACTTATACTAAGCAATAATATTTTTGATATTTTGGTGTATTTCCTATCAATCTTCTGCAATTTTCTTTAAGTAAATAATAACTAACCAAAAGACACAAATTGATAGAAAAAAACCCAACTTATTTCCAGGTGCACTTTATCTTACATATTTAAATTAATGATGTAAATACAAACTTTACAGATTTTCTAATGCTATTAGAAATTCTTCACAAACCTTTTAACAACTACATAATCACTTTTACAGTTTGTCTATGGTATATAATTCACTTGCTAAAGTTAGAGATATAGTTGTTGCTTTTTTTTGCCATTATAAATAATGCTTTAATGAATATCTTTATTCCAGAAAGAGTTGTTTTTTCATTTTAGGTTTTTTAATTGTTCACCTTTTTTTTTTTTTTTGGCCAGGCTCCTAGACTTTGTCAGACTATGGATAAAAAAGAGACATGATCGAACGATATTAAGCATTTTAGTGAATTGTAGCACATATACTCATTAAAAGTTACACGTCAAAGTTGATATGCACATAAGATGTAGTATTTTTTAAATAATTGAACTGTCTTTTCTAATAAACATAGATCCAATGAGAAGAGTCAAAAAATAGCAAATCTTAGTTCAAGCTGACAAAGAGAGACCAATGTAAATACTTAAATATTCCTTTAGGCACATGCTCATTTATTTAAGTAAAACTTTCCATTTCTTGAGTTTTCTCTCTTTACCCCTGCTCTCTACAAAGTGTGTTTAGGGGAATCAGGCTTATGTGACAACCAGATGGCCAGAGTTGGGGAAAGTGAGGGTCAGGCTAAACCCTGTGGATTCTGGCTGGGTTCCCCCATACGGTGGGGCTTGCCCCTGCTTGACCTCGGCACCCCCAGGACATTCATTCTGCTTAGCTTTTCTTAGCCATGATGTCTACAGCCTCAGTCATCTGTCTCTTGTGGCTAAGTACCACATCCTATGGCCTCTTTCTTTGAATCCCAGGCCTCTGCTCTGCTCGCTACCTGCTTTCTCTCATCATCTCTTGCCACCACTTCTATATCAGGTAGGAAGTGGCCTCATGTGGAGAGACTCCAAAAGAAAATGTGCGGCCTTCTCTCTAGTGTTCCTATAAAAACTACCAGTGTGTTAAAGTCAAAGTACCATCCTTCTTCCCTTCACACAATGAGGTTTAAGAGGGAATTAAGAACGAGTTTTTCCATGTCTTCACTTTCTATTGTTTCTCTGCTTTTGTCCATATTCCTCTGGCTCAGAAATGATGGGTTAAGGACTTTCATTTCCTCTGCCATGTCCTTTAATTCTTCTACTTTGAGCACCCAGTAAAACTCTAAGATCAAGGGTCAGGTTGTCCATTGCTCAGGGTGGAGGGAATGAAACATCATTTTTCCCCCTTTGACAAAGTCAGGATTTCAAGCACATTGTCTTGTTAGGGTGATAAAAATCCCCTATTGGATGTCAAAGAATGAACATAAACTCTTTCTCTTCTCATTGATGCTCTAACAATTCTAATTCTCTTTACTATCAGACTGACAGCTTGAAACGATTAGAAAAAAGGTAAAAATACATGAAACTGCATGAGAGAAGAATCCCATTACAATATTTTAAACTGTTACCACCATTATAGACAACCCCTCAAGTGCTCTGTAAGAAAGCCCATGGCTCTCTAAGCTCCTGGCTTATCTTGCCAATCTATGTTCCAGAAGGTCCATGACTTTTGTGCCCATCAATGATGCTTCCTGACTCTGAGTATTCACTTACACCAGTTCTCCTGCCAAGAATACCCTGCCCTCCTCCTGTCTTCAGCACTGCCTCTTCTTTCCTTTCAAGAGTCTCTAGTGGTACTAGCCATTTATTCTATTGTTTAGCTGTATTTAGTACTATGACATAACACTTAATTGCATTTTTTGATGAATTAATTTTTCTTCCCGTAGGAACTCCTTGATATGACGGGGCATATCCTATTCATCCATGTATCCCCAGAGACACAGGACCCTGCAGTGAACAAGTGCTCACTAAATATTTGCTAAATGAATGAATACAACAAGTACAGATTGTGGCAGAAGAGGAATCCTAAGTAGTAGATGTCTGTAGTTTCTTTCTGTGTTCTGAGCAGCCCCCAAATGATAACAACGATATCAGAAAGGCAACAAAGAATATACAAGCTGCCAAATACCCCCGTGCAAACAATCCCTCAGGCCAACCATGCTCATGGCTGGAGTGCACGAACTTGCCTGAACTGTTTCAGCCCATCTTTAATGGAAATCTAATGGAAATCATAAATTACCGAAACAGGTCCACAGGTGCTGAAATTTACTACTGTGTTGACTGCTGGCAAGGTCTGAAACTAAAGAACAATGCATGATGTGCTACAAAAATGAAATATTTATTACATTCATATTCTCCCTCAAGCTTTTTATTAAGCTCTTTTCTTGGTGGCAAAATAACAAAGCACCAGAATTTCAAGACAAACCAATTTGCACTGGCATTTTTAGAAATTTTGTTAAATAATTCTCTTTAATGGTTCAAAGCTTTTTAGTACAGACACAACTTCATGAATTCTAAATAAACCTTAGAGCCAAAGGGAAAAGGGTAGAAGTTCTCTATCTCACAAATTAATCTGCACTTTACTCCTCACCAGATACGGTGTACAGTTGTTTCAGCCTCACCAGTTCCTAACCTCTCAGAGCCAAATTAGTCACCAAGGGATTGAAAATACTTGGCTATAGCATCACTGTAAAGAACATATGAGGAGCCAGCATCCTGAACTAGTTCATAAAGAAAGGAATATCATTTGGCTTGGAACAAGGTCATGGAGAGGGCTCTAAATAAAAAGTGAAAGAAAAGAAGACATTGGAATCTGTGACTGGAAGTCTAGGGTGGGGAACGAGGTCATGGAGGTGCAGAAGCTTCATTTCATGGTGTCTCCCTTCCCTACAGGACCTCAGGCATCACCAGCTGAAGCCTGTGTTGCCTTCTTGGGCTGAAATTGGTTTAACATAGTGCTTCCGAAAGTGTTGGAATCCCCTACATAAAGTGATTAGAAATGGTACTTTAGTAAGACCTTAAATAAATGGTAAATCACTAGGTAAAAAGCTATTCTCCTTTTAAAGATGTTTGTATCTTTCTGGCTATCTCAGAGAGGAAGGCTCTGTTTGATGCTTGTCTTTCGAACATTTGATCATTTTTCTCTTTACTAAATGGAGACCTCAGGCTCAGAGCTATGGCCTGCCATAGGATATAGTTCAAATTTAGAAACTTTGATTTCACTGTATTTTTTATGGCTACCTACCTTTTAGTTAAGATAATAGTAGTTATTTTTCATTTTATTAGTCACACAAAATTTTATTTAAAATATACTTAAATATTTTTTAAAGTGACCAAATATCACACACACACATTTTTAATAAGAATGTAGGTGGTACTTGACATGGAAAAATCATGTTTTAACATTGGGGAAAAATTGTTTAGTGGATACATCTGTGTCTACTCCCAAGGAAAGGACAGCAAGCTGGGTGAGAAAGAGACAGGTAACAGCCTCCAACCTACAAATCAGGAAACACAGCTGGTCAGGTTCTAATTTCCTGAACTGGGTCAGGATTGGAGAAGTAATCAGATCCAAGACTTACACCTTAGACCCAAATGCTTCGTTGAGGGTCAGGCTTTTCTAAAAAGCTCAGTTAGCCCTACTGTGAACTGGACCTCCGTGAAATTTTTCACAAGCAACAGATGGAAACCACATGGGAAGAGAAAGAATAATAAAATCAGGTGTTGGGATGCTGATGGCACTTTTTACCCCAGTAGTTCACAGATATCCCTTTGTTAGGATTTTCCTAAGTGTCCTTTTGTTATTATCATTATTATTTAATTTCACTCATTTTGTCTTCAACACTGGTGCATATACATTGGTGAGACAAGCCAATAAAAGTAAGGAAACATGACTGGGTAGTTTTTTTTTTTCCTTATAGAACATAAAGGGAAAATAAAAATGATTCTGTCTAATTAAGTAAGCATTTTTAAAAAATGACATTCAGAAAGAAAAATCATTTAACTAAGTATTTTAAATATAAATTTTGAAGGAATTCAAGCTCTCAACACCTAAAAGAGAAGGAGTAGGAAATGAGTTAATATTACCCATCTTCTGGAAGGCTCTTCTAACCCTAGAATATCAGCCTGACTCTCACACCTTGGTGGACCTGCAATTTGTGGAGGAGGAAGGCCTGATGGAAGGTTTGCTTATTTGAGATTAATATTTGAGTGAAAACCAAAAAATACAGAATAAAATTTTGTATTTTGTCCACATGATATCCCACAACTGAATGTAGCTGTGGAAAGTGTTTTGCAAAGCAATGGTCAGTATTAAAAATGAAATTGGGCTCTAAAAAAATCTGAGATTAAAATAAAAATGAAGATAATGCCATCACTTTTAAAATAATACATTTTCTAAACATTAGCTACTTAACATTAGAAGAAGAAAGATCTTCAGAGGAAAAAAAATAGTCTGACCATTTGAAATAAGTAAAATAAATCTTAACTACATACATCAACCCTCATACAGATAATCTTTAATGGGAATATAAACTCTCTTAGATTCAGAAGACCATCTAAATGACTTGAAGAAGTGAAAATGAACAAAGGAAACCTCTAACAATATTTTCATTCTGTTTCAATTTGTCTAAGGTGTTGATTTGGTATCAGTGAAAGAAACTCAAGAGGATTAGGACAAATTTCAAGGATAAGGTTGTGGCCACAGACTAAAAAATCATCAAGCCTACTCCAGGGCCCTTGCTATGTTAAAATAATGACAATCATCTGATGCCCCATCTTCTTTAGTGACACCAGGGAGGAGATTCTGAAAGCCTTTATATTAAGTGCATTCTCCTCAACACTATCTCCCTGTGTTACATTCTCTTGTAGTGTCTTCCCACACTGACTCTGAGCTTGGCTATTTGTCTTGTGCTAATGGGACAATAGCAAACTTCATGTAAACAGAGTCTTCAGAAAACTCTGCATCTCCACTCTTTCTTTTGGTCTCCCACAACGGTCATGAGAACATGCTCACTACCCTAGTGAAATGATGTAAAAGACAAGTGGAAAAGATCAGAGTCATTGCTGTTGAGGTCAGTGTAGACTAGCCAGCCCCAGCTGACCAGCTGACCTTGCACTCATGAATAAGCCAAAGCCAAAATGAGATTAAATGAGTACAACCCAGATCAACAGAACTACCCAGCTAACCAGCAAATTCATGAGAAGTAATAAATGGTTATTGTTTTAGACCACTAAGTTTTGGGGTAATTTGTTACCTAACATGGTTATGACAACAGTAGATAGCAAATACAAACACAGCATAATTTTGCTCATGATGATCTTGAATATAACTTTGTAAATTATAGACACTAGAAAAGTGAACATTTATGACAAAGATATATTTACAATATGCAATCTCAATTCTAAAGCAATTATTTTACTATGTTCAACCCCACAGACCATGATTCCATTTCTATGGATAGCATTATCATTTTCCTAATCATCCAAATTTGAATGCCTTTAAGAACTTCAAAGTCATCAAGTCCTATTGATTTTCATTTCAGTGTCTTTGATTCAGTTCTTTTTCTTTTCACAAACCATTTTAAAATACTGAACATCTCATTATTGGCCTTCTTAAATAACCAGTTTTGTCCCAATGAAATTTATACTGCTTTATATTGCAGAATAGTTTTTATAAAACAACAGTATGATCATGTAAACTTCTACCCCCAAATCACTGAAGATTCCCCTTTTTCTACAGGATAAACAGCATCATACATTTTGTAACAATCTATATCTTTAAAATTATCTTCTCAAGATGTACACCAGAATCCAGAAATTTGATGTAATCAAGCCTCCACCAAATAAAGCAAAATTTTATTCGAGCCCAGGATCACTTAGTTTCATCTTTCTCTCTCTCTGAATGCCCAATCCAGGCTGTCTCTGACCTGTATGTCATGACCTAACCGGGCATATATTTCAACCTGGCATGTATTCTTCACCCTTGTGCTCTCTTAAGCATTCATTTCAGCCATGCAGGATATCAACTTGATCCAACACTTATTATTCCCTTTAACCTTCCCCTTCCCATGTCTCATTTTCAGTGTTACTTTTAAACTTAGAAGCATACCATTATAGAGTACCTGTGGGCTACTCAGTTCTAGCTTGGATAAGAACCAACCAGTCTTCTGAATCTAACCTTCTATCTTTCAAAATGTGTTAAATGTGGTAGATCAGCCCTCAGTATTCATTACCAACTCTCTCCAGTGTGTCTTCCTAAAGAGGCTGCAAAGCTAAAAACTGTGTTTCTTATCTTCCCAAATATGAATTACGTCCACCAAAAAAATTCACTTTTTAAAAAATTCTGAAGAAGCTTATCAGGTGAAGGCCAATTCCTTGATTTTTTGGCTCTTTCTGCCAACAGAAGTTTATGGGAAAATGGGTACTGTTTGTTGTTGTTGCTTCTCCTACCACCACAGTGTAGCTTCCATGTTCAGCTTCCACTTTGTCCAGTGGTAGGTGCAGCAGTGGTGGTTACAATACCAATAAGGCCTCTTTGTGACTCTTAGGTCATAGAACTCACTGTGTGTTCCTTGCCACATCCTACGTTCCAATGGCAATATCCAGACCTCCCACATTCCTGATTCCTCAGAGAGTTGTAGCTTCCCTGGCATATCAAGCTTGCTTAGAATCATTCCTGAAGGCACAGCTGAAAGCTTGTTCCTCTGGTTTTAAAAGTACCTAATCCTCTCTCTTAAATCCCTTTCTTGTTAAAATACTTAGAGTTTTATTTTATGCATGGAAATTTCATACCTTGAAACTCTTAAGACCAAATGGACACTATGATTTGAAAGTTTGGACAGTGCTTATTTCCCTTGAGTAGGTATATACCTTTGTGTAGATAACAGATTACAACTGTTGTTAATTGTATATGTTGAATAGAATTTTCTTTTCTGAAATGACATTTTAGAGTACGAGTCAAACCTGAACACACATTGTATTTACCTCCATTACCCTCAAAAATCCATAACTAATTACATATAGTCATCAGCTAATAAGTGAATAGATGTTTCCAGATGTTGTTCTAAAACATAGGTATCTCATACCTGTTTTACACAGGAATGTTAACAGATATTTTGTATTAAAAATGTTTCAGCAACAAGTTTCAAAGTGCAGATCATTATAGCCCCCTTTTATAGAACCACAAGGATCACTAAAAAAAGACTGAGAAGTCTGCCATAGAGAAAGGTCTTTATTAGTATTCAACCACTTTCTAGACATACTTAAAAGTAAAAAGTTTGTGGAGGGGAAACTCTATTAATATTTCACTTAAGATAGTGTTTTATTGGGAAATAATGACTTATAGCTGTATCCTTTATCATAGGCAGGAGAGTAGGAATCTGAGAACAACATATCAGTGTGTCCAGTGATTTGGAGAAAATGTTTTCAAGGACCAAAAGAACATCAGAGAACTCATTATAAATTGTTTAAATTTTTAATTCAAAAGAGAAATTACACAGAGTAATTACTTATAAGCAATTCATTTTTATAGGAAAGAGTTCATAAATAATCAATTGACTTCTTTAAAGAAAGATGGCAAGATAAGAAATCTTTTGCGTGTGCGAATCTTTCATTTTGATTGTGGTGTTTCCAACTCTCAGTTTTTAAAGTAGTAAACTAGTATATTATTATATATAACCTGCCATTCTTGTACAACCATTTTCTTCCAATTGCCTTGATCGACACAGGAAAAAATGCTATAAGTAGGTCAGTTGAGCTTCATTAGTGTTTGACTTTCATACTCATGTATGATTTTTGATCATTTAGAACATTTTTGAAAGAAGAGAATGAAAAAGAATAATTTTAAAAGTTCATAATGTTCTTTGTGGATGCATAATAGATACACCAGACTATGTCAGATAAATACAGTTCACAAAAACACTGGAATCTGGGAGTCATAAATATTTTTCACATCTTTTGTTAATTGGGAGAAAAAGTAAAAAGCACCAAACACAAAATCTGATCTGTGATATTTCACCTGTAATTTACCTAACACAGCAAACTTCCAAAGGATATAGTTAAATAAAAAGTATTTACGAAAACAGTCGGACCTGGTCTCATACTGCAGACTCTTACAAACTGTGTGACCTTGAACATAGGACTCCTCCCTCTGTGCCTCAGTTTTCTCACATATCTAATGGGGTTCAGAGGTCTGCCTGTCGATAGAATAGTTGCAAGAATTAAATGAGATAATGTCATTGGTTTAATATAGTGCCTGGTGCATAGTTAAATTTGTTATCTATTATTACTGTTATATTATGGAATCAGAAAGGACAGGGAGGTCTTTATAAACCACACTCTTAACCAGAATGTGGCATAACAGAAGAGTAGTTAAGAGCAAGGGATCTAATCAGACTGTCTGAGTTTAACACTCACTAACTCAATCCAAACCCAACTCAGCCTAACTCCAGCTAACTCTAATCTGGTTGCATGATCTTGGCAAACTACCTAACCCCTCTCTGATGTAGTTTCCTAATTAGTAAAACTAGGACAATGATAGTATTTGTCTTGAGGTTATAAGAATTAAATATGTACATATGTTTAACGTGCTTACGACAGTATCCAGCACATGAAACATTAGCTTTTGTTATTCACTGAACATCAACATGCTTTACTATGGTTCAATATCTGATAACCTCATTAGAATAAATACCTGTGCTGTACTTCTATACTCATGGATAATTTTAGAAATTGACATGAAAATGGTCTATGTTTAAAAAATTATCTTCTGGGGAGAGGTCTGGAACCTTCAGAATTCAGAACTATAAGTAGTAAATAAGGACAATAAATGTCTGAGTGCCCCCCAAGGCTGCCTGAGTTTTCATGTGGGCTTACAATTGCTGCTTTCTTCTTCTTATGAGATGCCACATGTACTCAAAAACCTTTGAGAGGGTTTGCTTAGTGATCTACACCAGCTTCCTTTCTTTGCTATCCTTAACACTCAGCAAGATTAAAATATCAACCCAGTACTCCATAAAACCTGTAAAGTGTGGGTTATTTCCAACCACAGTGTTTGGAGTAATTCCAGTAAATCAGCACCACAAAATACATGCTTGCTTACGACGTAAACCAAGAAGAAAGCATATAGTATTTGTTTTGACAAGCTTGGCCTCACGGTGTTTGAGAATATGCTACTCTTGCTGTCTCAACCCTGGAGACTGGAACTATCATTAACGTAATAGTAGAAATCAGCTCTCCGTACAAAGACCCTTGGTAGCTTTTCATTGCCTAGAGGATAATGTCTGTCTTAATCAAGTACTTAAGAATTCCTTTCTATTAGCTCAATTTCCCCTTCTCACTTCAGCAACATTTTCTACAATGTCTATAATCTTTTCCTGACAAAGGGACTGTAAAAAAAAAAATTTGACAAATTAGTTTAGGAAACACATATTCTAAGTTTCTGTTATCCATATAGTGCTTTTAACATGTTGTAGGCTCTGAAAAGTCCTGCATTAAAGAAACTGGCTTGATTTTATTTAACTCAAACTTTCCAAACCTTTTGAATCACAACCAATTGAACAGACACTGTCTTCAAAGAAAAATTTCCTTCATGAGACTGATTTATATTCTGTCAAATGACACATACTTACCCCCCTTTTTCTATCTGTGTGTGTGCATGTGTATGTGTGAATGTGTGTGTTTGTGTGTGTGCATGTGTGTTTGTGTGTGTGCATGTGTGTGTGCATGTGTATGCTTGTGTGTGTGCGTGTGTGTGCATGTGTATGCTTGTGTGTGTGTGTTTTCTCAAGTTGACCACCTCCCCCACCCCAGGAATGCTCATCTCCAACATCTTAAAACAACAAAATTGTGCTTTACCGTCTCCTCATGGAGACCCCTGTTATGTCTAAGCTGACAATGACTCTCTCACTGGTGAAGATGTCTTCGGCCCGTGCTTATATATGTTACCTGCCATTTACATCTGGTATCACATTGTTTGTCATCTTTTATAAATCCAAGTTGGGAGTGTAAGTTTCTTAAAATCAGCAGTTACTGCTTATTTAAAAAAAATAATTTAAAAAAAGTATCAACTTTATAGTCAGGCAGATGGATGTGGCCTCACAGCCCAATTCTGTTCTTGGTGGTAGAGCTTCAGACAAGCCTTTCCTCTCAGAGTTCCAGTGTCATCCTTGGAATTGTGCCTGTGGCTTCACTACCAGTACAAAGTAAGACTTTGTGTGTAGTATCCGGAATCCCGAGGACACAGCAAATATCATCAATATTAGGATTGTCTCCCTCCCATGATGTCCAGTGTTGGGCCTTTATAGTCACAGAGCAGTTTTAGTCGTTGGTTTAATTAATGTAATGATACTGTTTGCTCTCTGAAAAGTTCTTCAGCTCCTGTCATCCCGTATGTAATGTATTAAGCAATAGGCATAGGCACCGTGGAGACCAGAATTTGCAAAACAGGTTGCAGGGACAAGACAGGAGCTGTGCGGGAAGAGGGACCAGAGAAGGTGGGTCTGGGCCTGCCCAGGACTTTGAGAGCTGAGCGCCTGCCCCACTCTGCGGTGCACTTGGCTGCTTCTCTGCCCAAGGGTCTTGAAAATAACATACAAACACCCTCTTGTCTTCCACACTGTTTCTTCTTCTTGATCTAAAATGCCTGAAGACCATGCCAATTTGCTCTTACTCCCATCAGGCAAAGGGAATGATGGTCGATCCTAAAAGGAATAGCATGCCTCATCATTTTAATAGCTCAGATACCTCTTTTTCCCAATGCAGAATCTTCGTGAGAAAATAGTGACCCTCATTAATGCCTTGCATACAGACTCCTCATTGTTTTTACTTGTGCTATTTCTTTGCACTTGGATATAGAAGCAATAAATTTCCAGGGAAATGAAACTCACTTATCAGATTTCCCAGCATCAAGTTTTATCTTAGTAACGAAAAAATCAGTCTAACTGCACTCAATATAGCTGTAAACCAATATATGTAAGCCATATCAGAGATTAAGCCTTCATCATTGCATTTATAAGCTTCCCGTTTCAGCCTAGAAGGAATAACATTTTCCTAGCTATTATTTAATAATGCAAAATAGTCCTTAAAATAATAAATCCATTCAGGCAACATTAAAAAGATCAAATGTTCTGAGAGAAAAGCATGAATCAAATGAGCACATATTCCTTTAAAAATATATGTTAATTTCCTAAGTTTTGATGACAATATTTTTTATTCTCTGGGTGATGCTATCAGACTTACTACAAACCAGTTTATGAGGCAATTTAAAGTTTCTCATGTAACAAAAAGTAGCTTATTGCAATGCCTTTTTTAAAATTTGAGATCAAGTTCTAACCAATAAAATTTTAACAATTTTCAACAAAACGCTCAGAGTTTTATATTAATTTTAAAAATGTAAATAAAGTGTTTTTCTTTAAAGAAGTAGCAATAACCACAAATGAATGTACTTTTAACATGACTGTGCCGGTTAGGAGAACAGAGAATGCATGAGATGCACTGTAATTATCGGTATCTCTATTTTATGCTTAGGTTTTTGGGTTTTTAGAAACACAGGCATACAAACACAAAAGCACACAGTAAACGTATGTACAAGTTATTGCATATACTATGTATGCTTAACATTCTAATTAAAGCAGTTAGCTATGACTCTCATTTAGCAGCATGTAAAATGAGTAATTACGCTTGTTAAAAGAAGCTAGCGAACAACTGTGAAAGAGCAACCAACCAATGGATCCTCAATCTTCCAACCAAGGAGAAGCTGGTGGGGAGAAAAAGCAGAAAGTAAAAATTGAATCTGGTTTCTTACCGAAGCTCCCTCTCCAAGTGCACTGTGATGTATTGTTTTTAAGCGATGTTTTTAATTTATAGTGCCAGAGGTCCGATGTCCTTCCTGTGAAATACACATGCCTGCAGATGTATTTTAACCAATTTTTTTAATGCAAAATGTGATAGCCATTATATGAACATCTTCAATCCAAAGCATCTGTACAGTGTCTAACTTGAACATTTGGACAAACAGCTTCAATTTTAAACTCCTGTGTAAGGGATAACTTTGTTTAAAAAACACTTAGGAACTGCATAATTGTACAGAAAGATACTGTTTATATGCATTTATGCACGCATAGTTTAGAAGAATCTTTTAAACCCATAAAAATAAATGTCATTTGTAAAATGGGGGAAAGAAACAAAGGAAAAAGACAAAATCAGAAAGAGGGGAAAAGGGGGAAAGAAAAGAAAGTGAAACCCTTTCTGTGACATAAGAGAAAGTTGCACAAGGCAGGAGGAAGAGGTGAAGGTCTAATTCCTGGAAGACTTGCCGTTCACCATGGCTGAACAATTTGCTTCAAGAGCTTTGGTCAGTTGCATTTCATGTGACAAGTTCGTTGTTTCTAAGCCTCCATTTTAGACGGTCAGACAAGGCTTCAATAGCGTGTCAATTTACTGTTATATTTCAAAGAAAAAGCACTTTATCAAATCACAATTTTTCCTTAATTGATAAGTAATGTTTTAATTTTCTTTTTTCTCTCTTTTTTTTTCCTTTAAAAATAGTCAATGCAGCTCCAGATCTCCCCAGATCCCCAAATTAACCTGAAAAGTACATGGAAAGTCTGCAATTTCAATTACTGCCCTTTCTGATCTCCGCCACTAGGAGGCACTGCAGGCTGCTTTATGAGGGGGACGAAATCTGACGAAGTGAATATTCCACACAGCTATGGCTCTGGTGTCATTCCCTATTTAATGGCTGTCAGTGAGGGAGAAAGACAACGTGGCGGGTAATTAAAACCAAATTGCAGGCAGAAGATGACTGCACAAGAATGATATTGTCATTAATACTGATTTAACATGCACCTGGGTAAGGTGAGGGAGCGCAGCAAGGGAATTCACACAGACGCCAGGGTTGCCTGATTTAAAGATGTAGTGTTTCCAGCTGAAGCATGTTTAAAAACTGAATAAAACCATCATATTATGACAGCAGAAATAAAACGGAAACAAATGTTCTACATATGTCTATAAAAAAAAGAAAGAAAAATCTTCCCTGTCTTCCAGCTTAGAGGACCAAGCATGTGTCTCATCTTCTGAAGTTCAAAAGTATTTTTGCAGAAGGCTTTCCCCCCCTGTTGTTGGCTTCTCTTGTATGGGTTTGTAATTTGTTCATGTAGTTTTCTGTTTTCAGGAGAGGTGGAACATTTGATTGCAACAAACACCATTGATTTACAAAAATCATATACCATGGGGGAAATATTTCAATCCCTCAAATATCTTAGGAGAGGTATTTACTCACGGGATTCGGGGATTATCCATGCATAAAGAACACCTTGCTAGAACAATCGAAATCTCGGATTGAGGGGTCTAAGGCATGGCCAATAACTCCTATAGTATGAGGCACTTGTCTCACCACAGTGAACCCCTAAATGAAGAAGAAGATCACTCTCATTTTAGTAGTCCTAAAATCGTTTAGCTTTTTTATTTTTAATGATAAGTACAAAACCCAGAAAATAGACACTAATCAGCTTTCAAATTAAGTAGTCTATTCTGTTTAAGGTATGTGAAATGATCTGATGGATATTTTAACATTAACTAAATATTTCCATATTATGACTAAAAATACAATTTACATCTGTTCCTCAGTAGAAGAATAGTACAGTACATGGACTTAATCATGTATAAATTAGGAACAACTTCTGATTGAAAGGATTACGGGTCATTAAAGGCAGAAAGTGTACCAAAATTAAAAGTGTTTATGGAGAGGGAAAAATGGTTACAGTGGCAGAGTTCAGCTTATGCCTAAAACCCCTGTGCTGATTGATAAATCTCCTTCTGGTTTCACCTTAAATGAAATGTGTGCCTTATATAAATGGTTATCCTTCGGTCCTGTGCCAAAAGAGATGAATCATTAGGGATGTCATGAAGATTTATAATCACAGTGTAAAGAAAGTAAATTCAAAGAGCATTCCTTGGGCAATAAAGAACATATTATAGAGAAAGAGCTCACTAAACAAGGTCAGGTAGGAAAAAATGATCAGATGTCATGGTTGCTGGATCTAGACAATGGAGATTGTTTTTTTATACCCAAATCATAGATTACAGAATAATGATCAGATCTTCTGAATTTTTTCCACAGTGCTTTGCTATTGACATTTTTAAAGAGTTTTATATTTGCAGATTTCTTACTTATGCATTTATTTGTTGGTTTGTGCCTCCACTGTTAGGGATGGTAACTGGATTCCAGAGCATGTAGACACACAAAAAGTGCAAGTAAACCTAATAACACTGGAGAAAAAAAAGATAAATGTTGGAGTTTTTGCTTTTATGAAGGAATACACAAATTCTGTTGTAGCTTTGGCTCCACTATTGGCCATTAAGATTTTTAGAGGGTAGTGTGAGAGATGCAACAGAAAGGGACTTTATTTCACCTGCCCATTATAAAATGCCAAAGAAATTCTCCAAGAAGGACATTTTCTGAGACTGTGACTCATCGAATGGCCAAACCTGCCCAGTTCAGACTGGGTGCTCCACAACCAGATGGGCCATTGAATATACCCAGATTTCAGGGAAGAAAACTGTCCTTTGGATGCAGGACAGAACCTCGTTTTCAAATTCTGTTCTCACATTTGAACTGAAAAAGTCAGTGAAGCTCATCCCCACTCAAGTCTGAGGATTATCTGGGATCAGTGGCTTTTATGAGGGGAGAAAAAAGATCCCCGTGGTCTCAAAGGAGAAATAACTTAAGAGACGATGAGTACCCTTGCATTTCAGGCTGTACAAAAAGAGCATAGCATCTGAAAGCACAATTGCTAAGGAAACTTGCTGACATGAGTGAAAGGGACAATTATTCGGAGGGAGGGGGACTCTTTGTTTTAATTAATATTGACTTAGGAACAGCTATATATGTCAGGTCGTCTTGTTCTGACTGGTCGGTACGAGGGCACATGTGTTGCGGACATGCACAGCCACTGAAGGAGCAGCATTCAAGCTTTCTTTCTGATTTTCACCCCATTTACTTTTGGATGGAACCTGGCACTCACAGGCTCTTGAACTGTTATCCCAGGTTGCCGGTGTAACAAATATAATTTTTCAGCAAGATGGCTGCTGCCAGAAGCAGGCTCAGAAATGTCCATTTTAATTAAACATTTTACTTTCAATTACATTTCACGGTTTGCACATGGTGACACATGCTTTCATCACATGGGCTTTCCGATTGCTATATTAGTACTGTTTTCAATGCAGGGAAATTTGCGTTGGTGAAAATGACTCACATATGAAACATTCAGTTTTTTCCTTGACTTGATCGATGGGACGTTATTTTCAAAAAGATAATAGTAACAGCATTCAGACTTTGGGGAAGATTTCAAGGTATCCAGGAGGAGGAAACTCCCAAATTAATAAAAGGGCAATCATATGATGACTTATGGCAGAAGTAGCCTATATTTTACGTTACATATGTCCTTTATCGAGATGAAAGAAAAATACAGCTTTGCAAGTTTACTGTGCTACAATAAGCTTTAGAAAATTATGATTTTTCACTCAAAGCTATCCAAAATGTGTAATGTAACCTAAAAAGCAAAATAAACAGACTTGGTTCCTATCCTCCAAATGTTTATAATACAAGACATGTGCTCACACAGATACTCATTTTGTCTCCAAATGATACATAAACCCATATTTCAAGAACCTTTTTAGATGACTCCAGATTAGAAAAATATCTTTACTGCAGTAAGATAGGAAACTCATTCCTGGTCCTCTCTGGAGCACACCACATGAATTATTTATCATTCCAGGCAGGCAGGGAAGAACTTTTTGTCAGTATGCAGGTGCACAGCATTTCATTTTAAGCAGATAAAATTGGGGAATAATGCTGCTTAGGTATCATCGTTTTAAATGTGCATCCGAGAGGGGATTCCTGGAGGAGAAACAGTTTGTAGGAGACCATCTCATATCATTTAAAGTGAAACATCTGTGGGTTATCATCCACCAAACTCAGGCTTCTGAATCGAACTTAGCAGCAGATGAAATTCTGTTGGACCAAAGGATCTCTCTGTTGAATCCCCTACAGATAGCCTCTGTGGCAATTGCTTAAGTCTGTCAGTCTGACAGGGAACTATGTAAAGACAGAGAAAAGTTTAATCTGATTCTTTCATTTTCACTTTTTAGCAGTGATGATTTTATTTTTATCATTATCATATGATTATCAAATGTGCACTCCATGCCTTCCTTCTTTTCTTTCATCATTTCTTCTTTTCTCCCTTCTTAAGAGAATAGGCTTATAAAATATATTTAGGTCTTATTTAGTTATTTGTTTCTTACTATTTATATCCATTTTAAAAGAATCATCTCTAAAATAATTGAGAGGCCAGATTTTATATTGCATGAGATTATAAAAGTCAAAGTTTGTCATGGAGAGATACTTAGGTTTGTTTTTCATTCTTAAAGGCACACATAAAGAAAATATCTTCACCAAATTTAGGTGTAATAATTCCAAAGTCAGGAAAGTATTCAGAAAATGTCCCAGTATCACTGAATGACGCTGGAGCTGAGATTCAAGATTAGCACTCTGTGTGGAACAGTCTCACCAAGTTTACATTCACTTCCTTAAAAAATAATTGCTTGCATGAGCTGAAGCTCATGACAGCTACATGAGACAGGAGATTACTGTTTCTCAGACGAGGAAAGTGAAGTACTTAGGCAAAGTCACACATTTGGATTTCTGGTGTAGAGATAATGTTGCACCTGACAAGCTGATCCATGAACCCCACGCCTCCCACAGAGTTGTGTGTGGAATGAAGAGGCAAGCAACACATCCCATTTAAGGAAATGAAGTGTACTCCTGCACTAATCTCCAGGAAGACAAAGCCTTAAAAGATCAGCTGGACAAAAACTCCCTAAAAAAGATTTTGTGGGCCACCCACAGGAAAGCAGGCAGGGCTGGGCTTGGGATGCAGCACATATCCAGAAAATTGATTCCCCATGGAACCCATGAAAAATATATGGCTACACCCATTGAGATATATGCATATATACATACACACACACTTCATACAAGTGTCTGTGTCTAGATGAGGGGGAAAAAAGGCTTTGTAAGCAATTACATAGTTTTGAAGTTAACCCATCCACCAAAACAGGAAATCTTGGCAATTTTCTACTAACTAGCTCTTATTATTACTATTATTAATGCATTTGCTGCTGATGCTATTTTACCATTCTACTAGTTTAATAGTAAGCCTAGAAGTCATACTGCACGTGTGAAGTACGTGATCATGGATGGGCAGGGTGACTATATGTTCCAGTTAGCATGAGACTGTCTTGTGCAAATGCTTTTTTCAGCATAATTATAACAGCATTACTTTCACTCTCAAAAGGATCTCAGTTTGAACAATAAATTATATGGTAAGACATGTAAAGTCACACACATCCAAATTGTGACATATTGTTACCTGTGCCTAAGGCATCAGACGTCTCTCATGAAGCATACCCTGAAGAGGATTTTACAGGTCATTTAGCAGCTATACTGTCTTGCTCAGGACTTAGGCCAGAATGGGGGTGTGATGGGCTTGTAGGCAAACAGCTAATATGTGGCATGGTCATACCAGAAGCTTCAACACTCTGCCCTTTGTACTTCTGTGATTTTGCCTTGCACCGTAATGGCACGCACAGAGATGAGTCCATTGATACGGGTAAACACAGAAAAATATTTCTTTTCGGGATGCCTCCGTTTTCATATCAGCAAAATCGTAACAATACCATGTGGTTCTAATGAGCAATTTATTACTAAGCATCTATAGAGCTTGGTAAAAAAGAATATACATCTTCACTGTTACATTGCAAAGTTCTTATGTATTATCCATGCTTTGATAATTAAAAGGCAGATATCTTTGAATTAATGAGATATTTTAGGGATATGGTAGCAAATTACAAAAGTGTCTTGGCTTTAAAGAATTAATTTGAAAGTTAAAACCTTTAAAATATCCAAATATATTGCCCATAGCTGTGTATAGTTTTAAAGCAAAAAGAAAGGAAAGACAGAAAAAGTGAGAAAGAGAAGAAGGAAAGGAGGGGAGACGGAAAGAAAGAAGGAGAAAAGAAAAGAAAGGGGAAAAAAAGATAAGAAAAGGATTTTCTCCTCAAATGTCCATAGATCTGGCTACTTTTATTCTTCTAAGGGTCATCTTTCTTCAAGTTTAAAGATATTGTAAATAACTGGGTTATATATTTAATTGCTGAATTAGAGAAAATAATTATCCAAAACACTTAAATTTGGATAATCCTTTTCTTCAACACAATTTTAAACCTATTCGTAAATACCTGAGTATAGTTTAATGTGCAATGTGCAGTCATTCCTCTAGTTTGAATTGCTACTTAACTATTGTTATTGCTGTTATTATTATTATTATTAGTTTGCTTTCAAAGAGCAATACTGCTCATGGTATTGCTTTAGCTCTGAAAATACATTCAAATTAACACAGTCACTGAATACATTATGCTATTTTTGTTGAGTATTTACCATTTGATACTGAAAATATAGTAGCGACTAAAAAATGTTCTTGTAGTGCTGTGCAATAGAAATATGAGATGAACCCATGAATGTAAGCTGTGAATGTAATTTTAAATTTTCTAGTAGAAAAAAGTAGAAACAGGTGAAGTCAATTTTAACAATATATTTATTTAATCAGATATATACTTCATAGTATAATTTTTTAAATTAATTAATTTATGTATTTATTTTTGGCTGTATTGGGTATTCATTGCTGCATGCGGGCTTTCTCTAGTTGCGGCAATCGGGGGCTACTCTCTTCCTTGCAGTGCGTAGGCTTCTCATTGCAGTGGCTTCCCTTGTTACAGAGCACAGGCTCTAGGCTTCAGTAGTTATGGGCTCAGTAGTTGTGGCTCATGAGCTTAGTTGCTCCGTGGTTTGTGGGATCTTCCCAGACCAGGGCTCGAACCTGTGTCCCTTGCATTGGCAGGTAGATTCTTAACCACTGCACCACCAGGGAAGTCCCATATACTTCATATTATAATTTGAAGCTGTAGCTCAAAATGTGATTATTGAGCTATTTTTAATTCCATTTTTTATTCTAAGTTTTCAAAATCTTGTGTATTTTACATTTTTAGCACATCTCAGTTTGGACTAACTATATTTCAAGTGCTCGGTAGTCACATTTCTCTGCTAGCTACTAGATTGGACATGCGCAGGTCTAGCATGTAAGGTAGTAAAGTAAATGCAGACACTGACTAATTGGTGTCCAGGTAGAGGTATATTTAATGGCTAAGAGATGGGTCCTGGCAATATACTGCCAGTACATGATCTCTTCTTCCATCATTTACTCTAGGGTGACCTTGGTCAAGTAACTTACTTCTTTAGGTCTCTTTTTTTTCTCCTTTGCAATATGCCAATAATGATAACACCTTGCTTATCTAGGCTTGCAAAAACTAAGTGAATGAATGTATATAAAGTACTGAACTCCAGACACATGGCAAATGGTTAACAGTAAAATTTAGCTAACTTTTATTATCATGCATAAACAGATTCAGTTTTTCAACTGCTAAGGGTATGCAGATTTTGTAGACTAGGTTATTTATGAGTTCATTAAACCAGCCTTAAGTAACAAGTACTGAGCTTGGCATCTGCCAAGTGTTCAACAAATGATTTTGAATTCATTACATATTTTTTCTTGATCCTGTTATAAAATGTTAACCTTACTATCCAGTCTAAGGATTTCAATCCATATGCATTCCCCAAACATGACTTTTCCTCTCAACTCACTATATATTTAAAAAATTCTTATAGAATGTCTTCTCAGTTTGTCAGCTGTTATGATTATGCTGCTGTAAGTATTTGCATGCATGTCATCATGTGGATATATTCTTTCATTTGTTTTGGGTAGATATCTAGAAGCTTCATTTCTGGATAATATGGTTAGTTTATGTTTACCTTTATAAGAAACTGCCAAACAGTTTTCAGAGGTAGCTGTGCCATTTTACATTTCCATCAGCAGTGTATAGTGGTTCCAGTTTCTCCACATTCTCACCATCACTTGTTATTGTGTGACTTTTTAATTATAATGATTTTAGTGGGTATGTAGCAGTATCTCATTGTGGTTTAAACTTGTATTTCCCTAATGACTAATGATGTTGAGTATCTTTTCATGAGTTCATTAGGCCTTTGGTGAAACTTTTATTAAAAATCTTAGCTCATTTTTAAAACTATAGTTTATCTCACTATAGAGTTGTAAGAGTTCTTTATATATTTTGGATCCGATTTTTTAAATCAGATATATGATTCAAAAATATTTTCTTCCAGGCTATGGTTTCTCTTCTTCATTCTCATAATAGTGTCTTTTAAAGCAGAACTTTTGAATTTTGATTAAGTTCAATTGATTTGATTATTCTTCTATGTATAAAGATTTTGAGGTTATATCTAAGAATTTTTTGTGTAATTGATTGTCAAGAGTATATTTTCAAATGTCTTACGTTTAGAAGTTTGTTTACTCTTCCATGTAAGCCTATGATACATTTTGAGTTAATTTCTGTGTATGGTGTGAGGTAAAAGTTAAGTATATTCTTTACGTGCAGTATCTACTTGCTCTAGAACCATTTTTTAAAAAGATTATCTGGGAGAGATGGGAAAGATAGCAGAGGAATAAGATGTGGAGATCACCTTCCTCCCCACAAATACATCAAAAATACATCTACATGTGGAACAACTCCTACAGAAGACCTACTGAGCGCAGACAGAAGACCTCAGACTTCCCAAAAGGAAAGAAAATCCCTTCATACCTGGGTAGGGCAAAAGAAAAAAGAAAACACAGAGACAAAAGAATATGGACGGGACCTGCACCAGTGGGAGGGAGCTGTGAAGGAGGAAACGTTTCCACGCACTAGGAAGCCCCTTCACTGGTGGAGATGGGGGATGGGTGGGGGGGAAGCTTCAGAGCCACAGAGGAGAGCACAGCAACAGTGGTGCAGAGGACAAAGCGGAGAGATTCCCAAACAAAGGATCTGTGCTGACCAGCACTCACCAGACTGAGAGGCTTCTCTGTCACCTGCTGGGGCAGGTGGGGGCTAGGAGCTGAGGCTTGGGCTTCGGAGGTCAGATCCCAGGGAGATGACTGGGATTGGCTGTGTGAACACAGCCTGAAGGGGGCTAGTGTGCCACAGCTAGCTAGGAAGGAGTCCAGGAAAAAGTCTGGACCTGCCTAAGAGACAAAAGACCATTCTCAGTGTGCAGGAGGAGAGGGGATTCAGAGCACCGCCTAAATGAGCTCCAGAGACAGGCGTGAGCCACGGCTGTCAGCTCAGACCCCAGAGACAGGCATGAAATGCTAATGCTGCTGCTGCTGCTACCAAGAATTCTGTGTGCAAGCCCAGGTCACTACCCACATCCCCCCACCTTGGGATCCTGTGCAGCCCGCCACTGCCATGGTCCTGTGATCCAGGGACAACTTCCCCAGGAGAACACACGACACACCTCAGGATGTTGAAACATCATGCTGGCCTCTGCCACTGCAGGCTCGCCCCGCATTCCAATAATAACTACCGTGCCCCTCCCTCCCCCAAGCATGAGTGAGCAAGAACCTCCTAATCAGCCACTGCTTTAAGTCCCTCCTGTCTGGGTAGGGAAAAGATGCCTGAGGGCCACCTACACACAGAGGTGGGGTCAAAATCAAAGCTGAAACCTAGGAAATGTGCAAACAAAGAAGAGAAAGGGAAATTTCTCTGAGCAGCCTCAGGAGCAGTGGATTAAATCCCCACAATCAATTTGAGGTACCCTGCATCTGTGGAATACCTGAATAGACAAAGAATCATCCCAAAATTGAGGAGGTGGACTTTAGTAGCACCTGTAGACTTGGGGTTTACTGTCTGAAACTGATTTGTTTCTGATTTTTATGTTTATCTTAGTTTTTAGCTCTTATTATCATTGGATTTGTTGATCAGTTTCCTTACTCTCTTCTTTTTTATTATTTCATAATTTTTTATTTTAATAATTTATTTTTTATTATATTTTTTTACTTTTCTGTTTTTAAATATTTTTTTAAATTTACTATTATTTTTTTTTCTTTCTTTTCTTTTTTTTTTTTCTCCCTTGTTTTTTGAGCCATGTTGCTGACAGATTCTTGGTGTTCTGGTCTGGTGTCAGAGCTGAGCCTCTGAGGTGGGAAAGCAGAATTCAGGACATGGGACCACAAGAGACCTCCCAGCCCCATATAATATCAATCAACAATAGCTCTCCCAGAGATCACCATCTCAATGCTAAGACCCAGCTCCACTCAATTGTCAGCAAGCTCCAGTGCTGGATTCCCCATGCCAAACAACTAACAACACAGGAACACAACCACACCCATTAGCAGAGAGGCTGCCTAAAGTCATAATAAGATCATAGACACACCCAAACACACCATCGGATGTGACTCTGCCCACCAGAAGGACAAGATCCAGCCCCACCCACCAGAACACAGGAACAAGTCCCTTCCACCAAGAAGCCTACACAAACCACTGAACCAACCTCACCCACTGCGGGGCAGACCCCAAAAGCAATGGGAACTACAAAACTTCAGTCTGAGAAAAGAACAACCCAAATACAGTAAGTTAAACAAAATGAGAAGACAGAGAAATATGCAGCAGATTAAGGAGCAATGTAAAAACCCACCAGCCCAAACAAATGAAGAGGAAATAAGCAGTCTACCTGAAAAAGATTTCAGAGTAATGATAGTAAAGATGATCCAAAATCTTGGAAATAGAATGGAGGAAATACAAGAAATGTTTAACAAGGACCTAGAAGAACTAAAGAGCATACAAACAATGACGAACAACACAATAAATGAAATTAAAAATTCTCTAGAAGGAATCAATAGCAGAATAACAGAGGCAGAAGAGCAGATAAGTGACTTGGAAGATAAAATAGTGGAAATAACTACCACAGAACAGAATAAAGAATGAAGAATGAAAAGAATTGAGGACAGTCTCTGAGACTTCTGGGACAATATTAAACGCAACAACATTCGAATTATAAGGGTCCCAGAAGAAGAGAAAAAGAAAGGGTCTGAGAAAACATTTGAAGAGTTTATAGTTGAAAACATCCCTAACATGGGAAAGGAAATAGTCAATCAAGTCCAGGAAGTGCAGAGAGTCCCATAGAGGACAAACGCAAGGAGAAACATGCCAAGACACATAGTAATCAAATTGGCAAAAATTAAAGGCAAAGAAAAATTATTGAACGCAGCAAGGGAAAAACAACAAATAACATACAAGGGAATCCCCATAAGGTTAATAGCTGATCTTTCAGCAGAAACTCTGCAAGTCAGAAGGGAGTGTCAGGACATATTTAAAGTGATTAAAGGGAAAAACCTACAACCAAGATTACTCTACCCAGGGAGGATCTCATTCAGACTTGACAGAGAAATCAAAACCTTTCTAGACAAGCAAAAGCTAAGAGAATTCAGCACCACAAAACCAGCTTTACAGCAAATGCTAAAGGAACTTCTCTAGGCAGAAAACACAAGAGAAGAAAAAGACCTACAATAACAAACCCAAAACAATTAAGAAAATGGTAATAGGAACATACATATCGATAATTACCTTAAATGTAAATGAATTCAATGCTCCGGTCAAAAGACATACACTGGCCGAATAGATACAGAAACAAAACCTGTATATATGCTGTCTACAAGAGACCCACTTCAGACCTAGGGACACATACAGACTGAAAGTGAGGGCATGAAAAAAATATTCCATACAAATGGAAATCAAAAGAAAGCTGGAGTAGCAATTCTCATATCAGACAAAATAGACTTTAAAATAAAGACTATTACAAGAGGCAAAGAAAGACACTACATAATGATCAAGGGATCAATCCAAGAAGAAAGTAGAACAGTTGTAAATATTTATACATCCAACATAGGAGCACCTCAATACATAAGGCAAATGCTAACAGCCATAAAAGGGGAAATTGACAGTAACACAATCATAGTAGGGGGCTTCAACACCCCACTTTCACCAATGGACAGATCATCCAAAATGAAAATAAATAAGGAAACACAAGCTTTAAATGATACATAAAGCAAGATGAACTTAATTGATATTTATAGAACATTACATCCAAAAACAACAGAATACACTTTCTTCTCAAGTGCTAATGGAACATACTCCAAGACAGATCATATGCTGGGTCACAAATGAAGCCTCAGTAAATTTAAGAAAATTGAAATCATATCAAGTAACTTTTCTGACCACAATGCTATGAGACTAGATATCAATTAAAGGAAAAAATCTATAAAAAATACAAACAAATGGAGGCTAAACAATACACTACTAAATAACCAAGAGATCACTGAAGAAATCAAGGAGGAAATCAAAAAATACCTAGAAACAAATGACAGTGAAAACAAAATGACCCCAAACTTATGATACACAGCAAAAACAGTGCTAAGAAGGAAGTTTATAACAATACAATCCTACTGTAAGAAACAAGAAACATCTCAAATAAACAAGCTAACCTTACAACTAAAGCCTTTACAGAAGGAAGAAGAACAACAACAAAAACTCCAAAGTTAGCAGAAGGAAAGAAATCATAAAGATCAGAAAGAAATAAATGAAAAATCAATGAAAGAAACAATAGCAAAGATCAGTAAAACTAAAAGCTTGTTCTTTGAGAAGATAAAATTGATAAAACTTTAGCCAGACTCATCAAGAAAAAAGGGAGAAGACTCAAATCAACAGAATTAGAAATGAAAAAAGAGAAGTAACAACTGACACTGCAGAAATACAAAGGATCATGAGAGATTAATACAAGCAATCATATGCCAATAAAATGGACAACCTGGAAAAAATGGACGAATTCTTAGAAAAGCACAACCTTCTGAGACTGAACCAGGAATAAATAGAAAATATAAACAGAACAATCACAAGCACTGAAACTTAAACTGTGATTAAAAGTCTTCCAACAAACAAAAGCCCAGGACCAGATGGCTTCACAAGCAAATTCTATCAAACGTTGAGTGAAAAGCTAACACTTATCTTTCTCAAACTCTTCCAAAATATAGCAGAGGGAGGAACACTCCCAAACTCAGTCTATGAGGCCACCATCACCCTGATACCAAAACCAGAAAAAGATCACAAAAAAAGAAAACTACAGGCCAATATCACTAATGAACATAGGGGCAAAAATCCTCAACAAAACACTAGTAAACAGAATCCAACAGAACATTAAAAGGATCATACACCATGATCAGGAGTGGTTTATCCCAGGAATGCAAAGATTTTTCAATATACGCAAATCAATCAATGTGATACACCACATTAACAACTTGAAGGATAAAATCCACACGATCATCTCACTAGATGCCAGTAAAGCTTTTGACAAAATTCAACACCCATTTATGATGAAAACTCTCCAGAAAGCAGGCATAGAGGGAACCTACCTCAACATAATAAGGGCCATATATGACAAACCCACAGCCAATATCATTCTCAATGGTGAAAAACTGAAACTATTTCCTCTAAAATCAGGAACAAAACAAGGTTTCACACTCTCACCACTATTATTCAACATAGTTTTGGAAGTTGTAGCCACAGCAGACAGAGAACAAAAAGAAATAAAAGGAATCCAAGTCAGAAAAGAAGAAGTAAAACTGTCACTTCTTGCAGAAGACATGATACCATACATACAGAATCCTCAAGATGCTACCAAAAAGCTACTAGAGCTAATCAATGAATTTGCTAATATAGCAGGATACAAAATTAATGCACATAAATGTCTTGCATTCCTATACACTAAAGATGAAATATCTGAAATAGAAATTAGGGAAACACTCCCATTTACCATTGCAACAAAACAAATAAATACCTAGAAAAAACCCTACCTAAGGAGACAAAGACCTGTATGCAGAAAACTATAAGACACTGATGAAAGAAACTAAAATGATACAACAGATGGAGAGAAATAACATGTTCTTGTAATGGAAGAACCAACATTGTGAAAATGACTATACTACCCAAAGCAATCTACAGATTCAATGCAATCCTCATCAAACTATCAATGACATTTTTCACAGAACTAGAACGAAAAATTTCACAATTTGTATGGAAACACAAAAGACCCTGAATAGTCAAAGCAATCTTGAGAAAGAAAAATGCAGCTGGAGGAATCAGGCTCCCTGACTTCAGACTATACTACAAAGCTACAGTAATCAAGACAGTATGGTACTGGCATAAAAACAGAAATATAGAAAAATAGAACAGGATATAAAACCCAGAGATAAACCCATGCCCATATGGTGACCTTACCTTTGATAAAGGAGGCAAGAATACACAATATAGAAAAGACAGCCTCTTCAATAAGTGGTGCTGGGAAAACTGGACAGCTGCATGTAAAAGAATGAAATTAGAACACTTCCTAACACCATACACAAAAATAAACTCAAAATGGATTAGAGACCTAAATGTAAGACCAGACACTATAAAACTCTTAGAGGAAAACATAGGAAGAACACTCTTTTATATAAATCACAGCAAGATCTTCTTTCATCCACCTCCTAGAGTAATGGAAATAAACAATAAACCAATGGGACCTAATGAAACTTAAAAGCTTTTGCAAAGCAAAGGAAACTACAAACAAGATGAAATGACAGCCCTCAGAATGGGAGAAAATTTTATAAATGAATCAATGGACAAAGGATTAATCTCCAAAATATACAAGCAACTCATGCAGCTCAATATAAAAACAAACAAACAACCCAATCCAAAAATGGTCAGAAGACCTAAATAGACATTTCTGCAAAGAAGATATACATATTGCCAACAAACAATGAAAGGATTCTCAACATCACAAATCAGTAGAGAAATTCTAATCAAACCCACAATGAGGTATCAGCTCACACCAGTCAGAATGGCCACCATCAAAAACTCTACAAACAATAAATGCTGGAGTAGTTGTGGAGAAAAGGGAACCCTTTTGCTCTGTTGTTAGAATGTAAATTGACATAGCCACTATGGAGAACAGTATGGATGTTCCTTAAAAACTTAAAAATAGAACTACCATATGACCCAACAATCCCACTACTGGGTATATACACTGAGAAAACCATAATTCAAAAGACACATGTACTCCAATGTTCATTGCAGCACTATTTACAATAGCCAGGACATGGAAGCAACCTAAGTGTCCATCAACAGATGAATGGATAAAGAAGATGTGGCACATATATACAATAGAACATTACTCAGCCATAAAAAGGAAGTGAATTTGAGTTATTTGTAGTGAGGAGGATGGACTTAGAATCTGTCATACAGAGTGAAGTAAGTCACGAAGAGAAAAACAAATACCATATGCTAACACATATATAGGGAATCTTAAAAAAAAAAATGGTTCTGCAGAACCTAGGGGCAGGACAGGAATAAAGATGCAAATGTAGAGAATGGACTTGAGGACATGGGGAGGGGGAAGTGTAAGCTGGGACGAAGTGAGTGACTATCATTGACATACATACACTACCAAATGTAAAATAGGTAGCTAGTGGAAGCAGCTGCATAGCACAGGGAGATCAGCTTGGTGCATTGTGACCACCTAGATGGGGAGAGGGAGGGTGGGAGGGAGATGCAAGAGGGAGGGGATATGGGAATATATGTATACATATAGCTGATTCACTTTGTTATACGGCAAAAACTAATGCAACTTTGTAAAGTAATTATACGCCAATGAAGATGTTAAAAAATAAAATAAAATAAATGAGATACAACTTAAAAAAAAAACGATTATCCTTTCCTGATTAGTTTTGAGTTGTTCCTTGCTTGTATACAGAAATGCCATTGATTTCTGGAGAGGAAGCTTGTATCCTCTGCCCTTATTCAATATGCTTATTAGTTCTAGTAGCTTTTGGGGTGAATTCCTTATGATATTCTATGTACAGGACAAAGCCATGTGCAAGTAATGACAGTTTTACTTATCTTTTCCAAATTCTATATCCCTTTCCTTTTGGTATTTTTTTTTTTCCTTATTGCACTTGCTTGAGTCTTCATGAAACATTTTTTAAATACATCTTTATTAAAGTATAATTGCTTCACACTGTTTTGTTAATTTCTGTTGTACAACAAAATGAATCAGGCATATGCATACATATAACCCCCTATCCCCTCCCTCTTGAGCCTCCCTCCCACCCCTCCCCCCTCCATCCCACCCCTCTAGGTCAACGCAAAGCACTGAGCTGATCTCACTGCTCCTTGCTGCTGCTTCTCACTAGCTATATATTTTACATTTGTTAGTGTATATATGTTGAAGCTACTCTCACTTCGCCCAAGCTTCCCCCTCCCACCCTGTGTCCTCAGGTCCATTCTCTGTATCTTTGTCTTTATTGCTGCCCTGCCACTAAGTTTATGTTGAATAGAAGTGGTTAGAGTTAACACCCTTCTCATGTTTTCGATTTTAGGGATGAAGAATTCAATCTTTAAACCTTAAGCTTGATGTTAGCTGTGTGTTTTTTATAGGTGTTTTTCACAAAATTGGAATTATAAAATAAATGTATTCTTAATTTGCTGAAAGATTTAACCACAAATATATGTTGAATTTTGTAAAGTGCTTTTCCTGCATCTTTTGAGGTGATGCTGTGATTTTAGTTATATATTTTAGGAATATGGAACATTACATTAACTGGTTTTTGGGGAGATGCTAATCTAAGCTTTCAATCCTGGAGTAAACCTCACTACTCATGATGTTTAATGCTTTTTATATGTTGCTGGATTAGGTCTACTAATAATATTTAGTTAAAGACATCCATGTTACTTTTTTTTTTTTTTTCTGTACACGGACTTCTCACTGTTGTGGCCTCTCCCGTTGCAGAGCACAGGCTCCGGACACGCAGGCTCAGCAGCCATGGCTCATGGGCCTAGCCACTCCACGGCATGTGGGACCTTCCTGGACTGCGGCACGAACCTGTGTCCCCTGCATCGGCAGGTGGACTCTAAACCCCTGCGCCACCAGGGGAGCCCCCATCCACGTTACCTTTTATGAGGTACACTGGTCTGAAGTTTTCTTTTCTTTTGGTGTCTTCATCAGGCCTCAGTTTCAGAGTAATAATGATCTGGTACAATAGAAGGAGTTATGATATGTTTCTCTATTTTCTGAAAGAGCTTTTGAAAGATCAGTGTTCTTTAAATATTTTATAGTATACAACCAAGAAATCCTCTGAGCCTGGAATTTTCTATTTGGAAATGTTTTAAATTACATACTCATTTTTTTTTTTTTACTTATGGTCAATTTATTCAAATGTTTTTTTTCTTCAAAATTTAATTTTAGTAATTTGGACATTTTAAGAATATGTCTATTTCATCTTAGTTGTCTATTTTTTGACATGTAATTGTTCATTATATTTCTTTATAATTTTATTAATTTTGTTGCTTTAATGTTAATGCCTATTTTTCATTCCTGATTTTGATAATTTATATTTACTCTTTTTTTGTGTAGGTTTAGCTAAAGCATTATAAATTTTGTTGACCTCTTTAAAAAATCAAATTCTCAGTTCATTGATTTTATTTATTTTTCCCTTTTCTATTTCACTGACTTCTACTCTAGTCTTAATTTTTCTTTTTATTTTGCTTGCCTTGGGTTTTTTACTTGTCTAATATAGAACCTAAAACTAAAAATTTCCATCTAAGTGGTGCTTTAGCTGCATCCCAAATTTCTCATATGTTGTATTTTCATCTTCACTCAGTTAAAAATGTTTTCTAATCTTCTTTGTGCTTTCTTCTTTGACCCATTGGGTTATTTAGAAGGGTGTTGTTTAATTTCCAAATGTTTGGAGATGTTACAGATTTCTTTTTCTTATTTCTAATTCAATTCCATTGTGATCAGAAAACAGATTTTGTGTGAGTTTAATCTTCTAAAATTTATTAAGACTTGTATTGTGGTATAGCATATGGTACATCCTAGAAAATGTTCCACTTGTACATGAAAAAATTTATACGTTCCATAGTCCTATTTTTGAGATTTCTATGTATTTGTTAAGTCAGATTGTCTGAAACTTGTGATCAAGTCTTATATATACATATATATATATATATATATATATATATATATATTATCCCTCAATATTCTATCAATTGTTTTGAGTGAGATATTCAAACCTCCAACTATTAATTTTTTTTCAGTTTTGTCAGATTTGTTTCATGTATTTTAACTGGTATGTTTTCCTGATGAACCAAAGTTTTACCAAAATAAAATGTCCTCTTTTGTCGCTAGCAATACTTCCTATCTCAATGCTTTTTTTTTTTTATACTACAATGGTCATTCCAACACTCATATTTACTAAAGATTGTTACTTTTCTTCATTTACTTGTTTGTTTAGTAACTTTCCTTGGCTAAATCCATGAAATCTCTGTCCTCTGTTATATGCAGTTTCTTATATCTCTGTTCATTTTTATTTTTTTTCTACTTAGGGGTTTCCCCTGTGTTGGCATAGCTTAGTGGTCAGCCATTGCCAGTGAGTTTTCATGTGGCTAGGGGAGCATCTTCAAAGTTTAAGCCATTTTCATGTCTGGCTTACCTTATATTTTCTACACAGCCCTTTCACTTCTTCTCTGTGCATATGCACAATCTCAGAATTGGTTGAAAGTGTGTGCATAGTTTGGGCACTCTCCCACCTCCATGTAGTGTCAGCCGAGGATTCACTTACTACAGCTGCAGCCCCAAACTTGTAGAACCATTGATTTCCTTCTGCTCACCCACCAGAGATTGTTGT
Source organism: Leucopleurus acutus (assembly GCF_964270905.1). Taxonomy (NCBI): domain Eukaryota; kingdom Metazoa; phylum Chordata; class Mammalia; order Artiodactyla; family Delphinidae; genus Leucopleurus; species Leucopleurus acutus. The sequence continues at coordinate 155,569,252 of NC_139142.1, forward strand.
TGCCACTGGCAATGCTGCTGAGTGTGTGCTTCAGGTGCTTGAAATGGAATGAGCCTGTTTCAGCTATGGCAGAAGATCTGTCTGTCCCACTATGGCCAAGATTTTGCACCAGATAAATGAACCTGGGATGGGAGTTGCTCCAGGTAAAAATGCCCAAGCTCCAAACTCACACTGTTCTTATCTGAAGTTCAGCCGTTTTGCAAGCATAAATGCTTCTTATATTGTTTCATGCTATCAACTGATTTTGGAGTGCTGAAAATGGTGGTATTGGAGGAGAGGGGGAGTCAACATTGTCCATCATTATATTTGATGTTTTGGTAGAGGATTGAATGACCTAACTATGTGACCATAGCCAGAAGTCTTTCCAGTAAATAAGAATTTACAGGAAATATTATAACTATACTTTAGCAGTCATAAAAATATGGATGAATGAATTTAAAAATATGGAATATCAGGAGAGAAATAGGAACTATAAAAATGGAAATTACAGAACTAAAATGTACAGTAACTAAAGCAAAAATATCCCAGAATGTGCTTAATAATGAAATAGAAATGATAGAGAGTAAAAGGATTTGAAAATTGATAGAAATAAATCAATCTTAAAATCAGAGTGATTGCCATTGAGCAATGACTAAAAAACACTACTACTAATAAAAGATGTATAGCTAATAAGCCCATAGAGAATATTAAATGGGATAGCAAATATATACTTTATCCAAAAGAAGGGAAGAAAAGAAGGAAAGAGTAACACAGAATAAATGGGACAAACAAATAGCAAGAACAGAGGCTTAAACCCATGTAAATTAAAAATTACATTAAATGTAAATTGTCCAAACACTCCAGTTAAAATGAAGAGAATGTCAGTTTATAAAGAAGACTCATCTATATGTTGACTTTAAAAAATTCAGCTTAAATATAAATAGAAATGTTGTTTAAAATTTAAAAAATGAGAAAAGATATAAAAAGTTTATAAAAACTTGTCATAAATGTAAGATCATAGAAATTAATATATGAAAAAATAAAAGATATAAGACTAAATTACATGAAAATATATTTTCCACACCTAGAGAATAATACCATGGTATTGGTACTTTGTCTATTGACTGCTTTGTGTAATCTAAAGTATGCCTTCAGGTTTAGTGAGAATAGGAGAGCAGGTGAGGTTATATTCTGATAGTGAGTAGCAAGCCTAAACATTATTATAATAAACATTTCTACAAATTTTCTTTTAAGTATTTATTTGGAGGATAATATGAAGTTCATTGGAGGCCATTTTGGAAATTGAGGATTTGAAGGATTTTTTTGTTTTGTTTTGTTTTAAATAGCAGATATTTTCACCCCTTTTCTGAGTAATTGACTTGTTTTTATCATATAGGCATTCAAACTTCTATCAAATATTACTGTATATGAAAGGAAATGGGACATCAGGAATACTAAAATAGATTAAAAATATAGTTGTTAGTATCATGATACTATGACAAGTCTACTATGATAAATACAAGAAAGGGCTTCCCTGGTGGCACAGTGGTTAAGAATCCACCTGCCAGTGCAGGGGACACAGGTTCAAGCCCTGGTCTGGGAAGATCCCACATGCCACAGAGCAACTGAGCCCATGCTCTAGAGCCTGTAGCCACAACTACTGAGCCCACATGCCACACCTACTGAAGCTCACATGCCTAGAGCCCATGCTCTGCAACAAGAGAAGCCACTACAATGAGAAGCCCAGGAACTGCAATGAAGAGTAGCCCCTGCTCTCCACAACTAGAGAAAGCCTGTGCATTGCAATGAAAACTCAATGCAACCAAAAATAAACAAATAAAATAAATTAATTAAAAAAAAGAAATATGAGGAAAATTATCTGAAACAAACTTATTGTGGGAGAGGTGGAAACACTTTTTTAGGTATTTCAAAAATATACCAAAAATAAAGACATAGATATATAGAAAATATAAGAAACATAAGATTGATTTAATATATATTTATTTTTCTTACTACCCTATCAAAATAATGGCTAAATTTGCCTGAAGGCCTATTCAATGAGTGTTTACATGGATTATCCAAGATAGTGCTCATAACCTCTTGAGAGTATTACTTCTATTATATTTGTTTGACAGATAAAAATACAAAACAAAAACCTAAAAAAAACAAACTGAGGCTGGAGATCAGTTATTTTTCCCTGGGTCATGTAACTAATAAATTCAATAGTGATCTTCAAACTTGGGTCTGTCTATACAGGAAGATTTAGATGAACACATTAGAAATAAAAGAAAACTAAACACTGATAACTTTTATCTAAAACCCAAAATTACAAACTTTTAACCATTTAAAGAAAATTTCCTAAATATCTAACAACTCAATAGGATATTAAACCTACATCTGTAGATTTAAAATAAGTAAAAGCAGGGTTAAAATGATCAAAAAGTAGATTGAACCAAAACTATACACAGAATATAAATTAATAATATTGAATATATTAATAATTAAGAAATATTTTAGATGAATGAAATATTTAACTAAAGAACTTAGAAAGTATTTGCAAGAGAAACATAAGGATAAAGGAATATTTTAATTAAGAGAATAAATGAAAAATTAATAACTTTAGATTTCCCCATAAAAGAGAACTTGTTCATAAAAAGTACAAACCTCTACAAACCTATCATTTCAATACAATTACAATTAAAATCCTAACTGAAAACTTTGGCTACCTTGACAAAATAAATCTAAAGTTCTTTCAGATGAATATATAATTGAAAATATACAGCAGTGTACTGAAAAAGAATAGTAAGAATGATAAACTAGCACTATCATATTTTATAGCATACTAAAATGTCATCAAATCATCACCCTTTGGTAATAGTTCAGGAGTAGACATTTTGCTCAGTGAAAAGAGGCAGCCCTGAAGTAAATCAGTCAAATATGGGAAACTAATGCATAATAAAAAGGACATAAAAGATACCTAAAAAAATTTAGATTAATCAATAATATTATTTTCCTTTCAAGTAATTTTATTTGCATTTTTATGTAGTCTAGTAATTGGTATTAAGTTTTTAAAATATTGGAAAATAAATTTATTTATAAATATAAATTATATATATTTATATAAAATATAAATTTTACTTATTAACTAGTCAATAAATAATAAACTCTCCTACATGGCAGAAAATGGGCAAAGAACATAGACGCAACATAAGAAATAAAATACAGAAATGGTTAATTGATTTAAAATAGAATTTTAATGTTACTGGTAATTTTTAAATGCAAATTAAGATGCTGAAATCTTATGCTTCAGTTAAAGGCTAGGAAGACTATTATCATCCAGTTGAATATGTGCATTCTAATGACCACTTTAAGAAGGTAAATTGCTACCAGGTGTATGGAGATCCATTTTGCAATATGTATCACAGCTGAAAGTATGTACTATTTTGATGCAGTAATTACACCTATGTAAATCCATTCTAAGAAAGAGCACCAGTCTTTCAAAAATTTTTTCAGAGTGTAAAAATGAGGAAACCTTCTTTAACTTAAGTAATGAGACTATCATAACCTTGATTCCAAACCTGACAAGGACATTTCAAAATGGAAAAACTCCTAATGAATCATCATAAAAATGGATTCACTAAAGGAAAACAAAATATTAGTAAAATAAACCCAGCAATACATAGGAGATAAACATATAAGACCAAGCTGAGTTTATACTTGGAATGCAAGATTGGTTTAACAGTTTAAAACTAGTCATTGCAATTGAGCTAAACATGAGGTTAAAAGAAATAAAGAAATAAATCTTATCATATGATCACCCTGAAAAATGCAATAAAATATTTGATAAAAGTTAGGATCCATTCATTATAAAAATTTTATGCAATTTGGGGACGTTCTATGTCTGACTTAGACTTTCTAAATCCAAGAAGGTGTGTGTGTTGCATCAGGGTTAGAACTTGTAAATGGATTAAAAAAACTATAATGAAGACCAAAATTAGACAAGATAATAATGAAGAACAATAATAAAGTGTTCTACCACAAAGCAAGACATTATAAAATTGCAGTAATTAAGATAGTACAGTATTGGAAATAAATAAATATTGAGTAAAATAAATTGAACAGAAAATAATACTTACTGTATGATTTCATTTATACAAATTTCAGAAATTAGGCAAAACTATAGTTGGTATATACAGAAAAAACACTTTCTACTAAAAATCTCTTATTAAGGTTAGGTGACATTGACTAGTTTTCCATGTTTCCTGAATGTTGGCTATTTTAGTAATATGCAGAATGATCATCCCTTCCTGCCAAAAATAGTCTTAAGGCTACAATATAAACTCTGTAACTCACATGTTATGTATATAAGGGTGGCAAGTGCCTCAAACAGTTCTGTAAAGGCTGCCTCATGCAGAGATAAGAGTGGAAACAGAATATATTAAAACTGATAGATTAGGAGTAGGAAAAACAGATGTCTCTTTTCCTTTCACATTATCTTTCTTAATAAATATCTTCTCAAGATGTGAAGGATAGAGGAAGGTATAATCACAGTAGTAGTTTCCCTACTTTTAAATGCATAACAGTATGTGCCAATAACTGTGCTAGGATCTTTAGACACATGATTGATTTGCTACTGACAACAAATGTGATAGCTACTATTATATCCCCAGTTGAGGGAACATGACAGGGAAAGTAGCATTCCAAAGTTTCTCCCACTTCTCCCAGTGAAGGTCATTGCATTGATTGGTGTCATTGAATGAGCTCCTCAACCAGGCTGAAACTGATCTATGTACTTTCCTTTGAGTAACTGACAGATTTACTATGTCAGGAGTGGAAACTTTCTCAATGTATTATCCCTAATCTTATTACGGGTTTTCACTGTGAATTAGATTACCCACCTAAAACAATTTAAAAATTTCTTCTTATGCATGGAAAAAAAGACCCAATATTTGAAATACAAATAACTCAAATTAATGTGAAGTTTTTCTCTTTAATTATAGCTTCTTAAAAGTTCTCTTTGGATACTAAGAAGTGAGGGTTTCAGTACCAAAGGGGAAAGTACTTTGATGATCAGGAGGTATTGAAATTGTCTCTACATTTGCTATGGTGTGGGTTGCATCATGGATCATGTTGCCTTACTTGTAGGTATAATCATGACAGGAAATATCATCAGTTTAATTATAATGAAGAGGTTGCTCATAATAAAAGGAGTAATTCATCAGGACCTTTTATAAAAACAAAAGATAATTTGACTTCATAAGACTATTTCAGTCTTACAACAAATCTTATCTTTCCAAAGTTTCTATCTTTGTGCATCTAAATTCAAATTTAGTCATAATCTATTATTTAAAATTTTGTCTTATTCTTTAATTTTTGCCATCAGCTGTTCAAGCATTGTAAAACTGAACAGCTTGAGATTAACATTCAAGGTTTTATTCAGAAAAGCTTTACTCAAATGCCATATTATAGTTTAGCTATTTATCCATAATCAAATTTATAATAATTAGGTAAAGTGCATAAGGATTTTAAATCCATCTTTCAAGTAATCTCATTTATATTTATAACTTCATAATTATATTATATGCCAATGATTATTAGATTCATACACATTGAGAATGAACAATAGATTATAGACTTTTATCTTTTCCTTGGTTATTCAATCTCACTAATTATACATTTAATAATGATCAATTATAAGTTAATGTACATAATTGTATTATTAAATCTAAATCATAGTTAAACACTTATTTAATAATCTAAGTTAGTTTTGCCCTTTACTATCTCTCAGTAAATTAGAGTTGCATTTACCTACCTAAAAGGTTAAGTTTTAAACTCTCTCTTTTTCTACTTTCTGCTTCTTTGTCTTGAATTTAGAGTAAAACAACCTATTTATTCTAATAAAACAAAATCATGGAGAATCAAATTTTAAATTTCAAATTATTGCATCTATTTTGTTTGTTGGTTTGTTGTATCAAAGAGAGAAGATTAATACTCTTTTATATGACATTGTATAGTCATAACTGGAAGAAAAACAGCTAAATTTAAGTTAGCCAGGTCCAAGTGCTATTCTAAGGTCTTTACTCCCCCATCTCATTTAATCTTCAAATAACCCTTTAAGGGAAGAGGAAATGAAAGCAAGGAGAAGTTAATTAAATTATCCCAAAGTCAAACAGGTAGTGAGTGGGAAACAAACATCTGGACTGTGAAGCTTACACTCGTAATCACTATTCTTTTCCCATGGTATTCCCTGTGCTCAGTTTCAACTTATAGGAGCTTAAAACCTGATAGATACAAATGTAACTAGATAAGTTATCACCTCCGTGCAATATTTTCCTATTGAAATGCTATTACTATATTTCCTGTTATATAACAAATGTTTTTAATTGACATGTGAGAAGGGGATTTCCCACTTATTAAACCACATATGATTCTTCAGTTCTGTTTATGTTTTTCACTACTAGCTCATCACAGTCATGTTTTTCTTTCATTTCAAATAAAATGAGAAGACCAAAGCAAATGTGTTTTAAATGACTGAAGCAAATATGGAAGTAAGAATGAATTAAGGCAATGATAACCCCAAGAAAGTGTATCAGTAAAAGTGGGGAAGAGTTTTAAATGTTTCAATATTTGTGTATGTGTGTATGCACACTTTGGGAGAAAAATGGAGATTATTCCGTTATGTCTTGAAAGTAACAAATGTACACACAACTTTTATAATTATTGAGTAAAATAAATTGAAGCAGCCATTCTTAATAAAATAATTTTTCAAAGCTATGTAGAAAGAAGTCAAAATTATTGAGTGTTTCTTATTGCCAAATACTGTGCAAAGATTTTCTTGCATTCTCATCTAATTTTCCTACCAACACAGTGAAGGAAGTATTATGCCAATTTCAAGATGAGAGATCTGAGACTCAGAAAGATGCAAATAAGATACTGAGTAAGTAACATGCCCTTATTGAAAATCTGATCTTATCTAATGCCAAAATCTGTCTTTTTTCACTTTCTCTTTTAAGAATCTTATAGTGTCAAAGTAATTTTAATATTAGAATGTTCACAATCAGAAGGTCATATTCCTGTGTTTGATTGCCTTTATACTAAATACAACATATTTATGTACTGAATAACACATCTAAGTGAGTATACATTTAAAATACAGCATCTTTTCATTCAGAGAGAATAGTCACTAATCTGCTAAGGCAGAAAAAGACATGTAATCTCTTAATATTTGAACACAGATGATTACTAAAACCAAATTTTCATGAGTGAGCTATAATATTGGTCTCCAAAACTGATATCATTTTAAATAATTTTTGGAATGGTATAATTTTTAATTATATATCCAATATTTTATAATATGGATATATAAAATCCAAACTTTATTAACAATTTTCTTAAACTTTTACATTTACAGATTGACCTCAGAGTCATGCTGGCTGATTACAGTTAAGCTTTCACCCTCAAATATATATATTTTAAGACTTTTTGAATTGCAATTAATTACACTTTTAAAAAGTACAGAAAAAAGAAAAAGTGTAATTTGAGTCATTTCATAGAAGTGGTCACATATGACAGAATCATTCACTACAGGGGAAAGCATTTTTATATTCAACAAACCTGGATTTATGATATCAGCTCCCTTTAAACCAATGCCTTCCAAAGGTTTCCAGACTTGACAGAAAATGAATTCCGTTCACTGCATCAGGTCTGGTGACCTGGCCCCCAATGAGATACATTGACTCATTTTGCTTCCTTGCTTAATATCTTCTCTAGGTGGCAGACTGGAGAGATGGTATCTGGAAGGTGATTTGGCGAAAATGGTTGCAATTTAGCAGCAATCTTTGTGGCTACTGTACCCCAGTGGGGGTCATTCCTTTCTCTAGTAAGTAAGAGCTTTGATCAAACATCTAAGTAGGGAGGCTTATGTGCTCAACATGGAGTTAAGTTGAAGAAACTGGTAAAACACACAGAGCTTATCCCAACCTAACAGGCAACACTCTACACAAGATGTGATGTGGGTATACATTGAAATGCTGAACTGTGGTGAGGGTTTAGATTAAATCACATCTGCTGCTGCCATCAGTATTCCTTCTCTTTGCTGTTTCCCTATTTGAGCTAAAGCTTATAAACAGACATGAGTACAGAATGATGAGTGAGACAAAAGATAAACAAAGACAGAGAAAACTAAGCTCTCTTTCCTGCCTTTTCTCATTGTTCTTAGTCAAAAAGTAGAAACATGTTGACATTCAGAGCCTCATGATGGGATATTCACATTTTTGTTTGTGATTCTAATAACTTCTTAAATATTATTTTGGAGAGTAAATGAGAAAAAGATTTTTCTTAACCTATATTAAGAGCATGTAGAGAAAAAAAAAACATGCTGAATGTAAAACCACAATCAATAGAATCTGATTGCATGAAAACTATAAAACATACATATTATTGATTAATTTCATTATTTTTTAAACAGACTTCAATGAGCATATACTAAGTGCTATTTTGGTTTCCCTAATCAGATTGAAAACTTACTGGCACAAAGAGGTAAAACAAGCAGAGGTGGATTTACCATGGAGCTAAAGAAACTTAGGTCTCAGACCAAACTGTGTGATCATTTCTGCTTGTAAATATTGAGAAAGAAATTTAAATTGCAATCAGTTATCATTCTTCAGTACATCCTCCCACTGTTGTTTCCCCATAGCTATTGAAACACCGAGGTAAACTTGGGCATTTTGCAGATCTGACTAAAGGAAAGTTTAATCATGACTTCATTCAGATTGAATTTAACGGGATATATATTCTTCTTGTCTAGGCCTCAGTGTCCTCTCTAGGAATGGCTTCCAAGAATATTTCTCTCATTTTGCCAACTCATCCTGTTTTGTAACACAAAGTTCAGTCCAGAGGATCTATCTTTGTATGAATATGTCATATAACGCCTAAAATATTTAGCTAGAGCAAGAGCACAAGGTTTGAAGAATACAAAGTTAGAGATTAGTCTATGATAACTTCTTCCAATCAGGAAACATTTAAAAGTGTAAGCAAAAGACTTTTTCTTATGAATGCATACTCAGAACAAAATTTCTACTCTGTCAGTTATGTAATTGAGAATACAGTGTATATAATTATAAATGGAGTAAAGATTTTTTCTTTTTTTTTTGAATGAGATCATCACAAAATGAAATGTATCAGAATCCCTGTGTTTGTAGGACATACACCTGTAACAGTACCATTATGGGGAAATCTGTAACAACAATGAATGAGATGAACTTGGTAGAGTTTTTCCCATTTTGACCACAGGCTTACAATTAAATGACACAACAAAAAACAATATGTAAATCTGAGAGGAATTTTCTAACCCATGAAATAAAAGAATTGTTGATCAAACGTACTAAAGGAAAGTGTGGATTATCTCTCTATTTTCACTTCAAAAAATAATATTAAAAAATTGTTTGCATATAAAGAAACCATTAAAAAATATTCAGCCCAAAATGAAGGAAAAGCATATTATAGATGTGTCAGAAGATAAGCTAATAAAAATGTTCTGCTGTTGGCTTGATTTTGTAATGTTTGTGGTAATTCTCAGATTTCTAAAATTTATAATTTGTTATAGTTTATTTTTTCACGTGAAACAAATATTCACTTTCACACCTATTTTTGCATTCATAATTTTAGATTCTATTTTTAAAGAGAGTTTTCCAAGTTGTATAAGTTGAAAACTCCATAAAACCTGGATAAATCCCTGGAAGGAAGAATTATATCATTCTCAGTTCTGTATCACTGAGACACTCACAAAGAAACTTACCACTTCTGGAAGGCATGTGCTCTTAAAAGACTCATTCTTTTATGATGCAAATGCTATGACCAGGGTCCCTAATAAACAACACTGCACAAATCCTACTGGTCCCCAGATAACTCTAAGGTCTTTTCTTGATCAGATTTCTTTGTTGTGGCTCAATTCCTATCCAAGATCACAGATAGCAAGACTAAAAAAATCCATTGACATGTTTTAAATAATATATACTTCTGAAAAGAAGAAATTAAGTTTTGATAATTGTGCTATATTTACTCAGTATTGTTTAAGTGAAATTTAATAATTATATAAATATCTATTTTAAAAATCTCAACACTAGTTTAAAAATCCTAAAATGCGTATTTTAAACAATTGTTAGGTCAGGAGGATTAAAAAACAAACAAACATACAGACACATGGCAACAACAAAACTCTCACTCCACTGAGGGCAGGAAATCATGTAAAAGAGTTCTCACTGAAATATCATGAGGGTTTTAATATCAAAATCATGTGGAAATATAAAACAGAGATATTTGAGATAATGTATATGATAGGATCATCTGGAGAAGTAAATTGGGATAACACTATGAATAATAGTACATATCAACTTAATTCATTAAGATTGTATTTTTTACGTAGCAGAGAACCATTACAAGTACTTACTAAGGGGCAAGATATTATATGGTTTGTGTTTTAAAACAATTAGTTTAGTGACAATGAAGAAGACTGAAGTGGGACAAGGAGTGAAGAATATATTCTAAAAAGTCAAATGACCATCCTGGACCAATGTCACCCCACCCAACTCTATGCAGGAATAATCAACTGCAAAGCAGCTCCAAAAGTTTCAAAAAATACATTTCAGGATTTGTTTTACTACGGGATAACTTGCACAATTTTTATTAGTTTTCAAAAGTCTATCTGACTAGCTCTACTATTTTGTGTAACAGAATACAAGTTCTTCCATAACTTGTGGAAATTACGCAGCCTATGATATGAGGAAGTCTTTGTAAACTGAAGACTGTCATGGATGTGGGAAGACTTACCCTATTCCCAATTTGTTACCTCTTTTTTTCCCTTCAGTTCTCATATCATATGGATAATTTTCCCTTCTCTGTAGATTAGATGAAGAGAAATATGCACCTAGAGTTGAGAAAAAGAAGACATTTAAAAAGGATAAAATGTTATGATACATGCTATGAAGGATGATTTCCAGTGCAAATGGGCACAAATAAAACTCTCCAGTTCATTAATTTCTTTAATAATTTGTTTATGTATCCATTGTTTCATTTATTCATCAATTCACCAAATATCTTTTCTCTGTATATGTACTGTGTTTATAAATAAAAATACAAACTTTAAGAAGATACAGATTTTTTTTTGGCCAATATTGTTGAGTAGCTCTAACCACAAACAATAAACTCTGGAGAAAATATATATAAAAAACAAACAAAAAAAAACAATTACATGTAGATACTAATGAGTGGAAAAAAAGAGGGCAGAAATGTGAAAAGAGTTGATACTTGGAGAAAGGTTCAAAACAGGGTGATTTTCTTATTATTATGACTTTTCACCAAAGAGAACAGTGCTGTCTAAACTACATGATGCAACTAAAACTCTAATGGGAAACTTATAGTCCTACTGGCTTGACAAACAAGAGGACAGAGATTGGAGCAATAGTAAACACTAGGAATGAATGGCAATGAAGAGTGTTGGAAAATCTTGAATAAGCACCAAATTCTCTTTAGAAACTTTGTTTAAATCTTTGGCTGACCCTTGAATGATACATGCATAGGGTAGAATGCAAGCACTCCAGTTAAATCGTAAAGAACTAAACTGAGATTTCATTTCCATTCTTCTCAGGGAAAATGAAATTATAGTTTGAGTTCAGCCAAATTAATGGGTTGCTTACATTTTAAAAAGTTGTCCCCTTCAAAATAATATAAGAGAATTTGGAATTTCTACAAAATAGTCTTCATAATGTCTAGTATACAATATAAAATAAAAAATACAAGATATACAGAAAGAAAGAAAGAAAGAAAGAAAGAAAGAAAGAAAGAAAGAAAGAAAGAAAGAAAGAAAGAAAGAAAGAAAGAAAGAAAAGAAAGAAAGAAAAAGAAGCCTATTGTTAAGTGAATAGAGAAAAACCCTGCAATGGACCAGACATTTGAATATCAGAAAGGATTTTAAAGCAGCTTTTATGATGATATTCAATGAGGTAAAATCAAATATGCTCACAGTAAAGAAAAAGATTTGATATTTCAACAGAACAATACAGTGTATGAAAGAGAACCAAATGGGAATTCTAGAACTATATATTAAAATATCTTTATGTTTATATAGCTATGTATATTTATTTATTTATCTACCTATACACCAGATGGTCTTAACAGCAGAATGGAGATGACAAAACAAACAAACAAACAAAAAATCACTGAACTTGCCATTAGGTCAATAGAAATTACTCAAATGAAAGAAGATAGAGAAGAAAAAGATAGAAAAAACATTTACTAAATTGATAGTGACCTATGAAATCATAGTGACCTATGATTGACCATATTGAAAGGTCAATCATATTGAAGTACCAGAGCAGAAAAAAAAAAATGAAGCCTCCCCCAAATCAAAGAACTGTTGACCAAAAATTTCCAAATTTTGATTAGACAAAATTACAGATACAAGAAACTCAGTGAAACCCAACCATGTCAAATACAAAGAAAAACATACTAAGCACAATATAGTCAAACTGTTTTTAAAAAAAAATCTGAAAAGCAGCCAGAGAAACAGCACAATGCATGTAGAACAGTAATTCTATTTACCACTGCCTTCTCATCAGAAACAATGGATAGAGGGTTAAAGTAGAATATTGAAAACAACAACTAACAATCCAGAATTCCCTATCCAGCAAAGATATCTGCCAAGAATAAAGTCAAAATTGACTTTTTTAGTAAAGTAAAAACTAAGAGAAATTATTGCCAAGAAACCTGCACTACTAAAAATGACAAAGGAAGTGTGTTAAAGTTGAAGGAAAACAGGACCAGATGAAAACTCAGATCTTCTCTAAAATGATGAAATTTTTGAAAAGGTAAAAAATTGGGTAAAAATTAAAAAAAAAAAAACTTTCTCTCCTCTGAATTTCTTTAAAATACATAGGGCTGTTTAAAACAAATATTCTTATACAGTATTCTGGAACTTACAATGCATGTAAATGAAAACTATAGCATAAAGGACAGAAAGGCGTGGTCAATGAAGCTATGTCATTGCAAGGATTCCACATTTTCTATGATGTGGCATAATATCAAATCTTAAAGATGTAGCATGTAATCCATAGAAAATTTACTAAAAATTAGTGCCAAGATGTATACCTAAGGATGTATCCAATACACATATTAAAATGGAATTTTTTAAAATATGCAATTAAGCCAAAATAAAGCAGGAAAGGAGGAAAAAAAGAATAAAACTTTTTTTAAAAAACAGGAAACAATGAAAACAAATGGTAAAATAAAATTAAATATTCATTAAAAATAACAGACTAAACAATCTAATTAAAGTGGACAGAAAATGAAGACCTAACTAGAGGTTTTTTACAACAAATGTATTATAAACACAGAGATAGATTGAAAGTAAACAGATGGGAAAATACACAATGTAAACAATAAACATTAGGAGGTTGAAGTGGCTATGTAAAATATCAAATAAGCTAGATTTCAAGACATAAGTGGGTTATCAGAGATAGAGTGGTACAGTTCATATTGAGAAAAGGGTCAATTTTCACAAATGTATATGCACATAGCAGCAAGACTTCAAAATACTGAAATAAAAATTAACAGAATTAATGGGAGAAACAGAAAATTCCATACTCGTTATATTTAACAATTTCCTTTCAGTAGAACAAATGGACTACAATACAGTAAATAAAAGATGTGAATAATAATATCAACTATCTTAACATATTTAAAATTTAAGAATACTATATATCAAGACTACTACACATGTACACAAACACACATACATATTTAAAACTCACAAGGACTATTCCCAAGATAGACTACATTCTATATACTGGGCCACAAAATAGCTCTAAACAAATTGAAATCATACAAAATATGCTCTACAACCACAATCTAGGAAAATGCTTAGTATTGAAAACTAAAATAAGTAAATAACCAAAATAAAATATCAAAATCAACCCATAAGTTAACAATAAATTGCAAAAGAAGTTATAAAAAATCTTGAACTAAATTTATAAAAATACACAAGTCAAAATTTATGGGATGTGACAAAAACAGCACCTCAAGAAAAATTTATATATAAATGGTTATGTTAAGAAAGGACACAGGGCTTCCCTGGTGGCGCAGTGGTTGAGAGTCTGCCTGCCGATGCAGGGGACACGGGTTCGTGCCCCGGTCCAGGAAGATCCCACATGCCGCGGAGCGGCTGGGCCCGTGAGCCATGGCCGCTGAGTCTGCGCGTCCGGAGCCTGTGCTCTGCAACGGGAGAGGCCACAACAGTGAGAGGCCCGCGTAACGCAAAAAAAAAAAAAAAAAAAAAAAGAAAGGACACAGTTTTAAAGTCAATAATCTCATGTTCCATCTTAAAAGAATAGAAAAAGTAAAGTAAAACTCAAGTAAGTAAAAAAAGGAAATGATGAAGAATAGAACAGAAATCAGTGAGAGAGAAAATAGATTTTACAGAATAGAAAATAAACAATGAAAACAATAGAACACATTGGAAACATGTTAAAAACTTTATACCATAAAATTCAACAAATGTACAAATTAACAGGGCAAATTATCATAGTGACAAATGATAAAATATAAAAAGTGAATATTTCTAAATCTATTTAAAATTAGTTTGTTATCAAAATCTTTTCCAATAACTGCAACATGAAGAAATACTCAGGCCCAGGTGGTTTCATTAGTGAAGTTTATGATATATTTAAGGAAGTAAAAACACCAATCTTATGCAAACTCTTACAGAAAGTAGATGAGGAAAGAATATTTCATTTGTTGTTTTATGATGCCTATATAACCCTAATCCCAAAACTATACAAAGATATTACAAAAAAATACACTCATTAAACCTCATATATTATATTGTCTAAAAATTAACAATATTAGAAAATCAATTAAGGCGTATATAAAGATAATGCATCATGACCACTGAATATACAAGTTGTGCAAGCCAGGTGTAACATTCAGCAATCAGTAAACATAACTTAACATATAAACATTAACAAAATAAAATTTTAAATAGTCAGATGAACACACTTAACAACATTTAATGCCAATTCAAGATAAAAATTCTCTTCAAATTAGGAATAAAAATGTTCTTATAATAGTGTAATATTAAATGCTTTTCCCCTAACTTCTGGAAAAAGGCAAGAACATTCATTTACATTTCTACCTAATCCTTTTCTTATAACAAGTTTATTGAGATAATTTATATGTCATAAAATTCACTCTTAAAAGAGTATATAAAGATAATGCATCATGATCATACATATTGTGTGTCTGGTGTAACATTCAGAGTTACACCATAAAGACTATATAATTCATAGGATTTTGTACATTCACAGAAGTGTGCAACCATCACCTCTACCTAATTTTAGAACGTTCTCATCATTTCAGAAAGAAACTTTGTGTTAGTTTACTAAGTTTTCCATAACAAAATACCATATTGGGGGGCTTAAGCAACAAAAAGTTATTTTCTCATAGTCTGGAAACTAGAAATGCAAGATAAAGTTGTCAGCAGGTTTGGTGTCCTCTGATGTGTCTCTCCTTGGCTTGCAGGTGTTACTTTCTCACTGTGTCTTCACATAGTCTTTTCCTCTGTGTACAAGCATCCCTAATGTCTCTCAGTATGTACAAATTTCCTCCTCTTATAAGGACACCAGTCAGACAGAATTAGGGCCACCCTAACAGCCTCATTTTAACTTAGTCACCTTTTAAAGACTATATTTCTAAATACGGTCACATTCTGAGGTCCTGGGGGTTAGGATATCAACATTATGAATTTTGAGAGGGACAGAATTCAGCCCATAACAAATCTTCATAACTAATTAGTATCTTTCTTGATTCTGGTTTTCCTTCAGTCCCTGGAATCCACAAATTTATATTTTGACTCTATAGATTTGTCAAATCTAGGCATTTCATATAAATGGAATCATGGAATGTGTAGTCTTTTGTGTGTGGCTTTTTTCACTTAGCACCGTGTTTTCAGGGTTTATCCCTGTAGTAACACATATCAATATTTTATTCCTTTTTTAGGGCTTAACAACCCATTGAATGGATATACTACAATTTATTTATCCATTCATCAGTTGATAAATATTTGAATTGCTTCTATCTTTTGGTTATTAAGAATAATGGTCTTCTGAATAGTCATGATTTTTGTGTGGACATACATTTTTTATTCTCTTTATATGTTAATTCCTTTGTCTTATGTTTAATATTTTGAGGAATTGCCAAACTGTATTCTAAAGCAATTACACCATCTACATTCTCACCAGCAATACATGAGGGTTTTAATTACTCCACATCGTTACCAATACTTGTTATTGTTTGTCTTTTTAATTACAGCCATCCTATTGGCCATGTGTGAAGTGGTGTCTCACTGTGGTCTTGATCTGCACTTCCCTAATGACTAATGATGCTACACATATTTTCATGAATTATTAGTCATTTATTTATCTTCTCCAAAGAAATGTCTGTTTAAATATTTAGCTCATTTTTAAGTTAGGTTGTCTGGTTATTTTTGAGTTGTAAGACTTCCAGTAGTCTGGATGCAAGTCCTTTATGAGATATATGATCTCCAAATATTTTCTCCCATTCTATGCATTGTCTTTTCACTTTCTTATCATGTCCTTTAAAGTAGAAAAGTTTTTAGTTTTGAAGTCCAATTTGTCTGTTTTTTCTTTTGTCATTTATGTTTCTGATCTAGGAAACCAGTGTTTACCCCAAGGCTCAAAGACTTACTGCTCTATTTTCTTCTACGAGTTGCATAAATCTTGCCCTTAAACTTAGGTCTATGATCCATTTTGAGCTGATTTTTTAAAATATAATGTGAGGTAGGTGTTTGGTTTCAAACTTTGTCACATCGATATCCAATTTTCCTAGCACCATTTGTTGAAAAGACTTATTACTTTGCCTTCAATTGTCTAGGCACCCATGGAAAAATAAATGTAAGAGTTTATTTTCATGCCATTTATCTCTGTTTGTGTGCTTATTCCGGTATCATACTGCATCAACTGCCACAGTTTTTGTAGTAAGTTTTGAAAACAAGAAGCATGAATTTTTTAAAAATTATTTTGGCTATTCTTGGTGCTTTTCATTTCCATATGAATTTTAGGAACAACTTGCCAGTTTATACAAAGAGCGTAGCTGGGGTAAGAGTAGCCTCATAGAATGAGTTTCAAACTGCTTCATCATCTTCTAATTTTTGGAAGAGATTCTGAAGGATTTGAATTAACTATTCTTTAAACATTTGTTAGAATTCAACAGTGAAGACATTTGTGCATGCGCTTTTCTCCATGGGAAGATTTTTTCTTTTATTACTAATTCAGAAATAATTTTAGAGGTAAATTCTATGTTCTTCTATTTCTTCATCAGGCAATCTTAGTAGTTGTGTCTTTCTAGGAAGTCCAATTTTTCTGGCTATCTAATTTATTGTAAACAATGGTTCACCATATTCCTTTATAATTATTATTATTTCTATAAGGTTGGTAGTGACTTTCCACTTTTATTCCTGATTTTGTAATTTAAGATCACTTTATTTTTTCTTAGTAAATCTAGCTAAACATTTGTCAATTCTGCAAATGTTTTCAAAAAATAACTTGATTTTGTTGAATTTTTCTGTTGGTTTTCTATTTTGTCTGTTAATTTTCATTTTACTCTTTATTATTCTCTTCCTTCTGCTTGCTTTGCATTTAGTTTGCTTTTATTTTTTCATATCAGCAGGTAAAAGTTTAAGTTAATGGCTTGAGGCCTTTCTTCTTTTTATATTTGGTGTTTACAGGTGCAAATTCACTTCTAAACCCTGCTTTAGCTGAATCCCATAAGTTTTGGTATGTTGTCTTGTTTTCTTTCACCTCAAAATGTTATCTAATTACTCTTCTAATTTCTTCTTTGACCCATTTGTTATTCAGGAGAGTGTTGTTTAATTTCCACACCCTTAAGAAATTTTCAAATTTCCTTGTTATTGATTTCTAATTTTATTACATTGTAATCAGAGAACAAAATGCTTTGTATGATTTCATCTTTTAAATGTACTGAGATATTTTATGGCCTAAAATACGGTTTATTTTGGATAATGTTTCATGTCTACCTGAGAAGAGTGTGTTTTTGATGTGTGGAATGTGCTATAGATGACTGCTAGGTCTGGTTGATTTATAGTACTTCTCGAGTCTTCTATTTTCTGTTTCATCTGCTGCATAATTGTTCTGTCCATCATTAAAAGTGGGGTATTTTAGTCTCCAACTATAATTGTTGAATTGCCTATATATCCCTTAAATTCTATCAGTTTTGCTTTATGTAGTTTGGGTTTCTTTTTATTTACGTATACATATAATTGTTATATCTTTCCAGTGGAATGATCATTTATCATTATAAAATGTCCTTTTTTTTTTCTATTCACAATTTTTCTCTTAAAGTCTACTTTGTCAATTGGTATAGATACTATAGACCAGCTGTCCCCAAATTTTTGGCACCAGGGACCGGTTTCATGGAAGACAATTTTTCCACAGACCGGGGTGGGGTGGGGTGGGGGGATGGTTTCAGGATGATTCAAGCACATTACATCTGTTGTGCACTTTATTTGTATTATTATTACATTGCAATATATAATGAAATGATTATATAACTCAGCATAATGCTGACAGGAGATGGAGCTTAGGTGGTAATGCAAGTGATAGGGAGCGGCTGTAAATACAAATGAAGCTTTGCTCACTTGCCCACAGCTCACCTCTTGCTGTGTGGCCCGGTTCCTAACAGGTCACGGACCGGTACCAGTCCATGGCCTGGGAATTAGGGACTCCTTCTGTAGACTATCTCTGTGACTTGGAGGAAGGCAAAGTTTTCTTAGGACAAAATAACAATTTAGACTTTACCATAGTTAAAAAATTCTGGTCATCAAAAGACACCACAAAGAGAATGAAGCAGAAAGACAAATTTGAAGAAAATATTTGCAAAATAAATATCTGACAGAAAAAGTCTTGAGTGTATATGTTACTGTTATAAGTCACTAATAAGAAAGCAAACGTCCAAATAAAAATAGGTAAAATATGTTAGCAGATACCACACAAAGGAAGATATATGAATTAGATTGCAAGAAAATGAAAATGAGTTCAACATCGTTAGTCATCAGAGAATTTCAAATTAAAACTATAAAAGATTTCAGTACAGGGCTTCCCTGGTGGCGCAGTGGTTGAGGGTCCGCCTGCCAGTGCAGGGGACGCAGGTTCGTGCCCCAGTCCGGGATGATCCCACATGCCGCGGAGTGGCTGGGTCCGTGAGCCGTGGCCGCTGAGCCTGCGCGTCCGGAGCCTGTGCTCTGCAACGGGAGAGGCCACAGCAGGGAGAGGCCACAGCAGTGAGAGGCCTGCGTTCCGCAAAAAAAAAAAAAAAGATTTCAGTACACAACCAGCATATTGCCAAAATGTAAAAATCACTGACAATGCCAAATTATGGAGAATATCTTGAACATGACAGTTAGGAGTAAAAGGATAGACCCACGTTGGAAAAATTTGTCAGTTTCTTTTAAAGCTAAGCATTCATCTATCCTATTCCCAGGAATCCCATTTCTAATTATTCATCCAAGGAAAAAGTATATAACTATGGAAAAAAAAACTTTTTAAAAGAAGGTTCGTATCAGCTTTATTGGCAATAACAAAACCAGTTCAGATGTCCATCAAAAGGGGAATGCATAAACAAAAAAGGAAAAAAAAATGTTGCAACATGCAATGACATGCATATATCTGAAAAATAGAGAATAAAACAGAGAGACACTGAAGAGTTCCTACTGGGTAAAGATCCTGGAACTGAAAAAAGAAATATTGTCAGAGTAGAAAAAAAGCAGAATAGTAGTTCCCTCTAAAGGAGATAGAGTGGTACGTATGAAATTTCTCTGGTGATAATATCCTGTATCATAGGTGTCTTTTTTGCATAGGTGAATGTACTAGTCAGAACTCATCAAATGGTATGCTTAAGATTCGTGGGTTTTAATATATGTAATTTTTACCTCAAAGAACCTTAAAGAAATATTGAACTGTAGTTATCACATGATGAATTGTATAGGATGAAGTTTATTGATCAAAAACTTACTTTAAAATGCATGAAAATGACAGATGGGTTAATGAATGGAAGGAGGAATGAATAGATGTATAGATATGTAGCAAAACAAGTACCATGTTAAATGTAGAATCACATTAAGGTATATAGGTATTCACTGTAAAATTATTTTAATTTTTCTGTATTTAAAGTTTTATAATATTTTGAAGATAAAAGAAAATACAGATCAGAATTTAAATTGCTCACAATATAGAAATATAGACTTCCAACAGAATAACTATAATAAAGTGATAAATGCAGAAACAGAAGTGTGTTCATTGCACAGTGTTGGCACAGAAGAGAAAGTTACTGCAGTTATAAGATTCCAGGTCTGGTTAGAGATGTGTGGAGTTCAGACAAGGTGTTAAAGAGTTTAGACTCTTATTCTCTGGTGATGCAGAGGAATTGAAGGGCGACAAATCTTTCTTGGAATCCTCTCTTCTCCCTGAATCAGGCTTCTCTGGAGGACTGGGATATGACTATATGGCAGTCTCGCTTCTGCAGGCATGCATATATCTGTCCTGAAATTAGATTTGCTCACTGGATTATTTGGGGTTTCTGGAAAGGACCAGCTAACCACTCCAAGGCATATTCTAGGTGATGATTCCATTGACGGGGCTTGACCAGAACTGCAAGGGTGTCCCGCTGCCTCTCAGCAGGACTAGGAACTAGTCTTCCCCATCATATGGAGAGAAGAGCAGTGGACATTGCTTCAGTATTATGATTGTTTCTGATTTTCCCAAAATTTTCACCATTTCCTCAAAACCTTTCCAGGATGGCTTACTAGTTACTTTTTGAAAACTTTAGGCAAATGACATTGAAGGAGTGCTAACATTTTCAAACAGAGCACTCAAATTCTTAAATTAAAGAGAAACTCCATGATAAATTATTTAAGATCATTTTACATTCACCTGGATGAAGGACTAAATTAGGAACACACATCATGAAGAACGTGGCTTTAAACTGTTAAGTCCATTTAGGGAAAAAACATTTTTTTACCATGTGATTTAAAGTACAATAAATTTCAGAATGAAAACATGTGACTGTCATATACCATCAGGTGAAACATGGGTTATTCAGAGTCTAATGATATGTAAATATCCATATGTGAATTAGAGCTCGATTAAGTACTTCCTTTAATTTTTCTAGAGTTAAGGAGGCAATGGTTTTTGGCATTCCTACTCTTTCAGGAAGAATAATGGAGGCATAGAAAAATACATAATGTGACAGTGACACTGAGGATTAATTTTGAGGTGACAAAATTAATGAAGTGACCTAATAACATATCCCAGGAAACACCCTGTTGTGTAGTATTGTTTTTAGGCAACTCCAGAAAACATACCCATATTACACAAGGGAATAACTTACACTGTCTATGATTCCCAAGCCTTCAGCACTATTTGCAATCAATTTTGAAGACTCACTCATATATACAATGTATTCACCAGTATACTGTGAATCCTGCCTGGGTTTCAGTGGCCTTTCTGATTTCCAAATAAATTCATTAAAATAACTAATATAAAATACATATAAAATATTAATTAGTGTTCTATTATTTAGTAAATCATCCCTAGCTATGAAACAAATGTGTGTGTTTCTTTAAAATATGTGGAAGTCAATTGCTATTTCAACAACAGTGTAGGAGGGACTGAAGTGACCATAGCCCCTACAGATCTGAATGTGCACTTGACTAAGGGGAAGACTGTAAACCATATGAGCCATCTCCTTGGAAATGCATCTTCCCTTGGGGACTGATTCCTACATACATACTTAGGAGTTAATCATTTGCCATTGGCAAGAAACAAACGCAGCCATTTTCACACTGACATATAGTGTCTACAGCTCTATAGATTTTTCAAAGGAAATATATTCAAGCTCTATCAGACTGAAGGCTGAGAAAATAATAATCATAGATTCTTCTCTTTAAAGCCATTTGTCCTCTTGCTCCTGATTTTCATCAATTCTCTGTAATTTTCACCCACTCTGTCTCAGGATCATGAGTTATCACTGGTTGCCACCGGAACACTTCAGGGCAATTTGTCTTATTGAAACATGGGTTGGCCTCATGGCTGTGAATAATCATTCACTCTCTAATATATCATATATTTTCTAAAATTCTCTCCCACCCTAAGGACGACATAATGCTGTCCTGGAACTGATGAAGCCAGGGATTAATTGTTTTTTGGTGGTTTGAAAAGTGCTTTAGTTATTTTAACATGTTGCTTTTTTACAAATTTGCACCAAATTAAAGGCATTTTCTGAAAACTGAATAGTTAAACTATGCGCTGTGTATGCATAAGCATCACTTTGGTGCAGATAGGAGGCAGCACAGGTCTGGAAGTGGCATTTGAGTAGACAAAGCTCCTGAATTGGATATGGCTACCTTTTCCTTTTTTTTTTTTTCTGATGGATCTAGTTTTGCTGAGAATGAGTTGATTTGAAGGACTGTCACTTTGTTGATTCTATAAAGGTACAATGTGTTTTCTGTTCTGCTAACACTTTTATATTTAAGCAGTGAAACACCAGAGTTCTTAGTAAGCTTTAAATGGCATTCCCTTATTTTCAATATATGAAAACAATTCCAATTTCAATAGTAAGAACACTGTATGATAGTGGGGGAGATCCTAGCCAAGTCTGAGGTACATTACAAAGTTTTGATAGTGCAAAATACACTTACAACATAATAGTGTTTTCTTCTGATTAATTAACTTTTCTTGGAAGATAGCATCTTAAAAGGCAAAACACTTGTAAAATATATTTAAAGGCCTTTGGACATCAATATAATTTCTTTAAGGCAACTGGTGAGTTAAATGCAAACACATCAGAAACATATGGATTGAATATTCCTCAAAGCTCACACGGGCTCAAGAGTGCTAGTGTCTAGCAAAACCCAAGACTGGTTTTGCCAAACACAAAACATTTGCAAAGTAGTCTGATATATTTTCAGCAACACTAATTACTAGATAACAATGGAAAAGCCCATTTTGATTATGAAACACACTACCACATTAATGGTAGACAAATTCCCTTCAACATATATTTCTAATCAGCATGATATTTATCAGAATCAACTGCTGACATTATATAGATACATCTCCTTGTCACTAATAAGAACCACCAGTAGGACTGTAGGGCCACAATAATCAATGTAATTTGCAATAGGCAGAGGCAGCTAACAGTTGCAATGACTTTCAGATTCTCATCGGAAGACCTCGCCTTCACACTGAGGGTGTTAGAAGAGCCAGAAGCAGTGTACAACTGCAGTGGCTACTCCTTGATGGGGTAACCAAGCAGAAAGATGAACACAAGTGCTTCTATTTGGAGTACTATATTTAATGTTGTATCAGATTAAGTATTATTTAAACACTGATCTATAACTTTTAATTGTCATTATGAAGTACATAAAATCAGATAAGTTTTTCATATCAGAAAAAATTCAAGACCTGAATCTTCTGATTTTGAGCTGTGTATCCTTGTGAAAGTTACTTAACTTCTATGAGTTTCAGTTAATTTGCTACCAAATAAGGTTAATAATCCATGTAGAACACAGTTTTTCAAGGTTTAGCAATGATGTCTGAGCTGTGCCTACCAGGGTGCCAAGGAACATGAGAGATTGCTCAGTCAATGGCTGCTCATGTCATTAGATGAGTTAACTTCCTAGGTGTTAAAAATGAGTACACTCATTTTAAATTGGTTAAATTTGATAAATTATTTAAATTATCAATACTCAATTACATATGTATATAATAGAGATTATCAACAAAATAGTAGTAATTATACTGTGTAAATTAAAGTCATTTAGACTGTTTTAAGTATTTAAAATTGCATAACAAAATTATTGCAATAATTATCTAATAACGTTTTTGAGATTGTCATTTTAATAGGGTTCTATTTTTCAGCCCCATCAATGAAAATGGGTAAATATGCCACATCAGGTATTTACTACTGGAGATAAAAAAGGGAGGTGAGTTTATAATGTTTTCAAATATTACTATTGAAGTCATAGATTTTCCCTGGATCCTTTATGTTATTTTTATATTTAGATACAGTTATATGTTATATAACTTCAACTTGTCAGGCAATCATTAATTCAAATAAGCCCTTAATCTCTACAATGCAATATTGGCACAATACTCTCTCTCTCTCACACACATACACACACACACACACACACACACACACACACAACTTCATTTCCTCTGTTTGGCGTCCTCACTGACATACCAATTAAACAGCTCTTACAGTGATTTAAAATATACATGAAGTGAGCTGAAGAGAATACTTACTCTTCCAACCAACGTTCACATGACTCCTGTATTACTGCATTTTTTGTTCCTGAGAAATAGCTAAAGAAATTATTTTTAACTCCCAGGAGGTTTTACATGTGAATTATACCGGGGTTGTAATTTACTTATTATAGCACTCTTTTCTCATATGAAATCTCCGATCAATAAAATGTTTTGATCCATGGTGGCTAATTTATAGCTTTTAAAAGAGAAGAAAACAAGAGAGTGAAAATGACATCTTAGAATTTTTTTCATTCACTCAGTTGGGAACCAGTTGATTCAGATGCAATTGAACTGAATACACAAATGAACTGGGCCTAACATGGCCTATAGGAGTGCATTTAAAAAAATGTGTCTCAGTGTATTGAAAACCTTTTAGTGCAAGGTAGGGGGTTCTCTGCCTTTTTCAAACCATGACCCCACATTCAGGCACACACAAGCAGCTCTCTTTAGATGTGCCGAAGAATCTTTTGTTCTCCCGGCTTCTCCAAAGACCTGTTCACAGAATCCTACAGTGAGACACAGAGGATGTCATGGGAATTAGCACAAAGGTTATGGGGTGCTCCTGGCACATGAAGAGGTCCTCACTGCAAGTGACAGAACAAATCCACTTCAACAGAAGGGAGGTCAGTGCCTGGGAATGGGTTTCAGCCCTGTGACACCCCTCACCCTGATAAGTTGCAACCCAAGGACCCAGAGATTGAGAATCTCCATGTCAGTGGCACCAGTTCCCTGGTTCTGCCCCCTGTGATGGTCCCACAGTATGTGCTTAATTGCTGTTTGAGAAACACTTTGCAGCTGGCAACACAAAGTGTATGGAGTGATCCTCTATTCTCCTGTATTAACTATCTTCAGATTCTGAAGAGAAGTAAGCTTGGGCCTAATGTGAATATGGCCCTGATGTGTAAATGTGTGTGATAGAGGCAACCCAGGCCTGTGTTTGGGTTTCCTGTCTTCTTTCATTTATGTATGTATGTGTATGTGTATTTATTCATTTTCTTTTCTAAATAGAATTTCTCCTGAGAATTAAGTCTAGCATCTGTTGGTGTCTCAGTATTTCAACAGGATGTGTGGGAGTGATCAGGACTCAGGCAGTAGGAGTGGGAGGTCAGTTCCAAATGCTTTTTCTGCAGGTTTGACTGCACATAAGATCACCCCAGGTTGCATCTTCGCTGTACTTACTTCTAACCCAGTCATTTTATGGAGGTGTTAAAAACATGTCTTCATGTTAACCGGGGCTGGTAAAGCAGAAAACCTGTCTTGGAGTCATTCTGTTTATGTAGTCAAAGCAGGTCATTACTTGGTGGTTAAAGCAAAGCATTTTATTTCCCATATAGTTTATACTGTATACTGAGGGTTTATTTCTCACTTTTATTTCCATAACAAAATTGTACCTTTTATCTTCTTAAGAGTTAGGGCTAAAGCCTCCTTATAGTTGGGATGTGACTGGAAAGAAAGTTTTTTTCAAACCTAACAATTTTACATTAGGACTGTGACTCCATAGAGCAGTCTGAGAAAGGAATGTAGTTGTATTGGAGAAATGTTCTTGCTCCTCATTGTGGAAGGCATGAAAACAGCTTTAAAAATCCATTTTGTATGCATGTACAGATTAGTACCCACACTGCTTTCTTCATCTGATTCTTGGCTATTTCCTAGTAATGTTAGATGTTTGTGTTTCTCTATACTCTGGAATCTTTTTTTTTTTGATACGTATTATTTCTTTCTTTATGGTAATAAATATATTGAGTATGGAAATATTAAACCTGTTCATCATGACACACACACTCTGAGCAAAATTCTTTCCTCAAAGCATGACACTTGGGGAGAGGAGAAATCCCTGGGATTTGCTTTATATGTGAATATCTGTGCTGTTATCAGTGGAAGTAAAATAGTGGGCAGACCACATAGAGACATACTTACCTAGATAAGACAAAGGAAGGAACCAATGAAGAGTCAAGATTATTAAGAGATTACTGTGGTGCAGGCAATACTCTGAATTCAGAAGCAAACAAAGAATTACTAAAGAACATTCTTATATTTTGCAGTTTGCCTTTTATCTTTACGTTGTGACTACATTCATACCTTATGAAAAACAAAAATTTTTTTGGTAGTCCTCTTTTCTTAACAAAAAATAAGCATTAAAAAGAAATATGCGGGGGGCTTCCCTGGTGGCGCAGTGGTTGAGAGTCGGCCTGCCGATTCAGGGGATACAGGTTTGTGCCCCGGTCCTGGAGGATCCCACATACCGTGGAGCAGCTGGGCCCGTGAGCCATGGCCACTGAGCCTGCATGTCCGGAGCCTATGCTCTGCAACAGGAGAGGCCACGACAGTGAGAGGCCCATCTACCACAAAAAAAAAAAATGGTTTAACTGATGAGAACCTACTGTATAGCACAGGGAACTCTACTCAATGCTCTGTGGTGACCTGACTGAGAAGGAAATACAAAAAGAGGGGAATATATGTATATATATATAGCTGATTCACTTTGCTGTACAGTATAAACTAGCACAACATTGTAAAGCAACTATACGCCAATAAAAATAAGTAAATAAATAATAAAATAAAAAAGAAATATGGTTTACATGCCAAGTTATTCAGTGACTGAATGTAAGTGAGACTTAGCTAAGAGTCTACAGAAGTGGAGGTGGGATGGGATCTCTTTAAGGTCTTCATTTACTAGTAGGTATGTATTGAAAGTAGTATTCTTAATGCATATTGAGGCTCCAGTATTAAGGTGTATGTTCAAATTATTCTACATTCTTTCTATAGAATCTAGTATCCAAATCCAAGTCCTTGGAATTTTAACTTAGAAGTGGGGCTACTTTGTAAAAATGAAAAATGAATCAAAGCAAAATGTGAAGAGATACACAAATACAATCATCATCATTACCATCATCATTGCTATTGTTTATTTCTCCTCAATTACAAAGCCCTTTTCTATGAATGTTTCCTTCCTTAGTAATTATTTACTTGACAAAATGATTTTGGGATTTGTGTTTGCAGTCAAGAGGGAGGAACTCAGATCGGACTGATTCTCTCTCCCCATAAACCAAAAATAATAATTGAATAAATAAATAAATGCAAACTACTTTTAGCAATGGTTTTGAAGACATTGGACATCAGGCAACAAAGGACATTTACCCCTGAGAAATGGTAAGCAAAGGAGGTGAGCCCTATGATTGCTCAAGATCACTGACTTGAGAGAGTTTAGGCTGTGGCAAAGGGTGGTAGATTCCCTAAGTTAAGGAGAAGGACCTTAGAATTCAGGGAAAACAGTATAGTTAGAATTTTGAGAATCAAGTACTTAACGGAGTATCCTTGAATATTCAGCAAAGTGCTGATCTGCCCATAAAACCAGGAGAAGATCCCTCCAAAGAGATTATAAGGAATAGATTATGGTGCCTAAACAGGGCTGGAAGTAGTTCCTATTTCCATCAGCTACACAGGGCATTGGGTAGAGTATTCAAAAAGGTCTTTACTCAGTAATGGGAAATAATTAAGCACAGACTGATAAAACTCTGATCCCACCTAACAAATGTTAAAATTAAGACCAAAAGGATCAAATGATTTCCAAATAACTTAACTGCATCCCACAGTAAAGCTCAAGAAGTTTATAAAAGAAAAAATATATATAAAGTACCAATAAAGGTAAAGTTTATAATGCTTGGCATCCAAACAAAGTTTACCAGTCATACAAAGAAATAGGAAACTATGGCCTAATAAAGAGAAAAACCAATCAGCTGAAACTGACCAAGAACTGATGCAGATGTTAGAATTAGTGTACAAGAACACAAAACAGCTATTTTAGCTGTATTCCATATGCTCAGAAGGTTAAGTAGAAACATTAAAATATAAATAAAAGACCCAAATCAAACATCTAGTGGTGAAAACTGGAAGTGAGATTAAAAGTATGCTGTATAGTATTAACAACTGATCAGACATGGCAGAAAAAAAGAATAGTGAACTTGGAGGCAGAACAATAGAAACAATCCAAAAGGAAATTCAGAGAAAAATACAATGAAAAATTTAAAAATAGTATCCTTAGCTGTGGGTCAACTTCAAGCAGCCTAGCACACATCTAATTGGAAACCTCTATAGAAGAGAAGTAGGGGAGCCTAAAAAGATATCCAAAGAAACAATGGCAGAAATTTTTCTAAATATGATAAAAGTTATAAACCCATAAATGCAAGAAGCTCAAAAATTACCAAGCACAGGAAACATGAAGAAAACGACACCAAATCACGTCATATTCAAATTGCTGAAAATCAGTAAAGAAAGAAAATCTTAAAGTATTTAGAGAAGAAGTCACTTTAACTTCATAAGCATATAGATAAGAATTACACCAGATTTCTCCTCAGGCAAAATGCAAGCATGTAGATAGTGGAGAATCAAAGTACTGAAAGATAAAACAAATGAAAAAAGACCAATTCAGGCCCTTTCAGAGTTATACACAATAAACCAATAGAGAAAATAAAGTTGAATTGAAAAACACACAATTCACACACAAGAAGGCAATGAAAGAAAAAAAAAAAGAATTAGAAGAGACCAATATAAATACAGTGAGATAATAGACTTAATCTAAACATGTCAATAATTAGATAAGTATAAGTGGTTTACCCATCCCACTAAAAGGAACAATGTGTGAATGGATCAAAAAGTAAGACAAGTATATGCTGACTGTAAGAAACATACTTTAAACATAAAGACACAAATAGTTAAAAGTTTAAAGAATAAAAAAGACATACTATTCTAACACTAAGAAAAAGAAATCTACAGTGATTATGTTACTATCAGATTAAGTAGACTTCAGAGCAAAGAGTATTACCAGGGAAAAAGAAAGCCATTCCATAATGATAAAGAGGTTAATTTGTCAGGAAAACATTACAATCATAAATATCTATGCACCTAATAATGACATTTTAAATAATCAAAGCAAAAACTTATAAAACTGCAAGGAGAAATAGACATCCAAAATAATGGCTAGAGATCTCAATAGCTTTCTCTCAGTTATTAATAGAACAACTAGATTTGCAGTCAAACGCTCTATCCCTGAGCTATACCCCTGTGGCCTAAAATAGATAGCTAGTGGGAAGCAGCTGCAGAGCACAGGGAGATCAGCTTGGTGCTTTGTGACCACCTAGAGGGGTGGGATAGGGAGGGAGGGAGGGAAATGCAAGAGAGATACATACACATATATGTGTATGTATAGCTGATTCACTTTGTTATAAAGCAGAAACTAACACACCACTGTAAAGCAATTATACTCCAATAAAGATGTTAAAAAAAAAACAAACCTCCCAGTGAAGCTCCAACCCCACCCCCCCAAAAAAAGAACAACTAGAGAGAAACCAGTAAGGATAGAAATAGAACCAAATTATCAACCCACGTTTCCTAATTGATACTTTAACAGTAAAATACACATTATTTTCAAACACATGGAACATTTGTCAAGGTAGGCTATATTTTGAGCCTTAAAGATCTAAATAAATTTAAAATAATTCAATGCTAACAAAGTATTCTCTTTGACCATCACTGGATTAAATCAGAAATAAATAACACAAAGATCTCTGGAAAATCTACCAAATATTTGGAAACCAAATAACACACTTCTAACTTACTCATGGTTAAAAAGAAATCAAAGGGGAAATGAGAAAGTATTTTTAATTCAATGAAAATAAAAACACAACACAACATTTTTTTAGATGTTGCTAAATCAGTACTTACGGGGAAATTTGTATCACTAAATTCCTAATGTAGTGTTTAATGATTAATTATGAATGATTAAATACTAAATGCTTCTCACTAAGACCAGGAACAAAATGTTTTTCATTCTTACCACTTCTACTCAACATTTGACTAGAGGGTCTTGCTAGTGTAGTAATGTAAAAAAATAAATAAATAATGAACATCCAGATTGAAAAGGAAGAAATAAAATTCATTTTACTAAGCAATTAGATGAACAACTCTGTAGAAAATTCAATGGAACCTATAAAATAAAGTACTAAAACTAATAATTGTGTTTAGTAAAGTTGCAAAATACAACATTGTTATATAAAAATCAGTTTTATTTCTATATGCTATTCTATTTAAAGTTGAAATTAAAAAGAAAACACCATTTACAATAGCAAAACTCAAAGCAAAATCCTTAAGGATAAAATGTGACAAAGATGTGCAAAATCTATATACTAAAGAATACAAAACTCTGCTAAGAGAAATTAAAGAACAAATGGAAAATCAAGTTGTACACCTTAAATATATACAATAAAAGAAAAAAAAGATGGGGACACATAAAATTGGGTCTGAAGACTCAAAATTATTAAGATGCTACTTCTCCCCAAATTGATCTTTAAATTCAACACAATCTCATTCAAAATTCTAGCAGATTATTTTTTGGTGGAAATTGGCAAAGTGGTTCCAAATTTATAGGGAAATTTAAAAGATCTAAAACATCTGAAAAACTTTGAAAAAAAAAGAAGTTGGAAGATTAACACTACCTGGTTTAAGACTTATTATAATGCAGTGGTAATTAAGACAGTGTAGTATAGGTATAAAGATAAACAGATACACCAATGGAACAGAATATCATCCAGAAATATATCACACATATATAGGGACAGCTGGTTTTTACAAAGATGCAAAGATAATTCAGTGAAGAAAATATAGGTTTTTCAACAAATGATTCTGGAGCAACTGGATATCTATGTGTAACAATAAATAATACAATATGTATAATATACCTAAATGTAAAACCTAAAACAACAATACTTCTAGACAAAACCAAAGGATGAGGGATGTAGTGGAGAGTGTTGTAAACCAGAAATTACAAAGTGCATGAGGAAATTATATAGAATAATTATATTTTGTATTAGTCAATATAGATTTATGCAATTACCAGTGAGAGACTATAGCATGCTTACCCTTCAAATATATTGACACACTTTTCAAAGAAATTTAATTTAAGATAATGTTTGGTAGTGAAAATTCCAGGAAAAGCAAAGTGTGTTAGAATCTTTCATGATCCTCTTTGGATAATGGTGAAGTTTGTTATTATTTACTTTTTTTCTTTTTCTTTCTGTTTTGCAATTTAGTATTTAAAGGTGTCTGGGAAAATGGTTGCCCATGTTAGAGGTAGAAAGTTTTTATGATATATCGAAAAACCAATGAGTTTAGTGTTCCCTCTCCTTCAAGACTGAGGAGACTAATGTTGAATTAAAGCGAAAAAACAAATCTTGCATGAGCCATCCTTCCTTCTCTCTATCTATGTGTATATCAAACCACAAGTCCCAGTTTGGGATTTGAGGAGCTGAGAACCAACCCTAAAGATTTTCCAAGCTGCTTGCTCTAGGGAGACCTGAAATGTCAAAATGTATGTCATCTCAACTGTCGTAGCACATCTTGCTACAGACCATGTAACCTATGAGGACTGCTGCCATGAAAGCCCATAAATGCTCCTTCTCTATGAATAACATCTCTCCAATTAAAGCCATCTTTACTAAGCCTGCTCATTTTCAGACAGAAATATCGATTAACTCACCTATAGTCAGTACACAGAAACATTCCTTAATGAGAATTATAATGACCTCTGAACTCTGCTCTTTAACCTTGTAATATACTCTCTCAATTTTTGGTTAAGCGGTCCAGTAGCATATCACCAGAGATAGAAAGACACTCTAGTTCTTTATTGTTGACAGAACACAGAATGCACAGAAGACATGCTCAAAGCCTCATTTTAATGGGGATAGAGTTGGGAGTGGTGAGTAAAAAGGTCACTTCTATGGAATGCTTTCTCCTTGTTTGACAGGGTCCTACTAATCAACTGAACATTATAGGGGGGCACTTGTCTATCAAATAATATGGTCACTAAGGAGAAATACTATCAAGAAACCACAGATTGAACTTTCAGGTTAACAGTTATTTAAGTTGCATAATTCTCTATTACAATGAATATATTATTTACAGTAAACCCCAGAATAACTTCCAGCTGCCAGGTATAACCCTAGATTACTGTTAGGGAACTGGATGCCATGCCAATAAATTAACACTGAAAATTCATGCACTGGACAATTAAGTTAGTACATCAACCCACTGCATCCTTCTCTCATTTCACTTATTTCAAATTTGATCACCATTTGATATATAAGGCATTGTTGACACAGGTTGCTATGATGCCAGTTTACCAAAGAGATCAGAAAATTTGTTTAGAGAGTGTACACACTTCTTCAAAGATAAATGCACACCAGAGAAAATCCTAACAGCTTTTAATTTCTATGCTTTTCAGTTTTATTGTTGTAAATGCAACTGTTTATAGGACTAATGACACAGGCTGGCTCTGTCGAGTCAATTACACCAGTAGGCAGTTGGATCAGATTCTTAACTCATGTTCCATTTACACTATGTGGATGTCTGATATTTGACTAAATTGAATTGCACCAGAGTGCCATGGTGCTTTCCGTACTCTGCATCTCTGAGCACTTTATAGAACAATGAAATAAATGATAATATGCTAGATTCAGGGTGGTGAGTGTGCACAAGCACATGTGGGTAGAGCTACACAGTGAGTAATAGTCAATCGACAGCTTGGTCTGTTATATTAGATACCTCAACTACAGCAATATTCCATGGGAGGAACCTTATCAATGCGTGTGTCTGTGTGTGCACGTGCGCACACGCATGCCCTTTGATTTTTAGTTTATTATTGTTTCGCTTGTTTTTATAGGGTAGAGAGGAAGTGGGGTCAGTGAACAGAGAAAAAGGAGAGATTTGTGATGTCAAATGCTCATATTAGTGACAGTACAACAGGACTCTGGTAACGTCTGGGCAGATGCTGAGCCAGCTCCCCACGTACTCCTAAATGCCAAAGCACTTTGCTGCTGATCCACATCTAAGCATGCAATTCTGGCAATGAGACACCCAATGTGCAGAGATCTTGATGGTCCCAACTGATGCCAAACTGTGGGAAGATGCACAGTGCAGGGAGGGTTCCTTAGGAGCCTGCCTGTAGCTTGCTCACTTATTGCCTTCAGAAAATGTGCCATGATATTGTTACCAGCTATTGAAGTCTGAAATGTGGACCAGAAACGCTATGTAAATTATGTCCCTTAATCCCAACAGGAAACCTCAAGCAAGCAGTAACATTCACCATAATACATAAAGAACTGGAGATTCAGGGATATTCATTTACTTGCTGTAGAGCACCTGGCATTAGAATTTGAACCCAGATCTGTCTAAATCAAATCATATTCTTTTACCACTCTTGTCACTCAACTTCTCCTACAAGCGTATCATCGCTCAGAACGTGGTTGTTTTTTAGGGCCAGAGTGCTTACAAAACTCACAACATCATTTTTAAACAAATATTCATTACCTTTGTTATTTTATTATTTTATTTTATCAATGCAAATTAGATCTTATTTTTAAATTCTTTTTCTTCCAGTTTGTTGAGATAAAATTGACATACAGCACTGTGTAAGTTTTAGGAGTACAGCATCATAGTTTGACTTGCATACATCAGGAAATAATTACCACAATAAGTTTAGTGAGCATCCATAATAATTTTATTCTTTAAAGAGTACAGCATCTCTGCCCTAAAGTATAGTCAAAGAACAACCCGTTAAACCATGGTAAAATATATCCTAACTTATATCTTGGAAATAATTAGATAATTTAGACTCAATTGGAAAGATCTCATTTGGGAACTGAAATTCAATGATCAATTTGGAATTAATACTACTAATTGGAAGAAGTCACTCTTTTTTTTTTTTTTAATAGAATTACCATACGACCCAGCAATCCCACTACTGGGCATGTACCCTGAGAAAACCATAATTCAAAAAGAGTCATGTACCACAATGTTCACTGCAGCACTATTTACAGTAGCCAGGACATGGAAGCAACCTAAGTGTCCATCAACAGATGAATAGATAAAGAAGATGTGGCATATATATACAATGGAATATTACTCAGCCCTAAAAAGAAACGAAATTGAGTTATTTGTAGTGAGGTGGATGGACCTAGAGTCTGTCATACAGAGTGAAGTAAGTCAGAAAGAGAAAAACAAATACCGTATGCTAACACATATATATGGAATCTAAAAAAAAAAAATGGTTATGAAGAACCTAGGGGCAGGACAGGAATAAAGATGCAGACGTAGAGAATGGATTTGAGGATACAGGGAGGGGGAAGGGTAAGCTGGGACGAAGTGAGAGAGGGGCATGGACATATATACACTACCAAATGTAAAATAGAGAGTCAGTGGGAAGCAGCCGCATAGCACAGGGAGATCAGCTCAGTGCTTTTTGACCACCTAGAGGGGTGGGATAGGGAAGGTGGGAGGGAGACGCAAGAGGGAGGGGATATGGGGATATATGTATAGGTATGGCTGATTCACTTTGTTGTAAAGCAGAAACTAACACACCATTGTAAAGCAATTATACTCCAATAAAGATGTTAAAAAAAGTATTGAAAAAGAATAGGTACATGTATAGTATAACTGAATCACTCTGCTGTACACCTGAAACTAACACAACATTGTTAATCAACTATACTACAATATAAAATAAAAACTTAAAAAAAAAGTCACTTATTAAGTTTTCAGCATTTTATAATCCTAAGTATGTATGTAACTAGGTCATCAAGGTTAATGGACAAAATGCTAATTCTGTGTGTGTTCATCAATCTTGGGTTATAATTTATCTATTAGTTTGAACTAAAGGAAGAACAGCACAATCATTTTTAACAATGATAGAAGAAAACCAAAGATATTTTTTTCACTCTGTTTCATAAGCAAACAAGTGGTGTGACCTTGCTCCTTTCCCATTTCTATCTATTTGAGACCTTGCCAACTTTCTTTCTCCAGTGTATTTCACCGTCTTCCATGTATTTCCAGGAGACAATGATACTGGAAATTACCTGCCAAAAAGAGGAAGCAGTTTGGACCAGACTTGTCAGGCCCAGGATGAGCACATGTAGGGCGACACTTTCAGTGCCCACCCCCATCATCTTAAAAATAAGCTCAGCCTGGGGGACTTCACTTCAGACTAAACATTTTTCCTCTTTGTTGACCTATCAGTTAAAGTTTTACATGAGGAAAATTTTAGACGGTCATGACAGCAGCAGTAGGTCTGTGTTGGGCCCTTACAAGGAATAATGTGTCGATAGTCATTTTAATACAACTCCTGAGGAAGTTGAGTTAAGAGCTACAGTTTTTGCACGTTAATAGCATGGTGGAAAAAGTGTGTTTTAAATAAACACAAGATTTATCACCACTAAATTTTCAAAGGTATATAAAGATGTGATTTGATGTGGGTTGGTATATTTTATTATTTTATTTTTTGCAGTACGCGGGCCTCTCACTGTTTTGGCCTCTCCCGTTGTGGAGCACAGGCTCCGGATGCGCAGGCTTAGCGGCCATGGCTCACGGGCCCAGCCGCTCCGCGGCATGTGGGATCTTCCCGGACGGGGGCACGAACTCGTGTCCCCTGCATCGGCGGGCGGACTCTCAACCACTGTGCCACCAGGGAAGCCCGGTATATTTTAATAACCACTTTCTCCAGTTTCCAACTGGAGAGTGATAGACAAAATATATAAAGCATATCTGAATTTTAATCTTCTGCAGTAAACTGCTGAGTAAATCTGTGATTGTGGCTTTATCTCTTTGCTTTCATTTTTCTGTCTCCCAGACTTAACACGGTTTGTGGAAGCTTCAAGATAGGTTAGAAACATAAACAAAAACAAAAAACAAAAAACCTCCAGTAAAAACTCTAGTAAAATTTCTAAATAGTAAAGCAATGTCTCAAATGCATTGTCATTAATCCTCAAGACCTGTTGCTCCTTAATAATTGTCTCAGATATTAAGACAATCTGGGAAAAAATTCAAAACGCTTTTTTTTTTTGTGGTACGCGGGCCTCTCACCGCTGTGGCCTCTCCCGTTGCGGAGCACAGGCTCCGGACGCGCAGGCTCAGCGGCCATGGCTCACGGGCCCAGCCGCTCCGCGGAATGTGGGATTTTCCCGGACCAGGGCACGAACCCGTGTCCCCTGCATCGGTAGGCAGACTCTCAACCACTGTGCTACCAGGGAAGCCAAAAAATGCTTTTTTAAAGGCATTATGACAATTATGAACATCAATAATTTTAAATATTTTTTGAGTTCACAAAACAAAGACATGTAGAATAATATAAGATCTGAATAAAGCTGAGCAACTTGTCCTGAGTTCATAGAAGCCGTGGAATTCAGTAACATTGATGACAAAACAACCACCAATAGAAATTGAGAACTGGCTTGGAGCCAAGCACCATATCACGGCAACTCTGAAAAGGGAGCATTTCATTATTTTACAGATGAAGAGATTGGGTTTAGAGAGGCAAAGTACCTTCTCCAAGGTCATTTGACTAGTAAATTTAGGAGAAAGAATTTCTCTTACTCATTCCAAGCCCATGTTATCTGTTCATTCATTCCATCCTCAAAAAAATGCATCTTCTCTATCTAAAAATTAATCAGTTTTGTTTCTTTGAAAAAGCATATAAATAAAACTTATGATCCAGGTTTCACCTCTAGTTAGTCTTACTGATGTCTCTTGGTTCCTGCGAGTAAAAGCATGGTGCATCTTTGCTCTTTCCAATATATTGAGGATGGAGTACTGACTCCTGTTCAAGCCAGTAGGTGCTGGGTTCAGATTGTCTGAAGTCAAATGTTGGTTTTACCACTTACTAGCTGTGTCATGTTGAGCAACTTACTTAACCTCTTGGACTACCATATCTGTAAAAAGGGGGTCATAATAATTCTCACTCTATAGGATCATTATGCAGTTTGGATGAGTTGAACTTACACACACACACACACACACACACACAGTAACTACTCAATAAATGTCAATAAAATTATTATGGATATCAATAGCTGAACAAACAGGGAAACATATGTTAGCAAAGAAGCTTCCCACCTCAAAGTTTTCATCTTATTCTTTACTGTCCAAGCATTCGTGCTTTCTTCCACAAATATATATCTTTTAGGTTTTTACTTTCTTGATGTATGATCCTGGTGATTTTCTCAACTCAGTGGAAATAGTATTTTGGAATAGTTTTGACTATCATCAGTCAGCTATGTGAGACAGGGAGTGTCAATCGCCCTTAAAGGCACCCAGGTATTATCTGCCTTGTCATTCTAACCAGGGCACTTGATGGCACCCTAGCACCCCAATACAATTGTTTTTATCATAAGTTGAGCCTGATGTGTGGATCTGAGGGAAATTCACTCACCTGATCTTCCATTAGCACTGCTTCACAAACCAGAACATGTGTTATTTTTAGTGAAATGATGACCCTGCTCCAAAATGCAGACACATTAAAGATGCCTAATTATGTACGATGGTCCTGTTTAGTTGCTAATGGGAGTAAAACACGATAAGAATTTGTTAAGCTAAACTACTAAATAACAGGCAAATTTTTTGTTCAGGTAACTTGTGATTTAAATATAAGCGATGACAAAAATTCAAACACATAATCATTTTAGGAAATTATTTTATGAAAGAACTAGAATTTCACATACATCTGGCACATTCTCAGCTAAATTGACCTAATATATTTCCAGGAATATGTCAATTAAAAATGTGCCCTTTGGAGGTGAGAAAAGGAGTACAGATTCCAGGATAATACATACTGGGGGAAAAGCAGGATATTGGCTTCCAGATTGCATAGCAGAAGTGGTTATAACTGAAAAATAAAACCGGGATTAGGCAGCCATTCAGTGTAGTCAAGTTGCTACTGTCCTAGCACTAGACCAGGATGCCTCAAGATTCAACTTTCATCAGTTTGTTACATCTGTGGTCCCTATACTGCTATAAAAGAACCCTCTTCCCATCTCTGTGTTTTCTTTATAAATGTCAGTTGCCTTTCTAGACTTCAGTAAAGATCACGTTTTTTTCTTTTTCTGATCCAGATTTTTGAAGATTATTTTATGTGCCTCTTCACTAAAAGTCTATCAGGATGACAAAGTGAGAGTTAAGAAGCAAAAACCAATCCAGTTGCTTCATGCTTAGTACTAAGATGTGCATACTCTAGATTCTACAACAATTTGACAAAAGAAACTGGATTTGAAGTAGGTATTCATAAAGAAAAATCTGTCAAACACATACATCATTCTGATTTTAAGACTGCACTGGGAATTCCCTGGTGGTCCAGTGGTAAAGAATCCACCTTCCAATGCAGGGGACGTGGGTTCGATCCCTGGTCAGGAACTAAGATCCCACATGCCGCGGGGCAACTAAGCCTGCGTGCCACAACTACTGAGCTCATGAACCTCAATTGGAGAGCCTGTATGCCGCAAATTACAGAGCCCATGTGCCCTGGAACCCGTGTGCCACAGCTAGAGAGAGAAAACCCCCATGCCACACCTAGAGAGAAGCCCGTGTGCCGCAAAGAAAGATCCCACATGCCGCAAAATGACGCGACACAGACAAAAATAAATAAAATAATTAAATCTTTAAAAAAAAAAAAGGACTGATATTCACCCTCTGGAGGACTAGGGCCTCTGTGGGCTTCTTTCTTTAACCTTACCATCTGTCATCAGGGTTTTAAAGAGAAGTCGCTTTGGGATCTTTATTTGTCTGCTTACTCGCTTAATGCATGTACATTTATTTTAGAGACAAGAATAAAAGTTAAATTTTATCTTAGCCGGTGCTATTTTGAAATAAAGCATCTGGATGGCTGAAAAAGGCTATGGTGCCATATTGTTTTATAACTTAGAAGATGCTGAACTCCATTATGAAGGAATTAAATACTCATGGGGTAGTTTGCTGGTGCTCTCTTTCTGGGAAATCATCATCCCTAGCACTCTGCTTCATTTTCCACCAAAATTGCTTCTTCACCAAATGAAGTCAGGGGAACTCAAAAAGCCAGTGTTACAGAAACAAAGACTCCAATCTGCAGCGTGGACCGTAATCTCATTGTGTCAGAAACTCTGAATTGGATCTGCTTGCTAAATTCCCTCTGTAATTTTGTCAGAGGGAATGCTGCTGTACATCTGCAGCTCTGTCTCTGTATCACCATATTTTGACCATTCAAACAAACACTGTGTGTCCTGTTATTCTTTTCTTTCTTCCTTTTTTCCCTTCTTGTCTTTCTTTCCCTGTTCTCTTTATTTTTTCTTTTCTTTCCTGTGTCTTTTCTTCTACTGGCAGCTGTTTCCCCTGACTTCTTACATCTAAAATGGCTGGGCTGCGTAGTTTCAGCCTACCTCATGGGGCTCCTGCAGAAATTGTCTTGTTTACCATCTCAAAGAAACACTGATTTGTCAATAGATCACACATAATGACAGTGATGATGCTAGAAGCTTCCTCCATACACTGACCATCTTCCTTCCAAGGATGGAAGGCACCTGAGGAGGCAATTTTTTTTCCCTATGATATTGAATAATATAATTTCTATTCACATCTCAACTATCTGCACTTTACTTCCAGAAGCACCCTGCTCCATTTTGAAATTTGGTTCATTCATGTGTTGGGGATAGAGTTAGCTTTTGTAAAGGGAACAGTTTGCATTTATGGGTCTTGCTGAAAGGGATGATGGTCTCCTTATTGCTGTCTCCTGTTAAAATGAGAGGCTTTTGAAAGCAAGCAGAGTTCTCCAGAACTCTGTGTTTTTAGGAAACAGATTTCTCACTATCTTGTGCTGAACAGAACAATGCTCACCCTGCCTGACAAGGCTGAGTTGTGACCACTTCTCCAGAGGAGACAGAACACTGTTTTCACTGTAACAAGATAAGGCAGCCAAGCTGTATCTCTTAAAATACGCTTTATTTTTTTTTTTGCCGCTGCCCTCTCGCCTCTGGTTGCCTCCCCCCTGGTCTGCCCTGGATGCCCTCCTGAGAAGCACACACACTTCGTGACTGCACTCCTTTTTGTGAATTAGAGCTTCCCTAATGTCTCAGCCACGGGAGAGCCAGTGAGGGGCCACAGAAACAGCAAGGCCATTTCCTGCACTGCTTAGTCTGTGAGGTGACCTGATGGGAGAGGCATTTCATTCCATTCCAACCAATGCCATCTTCCAGAAAGGGAGACATTCTGTTAATTTTACTGAAGGCAAATATTTTATTTTCTTAACATAGTCCTGCAATTTTTTGATACAGTAATTTTATTTTTTTACCATTTGAGCTTTCACTGAAACCATTCACTGCAGTCAGAATATTAAATACAGTGCAGCAGATGTATATTTGTACCCTTAAATTTTTAATTGATCAAAGACTTGATTTTTATCAGTCTTTCTCCTCAACTAACATCATTTTAGTCCTTAAAAATTGAGGAAGTCTACTTAATTATTATTTTTTATGGTTAAGCAAGGTAGGTTGATAAGAAATTTTTAAGTAGACAAAGGATCTAATAAAATGTAGTATTTGTGTTAAAACATAATCAGGGTTGGGGTGAGAAACCCAAAGGGACTGTTTTATACATTTATCTCTATTTCTTTAACAGAAGAGGTAAGGAGCAAGGAATTTACAAACAATTTTTTATCTTTTTCCAGAATTCACATTTCCCTTGATCATTTTTTAATGTAGCAGTTTGCTCATTCATCACAAGAATAGATAAGTTGGTATCTAGTTTTAATTTCAGATATCCAAAAGTGTGTAGTAAGCTAAGCTGTTTGTTTCCAATTCTGCCAGGAGAGGATGCAATTCTTTTAGAGGGTTGTGGATGAAAATAAGCCATATTCAAAGGAACAGCCAATCCTAAAACTTGGCATTCTCCAGCTCTGCAGTAAAATCCTCTTACCACTTCTTCAAAGGGTTAATGGTGCCACTATACAGGGGACAATTCATTCTCCTGCTAAACGCAATGACAAATAACCATTATTCTTTCCAACTGCACTGATAATCGGGACAGCTTAAACATTTTCACCAGTATAAGTGAAACCATTAATCCTCTTGGATTTCATGATAAGTGGTGACTGGGAAATAATGACTGTGTCATTGAAGGCAAGAAAAAATGTTAACAATTAAAACGAGTTAGCCATTATCTTACCGGGTACTGAATCGCATTCACATTTCATTAGCAATATTGTAAATGATATGTACCTTATTAAAAAGCTCTTATTATCCAAGAAACCTAATTAGTCAAAAATTCTCAGTCACCACTATCATTTTCTAATGATACAAATGCTACCATGGGTATTGCAATGTGGGGAATGTTTCTGTTTATCCATAAAAGATCCACAATATGTAATCGTTTCCCCAGAAATATCATACAGCACAGGTATAACTCATTTTTTTAGAATATAATGACAGTTTATTTTAAGTGATCCACTCGGCTATTATTGGACAAATTCCAAAATCTCTTTCTTAGCTATTTAAGCCAAACATTAAGCTTTTTGCAAAAAAATTATAAAAATTTAAGAAAATAACAATTACAATTTTATATGGTGCTTTGAACATGTTTTTTCCTCTCCTCATGTTCAACCCTTAAACAATGAAACTGATGAACTGACCCTGAGAATTGCTAAACTGACATGCCTGAAAGGAGGAGTCCCTACATTTCTCAAAAGAAATACCCAAGATCAAGTTTAAATCCAATAGCTTTATTCTCTAGACCTACAAAATCATGAAAGCAATACAACATTTCTGTGGGAAAGAGTATGAATACAGAAAGAGGTATCTGGATATTATTTACATGTGTACTAGAATGAATTAAGCATTCTCAGTCAGAATAATTCTACATTCAAACATGACAATATGTTTTTTTCTTTGAAAGTCAAATTAGAAAGGGGGGATGTATGCAATGTATGATACATATGGTATATCATGCAGCACATTAACATATCTAATACTAATTGAAATGATTCATGTCAAGCACTTAGAATACCTGACATTTATAGGTGTTCAATAAATGGTAGCTATTTTATACTCATCAATATATCAGATTACTTCAGGAATATCAAATGGAACACTTCTGCATGTATCTATCTGAATACGTAACAGACGTAAACGGACTCTCCTACAGAATATGTGTCATGATAGAAATGACAGAAGTCAGAAGGCTTCTTTCTGGAGTCAAATTCTGCAATTGTGTGTATCACCTATCACTTTAGGGCATTTTAAAATCTTGCTTTATTTCCTCTTTCAGTTTAAATTGCTTATTTAGTTCTTAGTTTGTGCCCAGCTCTGTATTTGGCACAAGAGGGAGGGGAGAATAAAATAAAACCTCATATGTGGCCCTTACCCTCAATATAGCTTTTATTTATTTCATGGAATTTCCCCTAGGAGTCTTGTGTTTAAAAGTCTATAAAATTTTGTGCAGATATTTTTAAAAAATTCTATAGTTTTAAAGATTCTGTATAAAATAGCTAGAACCATTGAAAGAAGTGGGAAGGTGAATGCAGGATGAAGGTGGGTGGAAAGAAAGAAAGAGGAAATTCAAGAAAGAGGAAGAAAGGCGAAAGGGAGGGAGGAGAGAAAGAAAGAAGGAAAGTGTTTATGCTGAGTGTTTGTGTATTATGCTATCTAGATGGGTCCTTAAAATCTGTGAAGACAGCATTATTACCTCCATTTTACAGGTGAAAGTAAATGCCTATGCTGTTCTGTTTATATCTGAGATGTGTTT
Source organism: Leucopleurus acutus (assembly GCF_964270905.1). NCBI lineage: Eukaryota > Metazoa > Chordata > Mammalia > Artiodactyla > Delphinidae > Leucopleurus > Leucopleurus acutus. The sequence goes on from NC_139142.1 coordinate 155,612,205, forward strand.
TAAAATTAGTCAATTACTTGACTTTATTATATCAGTTCCAGTTGAGGTGATGCTAAGGTGATGTCAAAGACTAAGTTCAAATTCAACAGAGGGCCTCCAATGAACCTACAAAAGCCTGTTGTGATGCTTTTGAAGCCCAGGAATTGAGAATGGATCTGACCACCTGTTGCAATAATGGTGAACATTGTTCACATTTGCTCTTGAGTAAGGGGTTCTAGATCTTCTGCCTCTAATCACCTTGAGACAAGTTCCCTTGTCTCCTTGATTCCCTAGGCTCCTGCTTTCTTTCTACCAGCACAAGAACTCACACTGCTTCCCTATTAATTGTTACCTGCACACTCAATGCCTAAAGCCAGCTTAGAAAGACAATAATTTTTAAAAATATATATCAAGGCAAAAAAAATGTATACCCTGGAATATCAAATAACAGAGTGGGAGTGAAAATAATTCTATCAAGAACTCTTGACTTAGGAAATCTACAAAAGTTGAAGATGCACTTTGGAGCTTCCTAGTGCTGAGAGCAAACATGGAACCAATGCCATCTAGACCTTCTGATCAGATTTTCTCTCCTTTGCTGCTGCCAGGATGTAGAATGTCCCAGGTGACTCCTCTCTCCCTTCTCCAGAGAATCAGCTGACCATTTGGCAAATTCCAAAGTGTTCAATCCTTTGATGATAACAGTAAATATAATGGAAAGAAGTTTCCATTCTCTTGCCTATCCTTCCTTCCTCTCCTTTTTAAATTTAGATCATGCTAGTGATGGGTCTTCCAGGAGTTAAAAGACCACTGTAAATGAAGTGAATATCATGTATGTTTCATAAAAACAAATTGGTCTCACTGCCCTGGCTCCTCTGTCATAGAAATGGGGTGGGAAAAGGGGTCTGTATGGCTTGAATTGTGTCTCCTAAAATTCATGTTAATGCCCTAATGCTCAATATGACTCCATTTGGAGAAAGGACCTTTAAAGATGTAATTAAGGTTAAATGAGGCCATAAGGGTGAGACTCTAATCCAACATGACTGGTGTTCTTAAAAGAGGAAGAGACAACAGAGACCCCACACACAGAGGAAAGAACATGTGAGAACACAGGGAGAAGGGCACCATCTGCAAGCCAAAGAGTGAGGCCTCAGGATAAACCATGTCTTATGGCACCTTAATTTTGGACTCTCAACCTCCAGAAATGTGAGAAAATAAATTTCTGTTGCTTAAGTTGCCAAGTCTATGGTATTTTGTTATGACAGCTCTATCAGACTAACCTAGGGCCTCTTGCATAAAAGGGAAGAAGCTGCAATGGTGGCGGTGATGCTCGAAAGAAGCAGTGATGCGAGGAAGAGGCCTTGTTTCCCAAACTGTATTCCTCAGACTCTCTTTTCCCAGGATGTTAACAAGGATACAGGAAACGTGACATCAAAGGAGTTCGACAAACAGTGAGTTGCACATAGTTTGTCATATTTCTTTACTATAGTCATTTCCCAGAGTTTTAAATAGGCTAACTTACACTGGTGTCCCCAGGATGAGGATATCATGGACAGAGTTTCCCAGAGTGTAAGGAAACTAAGGACTGATTTTCCTTGTAATATATTTGCATACCTTTAGTGTGCAGGTGGGAAAGAATGAGAGAGAAAGCAACAGCAATTGGTGGATTTGGAGAGAGTCACTTTTATTTTCTCTCCCATGCTTGCCTTCACCATCATGAAGACTTGATCTGGGAACATCTCTAAGAAGTGAGACCAAGGCAATGAAAGGGATGTGGATAATGTTCCAAGCAATTATTCAGGGAGGGAACTGAAGGTAGGGGTTGAGAACCTGGCTTTGGAATCAGCCATGGCCTTGACTGACTGCATCATGTTTTCTATGCAATCATTCAATTCTGTGTCATCGAGCAAGGAACTGAGCCTTGACTTCTTATTTTAAACATGCAGACATCAGGGGCTTCCCTGGTGGCACAGTGGTTGAGAGCCCGCCTGCCGATGCAGGGGACGCGGGTTCATGCCTCGGTCCAGGAAGATCCCACATGCCGCGGAGCGGCTGGGTCCGTGAGCCATGGCCGCTGAGCCTGTGCGTCCAGAGCCTGTACTCTGCAACGGGAGAGGCTACAACAGTGAGAGGCCCGCATACCGAAACAACAACAACAAAAAAATGCAGCTATCAATACCTTAGACATATTAATGTGCTCAAACCTTCCACCTGCTGTTTTGTCTTCCTGGAACTGCCATACCTCCATAACCTTCCACCTGCTGTTGGAACTGCCTCCTCCATGTGCCCTCTTCATCTGACACCTTCCTACTCTGCCTCCATGTCTTCACTCAAGCATCACCTCTTCTCCAAGGCATTGCAAGTCCAGGTAAGGTCTGACACGGGTTCTCCCACTCTATTCTTCATCAGGTGCCCTCCCTGAGCACGTCTTCTTGTAGCCTAATTTCCATCCTGTCTCTCCAATGCTGGACACACACAAGACAACATGGAAACATGAAGGACGCCTTGTGCTCCATGTCCTTGGGGTACTCTGTGCACGTAACAGACATCTGTTGAGCAGACAGAATAAAGTGATTTTTCTTTTTAAACCTCCAACTGGATTGTGTGATTTTTCTGATATATCCTTGTATCTATTTAAAAAACAAAAACAAAAACTCCCCAAAGCTATGCATGTTGAACCAGAGCTAGTTACGTTATTTGATAAAAGTCTTCATTGAAAAGAATGTATTATCTAAAATCAGACCTGTGTTGGTTTCAGGTGGCCATTTGTACAACATGTGGCAACATTACCCTGTCATATGTAATGCAACTTAGTTCCAACCTTACCGTGCCCACACTACACCCTCCTATTGTCTGAAAGCCTGAGATGGGGTTCTGCCACAGATAAAAACAGAGTGTAACAAGGCCTTTAAAGGAAACAGGCTTGTCAGTGTTAACAGCAATTGACTATTCCCTCATATCCACGTTCCCTATGGAACCAATTTCCCTTAGATCCATCTTATAATTTAAGGCATCTGAGATCATGCAGAAGCCCAGACATAAATCCTACTAATGGCTTCATCCCTAGAGAATCCCTCCAGTGGTCCACTGAGAATACTTCCTCCTTTCTTCTCACAAGTAGCCCTGAAGTAACCCTTTTCTGTAGCAATAACTTTCAAGCTCACCTGTCCCCTGGGGTCCCGCAAGTTGCCTCTCCTATTTCCCACAGCCTCAGTCACCCTGAAGACAAAAGGTTGGTCTGATAAGACCACATGGTAGTCATGGTCAAACTGTCTGTGGGCAGAACCACTCCTGAGAAGGGTCCCATATTTCAAATCATCACGGCTCTCTATTGATCCTTTTAAATTTATTTTCAGAAGACATGTTCACTGTTTTACTTTTTAAAACTTTGATCATAAAAACTTTCAGGAAATTCATAATTCCCTATATCAGTATATTGATTTAGAAATAACAAGCACTTCTAAATCCAGGCCTCATGTAACACTCATGACTATATATGAGGATGGATTCCACTGATGAGGAATTCAAGGTTCAGAAAGATTAAGGTATTTGTCAAAGTCACATGGCTGGAAAGGGGTAAAACTTTAATGCAAACATAGCATCTTTGATTCTGATTCTGGTTTTATTATTACTGAACACTTTTTTTTTCCCTACTTTTCAGATGCAGTTCAAGGGCAAAACTGGAAATGAATACTGGAGAAGACTCCTGTCGAAGGATATTTCCACTGAATCATTTGCTTTGGAAATATCTGCCATCATTTTTTAATAGGCCTGTGAGGTGAAATGAAGATTATAATTGCTCTTTCTGCTTATCTGTTAACTCGCTTACCAGAACTATCTATTAGTCTGGGCAGTGGAAATCTTCAGACTCTGGCACATAAGTAGACATCGACTATAATATCTTCCTGCCAAGTCTGTGTCAGTGTCAGAGTCCGAGCCCAAATGAGAAGTTAGAGTATGATCGCAAATGTATGTAACATTGCTGTGCAGCCAGTGATATGCTTGGGGAGCAGTTAACAAAATAGATGTGAACTGATCAACTCATATACAGAAAGGACTTCACTCTAAAGAAACTTACTTAACCTACAAGCATCTGGGAATGCAGCCTGAGAGTCAAAGTGTGCCATGTTGCTGCAGAAATGCCAAAAGGAAAGATTCCCTGGGCTTTTCCTACCTCACCCCTTGCCAGGTCTGCATTATGTTCAATTCAATTTGCTCTGGCCTTTCTTATTTTTTAAGAGCAAGTAATACATACATGTAATTCTTTCCTTGAGGGTAGACTGCTCAAAGAACAAGCAGTCATTCATGCAAAAGCAACCCCCATGAAAGCAAACATTTCAGGAAAAGACATGTAACCAGAGGCCCAGTGCTGTGGATTGTAAACCAACATGTTGCTTCATGACAGGTCGAATAGAGTGAGAGTCAGATCCTGGCTCTGCCTTGGAGTCCCCAGTTTATCAGAGCCCGCCTCAGGTCGTTACTCCTGAGGTAAGTGTCTTATAACTAAGGAGATGCTACAGGCAAGTGGGCCCTGTCGTGTTCCATCTACTCTCTGGGCCTCAGCCTGTGTCTGCAGGTGTTTCTCTGTATTGAATCTCCCTGGGGAATCCTTGGCTTCACAGCAAAAGCCGGCTGAAGTGAAAGTGATTTGATTTGGATCCTATTACAGGCACTTTACCTCTTCTATTTCCGTGATAATAGCAGATTGGAGTCGATTATTGTACTGGGAGGGGAGTTAATGTGATGTCGAGAAACACTGGGAAAACTGGCAAGGGGAGAGGGAGATAGATAAAAACTTTAGTACAGATTGAAATCTGCAGCCCAGGCCAGTGCGGCAACCGCAAGCTGTGTGATGTTTTGCAGAGGGTTGGGGTCATTTCCCTTGTTGGTGCTGGTTAAAAGACAACGAGCGCTTTGGCTACTCAGATTAATGGAACACGCCCTCCTAATCCTTTGCCCCTTCCTCTGCAGCTTTCCCCTGGCCATGCTGCCCATTGGCCCAGGGGCTGCAGGAACCCCAGCCCTGGTGGCCTCTAGTTCTTTTCCCAGGAGGGCAGGAGGTGCCAGCCTTAAGCAACTCACCTCTGATGGTCACACAAGCCACAAATAAATCTAGGCTTATATTACAAGTACTGCTTTATGTTTGTTCCTCAAAGAGAGTGACAAATCTCCAAATACTCCTGCTTAGTATCCAGGCTGCATCTGCAGGGATGCCTATCAACCCTCCCACCCTGTGGTCCGAAAACCGAGTGTCCAACATCAGAAGGAAGCAACTGTGGGTTAGAAAAATATTATGCAGCAGATCAGTCATCCCTAATAGAACGAAAGAACAATGCTGGACCAGCTGAAAAGTGAATTTGTCAAACAGTAAGTAAATATCCCAGTATGATTTATCCCTTGCATTATGATACCTATCTCTATTTATCCCTTGCATTACAATGATATATCACCATCATCACAATGATCTTATATTGAACATGGTCAAATATATTGTCTTAGACTTGATTTTCACTCCTGAAAAGTACCCACTTGTAATCTTGCTTTCTGAATGTGTCATCAGAAATGTGCCATAAGATGCATTGTGCATTTGAGACTAGATTTCCATGTTTCTGCAGTTCTATAAAAGGGATATGGCAAATGTTATTTCAAAGGGTAATAGAATAAGGTGGTTAAAGAGAATCTTTTTCCCTTTTGCTTTTTTTTCTTGTTTAACTTTGAAGTATGATATACATACAGAAGAGCTCACATTTCACATGTTTATAAACTAACCATACCCAGATCAAGAAAGAGAAGTAGGCAAGCATTCCAGAAGCCACCCTCCCACTACTTGCCTCCACCACCAAAGTCAGTCTCTGTCTTAACGTCTAACAGCGCAGGTTAGTTTCGTCTGTTTTTGAATGGAATCATACAACATGCATTCTTTTTGTGTGTGGCTTCCTGTACACACTTGTTTATAATATTCATACATGTTGTTGCATATAATTGTGGGTTGTTCATCCCCACTGCTTACAGTGTCCATTATGTAAATATGTCACAAGTTATTTATCCATTCTAATGTTTTGGGCATTTGGGTAGTGTCCAACGTCTGGCTACAGTAAATAGTGCTGTCTTCGGACAAACTTACATAAACATTCATTTTTTAAAAAAAAAATATTATAGTTGATTTACAATGTTGCATTAGTTTCTGCTATGCAGCAAATTGTATCAGTTATACATATACATATAGCCACTCTTTTTTTAGATTCTTTTCCCATATAGGTCATTACAGAATATTGAGAAGAGTTCCCTGTGCTATGTGGTAGGTCCTTATTAGTTATCTATTTTATATATAGTAGTGTGTATTTGTCAGTCTCCCAATTTATCCCTCCCCCCACTCCCCCTGTAACCATAAGCTTGTTTTCTACATCTGTGACTAAAATTATCTTTTGTAAGTAAGTTCCCTTGTACCATTTTTTTACATTCCACATATAGCCAGAACATGGAAGCAACCTAAATGTCCATTGACAGAGGAATGGATAAAGAATTTGTGATACATATGTACAATGGAATATTACTCAGCCACAAAAAAGAATGAAATAATGCCATTTGCAGCAACATGGATGAACCTAGAAACTGTCATACTGAGTGAAGTAAGTCAGAGAAAGACAAATATCATATGATATCACTTATATAAGCATTCTTATTGGGCATATTCTTAGCAGGTAATTGCTCTTTCACACAAGGTAGGCATATGTACAGCTTTAATAGCTACTGCTAAACAGTTTTCCAAAGTCGTTGTACCAGTTTAACTTTCACCAGCAGTATCTGGTAGATAGCCTTGATTATTCCATATCATCACCAATATTTAGTATTTTCTGCCTTTGTAACTTTTGCTATTTATTCTTGGTGTGTAAGGTATCTTGTGTGGAATTAATTCCTATTTCCCCTGATGACTAAAAATTTGTGTAAATTTTTGAAATGTTTACTAGCTATTTGGGTATCCTTTTTTGATAAATATATATTCAACTACTTTATCAATCTTTCATATTGAATTGTCTCTCATTTATTTGTAGGAGTTCTGTATATATTCTGGATATGAGTTTTTTTTGTGAAATATGTATATTGAAAATATATTCCTCCACAATTTTGGGTTCATTTTATTCACTTAATGGTGGTCTTTAATTAATAGACACTCTTGATTTTAATATAATACAATATATCATGCTTTTCCTTATGGTTACACTTTGTATTCTGTTTAAGAAAGCTTTGCTTATACCAAAAGATTATATTTCTACACAAATTATCTTGTAGTAATAAATAGGGTGAACTTTTCTTTTTCTCCCCTAGTTTTGGCTGTTGACTATAGCACAAACCAGTTTTATTAGGCAAGCAAGAAATCTCACACAGATTTCCCACATAGTAACATGTACCCATTTTACTGATCTTGAAAGGGAATATACCATAGAACATGTCAACAATTTTTAGCAGACTGAAAAAAGACAGAAGTGAGAAAAGGGACTTTTGACTTTAATCCTGCACCAGCTTCACTACAAATTACATACTTAAGTTTTCAGGCATATATACCCTAGATAAACTTCAACTCTCCCACTTCTAACAGGAGAATAATAATAGCAATTACCTCATTGAGCCATTGTAGGAATTAATTTAGAAAATGCATAGCACTTTGCAGAGCATCTGGTTTAAGTAAACTCAATAACTTTGGGCTTTATTATTAGCATTGAAAATAATATATGTAACTAGTGCTTTATAATTTACAAAGTAAAAACTAATTTAATTGGAAACTCAGACAGTCCTGTGAGTGGGCAGCTATTTTATTTTGTGTCTGGCATTTCATGGAATATATTAAACCAGTATTTATTGAGCTCCTACAAAGTGTCAGTCACTGTACTAACACTTGGAATCCAGCAGACAAAAGATAAACAGCAGTCCCTGTTTGCATGGGAGTTTTATTCTAGTGAGGAGGACAGAATTAATCAAATAAATAAGAAAAGTATTGTGTGTTAGGAGGTAAGTGCTCTCAAGAAAAAATAAAGCAGAGAATGAAGATACAGAATGATGAAGGAGGGATTGCAATTTAAAAAAATAGAGAGGGACATTTCCATGAGGCTTAAGGAGGAACAGGAATAAGCAAGAGTGAAGGAATAGGTAGAAGGAAAGAAGGAAGGAAGAAAGGAAGGGAGGAGTGGATAAGATCCAAGAGGACAAAGGGAGTAGATTAGGTATGCACGGGGGAGGGGGGGTCAGAGTATGGGGTTCTAGTTTATACTTTGGGGAGAGGAATGTTTTGGAAAGATAACTCTGGCAGTTGTGTTGAGAAATGACAGTAGAGTCAAATGTCCACCTGGAGAGACCAATCAGCAGGCAACTGTAATAGCCTAGGTGAGAGTTGATGAGGGTGGCATTGGAGGGGGTAAGACATAGTCAGACACTAGATAAATATTGAAGGGACCAACAACAGTATTTCCTGAGGTACTGGAGGTGGGATGTGAGAGAAGAAGAATACTCAGAGATAACTGAGAGAATGTGAACCTGAGTACCGAAAGCATAGAATTTCTGAGATAGGGTGACTGTGGAAAAATGGATTCAAGAAGAAGGATCCAGAGACCAGCCTTTTGATATTGCTACTACTCTGTGCTCCCTGAGATTGAGTCTTAATTCCCTAACATCAGTCTCTAAAGGTTGTCTTCTACTTTCTGATTAATATTCTTTGTCTCCAAATCCAAAACTTGCATTGTCTCTATTACACAAAAGCCACACACCAAATACAAGATGACCATTTCTCTTGAACCTTCCAGAATTGATGAATTCCTCTGCTTATTCACTTGTAAATGTGAGAAGGTAGGAAATGCCATGCAATCTATATAAAGAATCGAAGATTAGTGAGGTGACAATTTATTAAAAAGATACTAATAATTGCGGTACGGACTATTGGATAAAACACTCCAAAAATGATAAAATCCAAGTTGATCATAATGTTTCTTAATTGTTACAGCTTTCCCCCATCTACCTATAGAGAGAAATGTAAATGGCAGGATGTTCCATTTATTTAAAATACTATGAATCAGTATTTTTAGAGCGAGATGGCTTTGTCTCCTTTGGTAGATGCATAATCTAGTTGCTGTCTTATTTCTTAATTCAATAATTTCTTTGAAAATGTGTCAGTGTGGTACAAAGATGTTGCTCATTTATAATCAGCTTTCAAATATTTTCCATAACTAGGGTTGAATAAAGAATAATGCATTACCATGCAACGTGTGCATATGTACGTGTCCCTGAGTGTGGTATTGCTCTATGTGACTATCTTCACTGGGTAGGATATACTTGAATGTGGAGAGTGTGACAGAGGCTGTCTAGATGTTCACTAATTATCATTCCTTCCTGATCCTCCTACAGGACATGAGAAGACTTCATTTTCCAGCCTCCATTGCAGTATTCTTGGGTCATATGGCTGGGTCCTGGCCAGTGGAATTGGAAAGAACTAATGTGTATTTCTTACTTCCAGTCAAGTCATTATTGTAATATAGATTGAACTGTTATTTTTGAGCCAGACCTAGTGAATGGATTGTTGGATATGCCACTCCCCATTTTTAAGAAGCCCCAACTCCCATATAGACAGTCACACTTCATAACTATAGGCAAAATACATTGTCCAGGGCTACAGCTGCCAGGTGTATAAAGAGTTATAGGACCCTTAGAGAGATATGAATTATTTTCCTTTGTAATTAAAGAATTGGAGAAGTAAAGAAATTTTACAGAAATGAATGATACCTGGGTAAGAAGCTAGCAGGTGGAAATGGAGAGGAAGGACATTGCAGGCAGAGAAATGGGTGATAAGTAAGTAAGGTATCAACTGACTTGATAAAGTTGGAGCTGTGTGCAGAAGGAGTGCCTGGCTTTAGGTGGTGGATATAATCATGAAGCATGTCTTTGTTTCTGCTGTGGTGCTATAGCTTCCAATAAGATCCCTAGAAGAGGGAACAATGGCCAAAAAGAGAAAAGGAGTCAGTGAAGGGACAGGGATAGAGCCCAGAATTACTCAAGGCCAATTCATCATTAGGAGACGATTAAAAGGACAAGTTGGCAAATGCCTATATAGGGCTCGGCTACAAGCCTGGGATAATGAATGGCTAAGGATGACTCCATGGGACTTCTTAAAATTAATTCAGCTGTCAAAGAAGAGGCAGGATGATGTAAGCTGTAGGAATGAGGTAATTTATGAGATTTCAGATAGTTTTTAGCTTGATTTTTCAGTAATATCTTTAAAGAAGGTCAAAGACAAAAACTCTATACATGTAATTTTTAAAATTAAATGGTTTCTTAAAAAAGCAGACAGTCATGGTTGTTATAAATCAGCTGAGCAGCATATTGGCATGATGTGGGGTGCGTTCAAGGCATATAAATAAATTTACTGAAATTCATGCTTAAATTTTGACTGGGTTCTATAGCATGTGATTGTGTTACAGTTAAACACTGCTCAGCAAGGAGCCTTTTTGAACTTCTATCACTGAACTTGTTTTTTTCCCATTTTACAGAGTAGTTGTGCATCTTCAATGCATAAGACACTGTGACCACTTTATGAACATCACATTCTAACATGGATAAAAGAGAAAGATTGGCCAAGTTAATATACCTTTAAGCATTTGGTAAAATAAATACTATAAGCAGCAAAGTCAAAAGGCATATGACAAATCCAGGAAAATATTTTTAATATGAGAAATTTTTAACAGTGGTTACTTCTTGGAATCAGGGATGGAGATGAAGAAGAAAGAGACATTTGTTTTTAAATGCATCTCTCTGTATTGTTTCAATTTTCAATATAAACCTGTTTTACTTTTCTAATTAAAAAATATTAATAGGTAGTTTGAAAAAATTGTAAAAAATTATGTAAAAAGTGCATCATGGGATTTCCAAGAGACATAGTGCTTTTGGCTTTGAGAATCAGAAACACTTTTATGGAATAGACAGTGTTCAGTCTGTGTTTTGCAGAATGGATAAAGTTAGATAGTCAAGTATATGGCAAATAAAAGTCTCTGAAGAAAATGGAAACTTCAGGACAAGCAAGGCTCCTGAGATGGATAGATGTATGGCATGTAGAAGAAATCGGTTGTGAGTGATAGAAGTAGCTCAAGCAGGGCTACAGGAGCCTGTTATAGAATCCAAACTGCGCAGGTCCTGACTACGAGAGGACATCAGTCAGGAGACAATTTTAATTGCCCAAGTGAAAGCTAAAATTGATGTGGACAGGGTGTAATAGTAGGTATGTTTCAAAGGGCTCAGGATGTATATTTGTTGACAGAGTGGATATGGACTGTAAAGAGTGAGACGAGTCAAGAATGACTCAAATTATTTTGGACAAAACAACTGGATAAAAGTTTATTTATTTATTGAGAAGAGGGTCACTAAGGGTTAAGCGTATTACCTGAGGGAAATCAAAGGGTCAATACTAGAACCTTAAGTTTGACATGACTCTTGGGCAACTGAGTGAGGATGCTGCATCTGGATTTAGACAGGAATTCAAAAAATTCAGGACCAGGAGGAAGAATTTGAAAATTATCAGCTTATACATGCTATTGAAGACTTGGGAATAGACAAGTTCATCTAGGGTGAGAGAATCTGGTCAGTGAGGTTCTGTGACCATATGAAGTACTAGAACTTACAGACCCTTATTGAGGTCCAGGTGACCACAGAGGAGAAAAAAACTGAGAAGAATATTTTTAGAAAGAACAAAATATGCCCTAAACCAGTAACAATTAAAATGCCATAAACCAGTAACAATTAAAATAGTTTAGTGACATGTACAGCAATGATGAGGAAACCGAGTGTCTGAAGAATTAAATAACTTTACCATTCTCACAACCAAGCCTCATACCAGATCTTTCTGACTCCAAATCTTAAACAGTCTTCAGTAACAGCAAGTTTTACCAAGGGATATGGGCAATTTCAAATTCTTTATCTTTCTTTATGACATATATGAGAATAAATATGAAAGAAAAAGAGTATAATAAAATAAGTCAACCAAAATTAGTTGCATATACAAGAATCAGCCCCAGATGGACTTAACGTGTAAATGCCAAAAACAGAGAATTCTAATTTCAGCTTGGACATGTAGAGAGCTAAAAAACAGAAATGCTTATCCTTGCAACAGGAAAAAGCTCATAGGGAGCAAATTAAAAACTTTTCAAGAATCTATCCAATAACTGAGGTCACCTCAACGGTTAATAAATGGCCTTTCCAAAACCTGAAAAAATAAAGGAGATGCAGGTGCCAAGCATAGCAAAACAGCTCTTTAAGTAAAGCACAGAGAAAAGAAAAAGGACTGAAAGATTCTAAGGAGGATTTTGATGAAGTGAGGGATTATTAAATAGTGTTCAGCTATCCCCCCACATTATTTAATAATAGCAAGGAAAAAACAGGGAAAAATAGTAACTATATAATATGTAATGCAGAAATCAGCTGACACATTGTCTGGGTGATATTATCTGGATATTATCTGTGTCCAGATGAACATATCTCTTGTGTAAATCTCTGAACTGAAATGCATAACCTGAATCTGACCATGAGGAAACATCATACAAACCCTAAATGGAAAGCTTCTATTCTACAAAAGTACCAATGTCATATTGGACTAAGAAAAATCACAACATAAGACTTCCACTAATTTTATTAAGTATATATTTGTTCCCCTGTATAGATAAAATAAAGTTAAATTTAATTCATTTACTGCTCACATTAGAGGAAAGAATTTAGATTTGTAAAGTCTGAATTCTTAAAGCTTTATTGTTTGAAAAATTTCATGATATTACGTTCTGACATAATCAAACCAACTTAAATGTACTGAAAGAAAAAATTAAATCAAGATCTTATTTACCTGAATCCTTTTAGTTCCATCTTGTGTGTTGTTCAGTCAACAATAGCATATTTTTTTCACCATTATCTTGTTTATTTTTTCAAAGGTAGGATAGGTGCAGTTGGGAAAGCTGAGGTTAAAAATCATATGGCAAATTCTCATTTCAAGTAGCAGAAGAAAAGAAGATGGATATAACACAAATCACTATGTACAATTTATGGAAGAATTAAAGGTAATTTAATATTATTATGAAAAATACCTGTGAATAATTTGAGCTATTACAGCAGGTCTAGAAATATAAAATAATGTGAACAGAAAGTGATCTATTGTTGCAACCTTACATTACAAAGATATTACTGTGCCCCAGCCAATCATTTTTGTTCTAGCTAAATTTTAATAATGAATTAGAGATAATACATTCATTAATCATAATAGATAAATAACTCTAACAAAATTTATTTAAAACTAAAGAGCAACTACAAAGTGGATTTATTAAAAATAGGGTATTTCTGTGTATTTCCATGTATTACTGTGTAACTCAGTGGCTTCCCATCTGAATTTTTAACTTCATTCTAAATATGTTTGCTTTAGGTTACAAACTAGCAGAGTTATGTATCTAAGTTGTAGTTACAAAGAAGCGAATTTCCCTAAATCCTTTGTTATTATTTTTTTTCCTAAAACAATATTCTTTAGAAAATTTACATGGATAATCTTTTATAAGGGATATACATAAGTGTTTTCATGCACATGTATTTATATAACCTATTTGAAATGTACAGAGTATTTATCAACATCAGTGTTTAAAATGCCTTGAGACACATCTACTTTTCAGACTATGAGACTATTTTACAATAGTTCCTTCTTTTACTCATGAGTTGATATGTTTAAAAATATAGCTTTGCCATTTGAGATGCTGCATAATTTACAGTAAGCTGGAAGAAGAGTAGATTTGCCTGTGGTGTTCAGGGATTGGCTCACTTCCAGATACAAGCCACATCAACAAGGAAGCCTGTGCAGGATGCTGGCATTCTCCTCCCTACACTGGAGGCAAAGAAGATTCCAGAGCTCTGCAGGAGGTTCCCCAGAGGTCAAGCTTCCCGTGTTGTTATGGGAACTGTTTCTCACAAAGGAAACCCAGAATGATAGTTTCTGAATTCAAAGAAAGAAAAATATGCTGTTTGCAAGCCAGGTATAGAAAGTTGCTTACTGCCTTACTTGGAATTGGAAGATGTTTGCAGAGCTAAGAAGTACTTATTTACCTTGAAGAAGTGGGAGTACCAGTTGGAAGTCAAAATGGTGCCATTTCTTTCCTACCTGCACTGAAATGTGAATGAATTATTTATTGCAATGACCTGGGGGTAATGTACCACATAGTACTCAAAAGGGCATTATGGATTTGGAGGAATTCAATAGAAATATACCAGTTTCTCTCACCAACTCTTGGCTTCAGAATAACTGTCTTCAGTCTCTTGGATACCTTTCATGACCCCCTTCTCTGCCCTGTTTACTAGTCTTCTCACCTGGTAGAAAACCTTTCCTGACCTATTCATGATGTTCACTTTATTTCTTCCTTCGCTCCTGTCCTTAACACCAAACATTTTGTCCAGTTTTATTGGGATAGAACTGACATACAGCACTGAATAAGTTTAAGGTGCACAGCATAAAGATTTGACTTACATATACCTAGAAATAATGACAATAACTTTAGTTAACATCCATATCTCCTATAAGTACCATAAAAAGAAAAACAATATTTTTTTGCTTGTCATGAGAACTCAGGATTTACTCTCTCAACTTTCATATATATCATGCATCAGTGTTAGCTACAGTCATCATGTTGTACATCACATCCCTAGTACTTATTCATCTTATAACTGGAAGTTTGTACTTTTGACCACCTTTTTCCAATCGCCCTCCCCCCAACTCCCTGCCTCTGGTAGCAACAAAACCTGATCTCTTTTTTCTATGAATTTGGAAACTCAACTCTTTCACAGAGATTTTGACAGCAGAAAGCAAATAAGATTTCTATTTATTTATTTGCTCGTTTGTTTGTCTTTAGCACACATCAGCTCAAATGACAATCTGCTCCCCTATGTCTCCCTCCTAATCAACTTCTTTAATTGATTTGGATGAAAATGTTCCTAGTGTGACTAATTTTGCTTTCTGCCGAGCATCTAATAATTTTGTTTCTATCCAAGTCTATTAAATAATAATGTTTATAGTTTTTAAAAGGTTGGATTAGCTTTGTGAGGTCAGACAATAATGTTTAGTTCAGGGAATGCGTGGAGAGAAATTGAATTCATTAATAAGCAAGGACTACCTCTGAAAGAATAGAAATTTACAGCAGGCTTCAAATCGTAGTAGAGAATCAGCAGGCTCTTCGTATTTGTTTGATGCCATCCACTTATACTTTTCTATAATAAAACCAACAATTAGAATTCATAATATAAAACACCCAAATCTGACATTTTTTTCAACTAAGTCCAAGTGAACAAATTTTTTTTCATATACAACAAATATTTTTCATGTACAAAAATATTTTTTCATATATTTTTTCTGTGTCTACATCTTCACCTCTTATCAGCTGCCACAAACTTGTATGACCCTTATTTACAGTTAGAACTATTGAAGAATCCCATCAGCAGGCCTGGCCCCAGCTTAATTTCCTTTGGTAATATTAATTTTCACACCTATTTAATCAAAACATTTAATGAGCCCCGAATATATTCCAGACACTGTATAAGGCACTGAAAATAAACCAGTGAATATATCTGTCTCTCATGAAGCTTGCATTCTGATGGGAAAAGACATTAAATAAACAGGAAAACAAATATTTACATGAGTTTCCAGAAATGATCGATGCATGTGCTGTGAAGGAAATAAAACAGGCAATGTAAAAGATAAGGTGAATAGGGATAGCTACTTTTGATATGGAAGTTAGGAAAAGGCTCTATAGATTACTTTGGCTTCCATGTGGGGAATTGTACATAAAAACAGCCAGAAGCAGCATGAGCAGGGCCAATGCAATAGTCCAAACAAGAGGTCTTGGTGGCATGACCAGGGTAGAAGAGATGATAACGAGAAGTAGTCAAGATCTGGATGTATGTCAATGGAAGAGCCAACAGGATTTTTTGACTGGTTGGATGTGGGAGAGAAAAAAGTCACGACAAATTTCAAGGTTTTTTCCTGGCAGAGATACATAGGGTGAGAAAGACTGTGAGAGCAGGGAACTGAAAGGTCAGGGGTATAAATCAAGAGTTCTTCTTAGAACATGCACATCTGCGATGCCAGTTACAGAAGTGGGTAGACTTGAGATAGATGTAAGAGTTGGTAATTACTAAAATGTGTGGGCTGAAAATAAGGGGAAAGTGGAGGAAGTGAAGAGAAGATGACACCCAGGTTTCTGCCTTAGTGGGCTGGGTGAAGGAAGGTGCCATTCACTGGTCTGAAGATCACAGGTGGAAGAGGAGGTGTGGACCAAGGGCAAGTGGCAAAATCTCCATTTGGAATATGATGGGTTTGAGACATGTTTGATTTTCAGAAGAGGTTCAGAGGTAGGGATCTGAAGGCCTGGAGGATGCCGAGGCTGGAAGGAACAGATTTGGGTACCAGTAACATGTAGATGGGATCTCTAATCACTGTCTTATATCCCTTCTTGCACATATTGCCCAATTCCCTCAAAAAGTTGTACATACTCCTAGTTTTCATTTCCTAACCTTCCACTTGCTCCTTGATCCACTATATGAATGGGGATATGAGTAATATCCCTTCACTTGGCAAAACAGATCTTCACCACAATGGCCACAGTGTTGCTAAATCCAGTGGATGATTTTCGGTCCTCATGTTGACGTCTCAGAGCATTTTTATACTCAACCACTCCCTCCTTTTCCTTTGATTTTTATGACATAACATTCTTCCAATTCTTCTACTTCTTTTTTTTTGCTGTACCATCACTGTCTCTTTTGCAGGACCATCCACCTCTACCCAGTCTTTACCATTTGGAGTCTCTCATCCTGTGCTTCTCACTTCTCTCTATTTTTTGCCTTTAAAGAATCTCATCTAAGTCCATGGCTTCAGTTATTAGAGATTCAGATGCCAATGGCTTTTTCAGTGTTGCTTAGCTTAATGTGTGACAACACCATGCATCCGGTTAGGCAAATGTAGAATTGCCCCTGAATTCTCTGTACCTCACCTCCAGAACTATCCAGTCCATTACCCAATCCTTTTTGTTTCACCTATCAAATTATTATTGAGTCCATTTGTTTTTTTATTATCTCTACTCCCATTTCCAAGCTGCCACTCTCTCTTTCCTGCAACATTTGACTCCCATAGCCCATTTCTCCTGCAGCTCACATAATCTTTTCAAAGGACAAATATGATGCTGTGACCTCCATGCTTAACACTATTGAAAGGTATCTCATCATTCTTAGAGAAAGAACAAAATTTTCAAAATCCTTCACTTTTGTGTCGCCTGGCCACTGCTCAACTTTCCAGCTGCATCCCAAACCTCCTACCTTCTCATTCTCTCTCCTCCAGCCTCAAAGTCTCTCTTTCTGGTCCTCTAATCAGATACTCTACTTTTTACCATCAGTACTTTACACATGCTCATCCTTTCTCAAACCCTCCCTCTCACCCCATCCAGTTTTCTTCTACCATCCTTTAGATCTTAAGCAGCTCAAACTACATGTGCTTCAGGAAAGCCTTCTTAGAATCCTTCCATCCCTAATTTACATAAAATTTTCATTATCTGTTCCCATAGAGCCATTTTTCTATTTGTTTTTGCTTCTAGATGCTTTTAGATGTTCATTACTGTGTTTATTTCATGAAGCTCTTTCTGCCCCACTAGAGTCTAAGCTACATTAGAACAGAGAGGTTGTCTGGTCACTACTGAATCCAAACATCTATCCCACATCTTAGCACCTAGTATGTATTCATTAAATATGTGTTGAATAAATTAAGGAGGCCTGGAGTAAGTGTTTTGAAAAATAAAAGAGAACATTCTTTTCAACATGAGTAAGAGTTTTCTGGGCTTCTGTACTATTCCACAAAATAGTCATTATGAGAAGAATTTAATTTTTGAGAATGAGATGTTAATACTGATAGTCAGAAGTCATGCAATACCTTCAAGCTCCCCTAATAAAAGAATTGGCACACGCTCAATGACATCTGTACATGCTGAAACATCAGTAAAGCATTCAACAAAACCTGACTCAATGACCTCTTTCCTGACCCCCTAGGTCATATATATTTGGCCTGTCTCTAATCCTTCCCTTTTGATCGTCTCATATTTTGGCTACCACATTTTAGGTCTTAAAAGCCTATATCCCCGGCCAGCCTCAGGGTCTCATCCAGTGATATATGTGAGCTTCAGAGATGGGAGGATAGAAAGAAAGATTCTATTACTTTATAATATTTATAGGGGGCTTCTGCACAGTCCTTCTCCTGTCTAACTATATGTATAAATGTATTAATGGAACATATTAGAATAACAATTATGAAATCTCCTACTTTAACTCTTGCTTTTCAAAAGGTGCTAGATGAACATTTTTTACAGTCAAGATCTAATGGGTCATGGGAGGCACCATATAGGCATACAAAAAACAAAATATTATTTCATATTATAAAAAAACCCATGTAAACCTCCAAATAAGTAGGTTATGCTATTTATTGAGAGCATATTATATTCTAAGCACTTTTCCTGCACTATTGTTGTCTTCAGGAAATTCTCATTAAAGAGATATTGCTATCATTCCTATTTTTACATATAGAAACAGAAGTTTAAAGAGGTTAAACACCTTACCCAAAGAGTATACAGCATTAGCAAGTGGAAGTTGATTGAATCCAGTACTCTTAATCACTATACTGTAAGGCTACTAGGGAGAAAGCAAATGAAAAGAAAGAGCAGGCAGACTCCTTGTAGCCATAACTTTACTTCCAGAAAAGGCAGAGTCATATAAATGTCACTGAATTTTGAATCAGGAAAAAAATGGGTCTGAGTCTTCCCTCTAATCCTCATTAACTTTGAATTAATCACTTAGGCTTGGAAGGTCACTTTTCTCAAATGTAATAGTGTCCTTATTCAGGATGGTAGTGTGAATTATCACATGACCTGATGACATCACATGACATCTGTGACATCACCAAATCTTGCACTCATTACTTTGTCAACCTCAAAAGCATGATTTAAGCCTCAAAAGATAGTGTTATTAAATATTATACAGGCGTATATAGCTACATATGTATATAATATATGCATATTTATAGGAGAAATGCTTTATTAAATTCAAATGTCATGATTAGCTATATAACACAGCTCCCTCCTTGCTCAAAAAGAGAGCAAATTCCCCAGCCATTTGACCATCTGCAAAATGTTAAAGCTTCTGCCACACACTTCACAAGTCCAGTCTTTTTGTCCCTAAAGCCCACTTGCTCTGCCTGAAGTGGGCAGGCAGGCTACACACACAGCCCTGCAGAACGAAGGGTTCAGTGTGGCTACGGGAAAGCAGCCTGCAAAAACACTTAAGGAAAAAGCATTATGTCCAATCTCGAAAATTAATATTAACTTCAGATATTCAGATTTGAGTGGGGAAGGTCCTGGTCTACGTCAGACAGGACCCAGTTATCTCACTTAATAACACAGTTGTAAATCTGAACAAAATTAAAAAGAGATCAAACCCTGTAGACAAATGGCTTTGGCTAAATGCCCTCTCTTGTGATCTGAATACCAACTACCGTGTTGTATAGTCATTTATAAAGGGGCTTGGAGGTAGGCAATAGTGTGTGGAAGGGGTCATTAATTTCAGCCCACCCAGAAAGGTGTTAACTATGCCCCATCCTTCTGGCTAGATGATAATTAGGCTTCCTCTTTTGTGCCTCCCCAGAGGAGGCATATATACTGTATTACTCTACAACACAGTTAGTGCAGTGCCATTGCAGTGAATCAAATCTTGTTTATCCTAAGGATGGGGCAGGCTCACCCAGCTAGGGGTTTTATTTTTAATTGGGGTTCACAGCAGAGTGAACACCCTCTTAGCTGAAAATTCTGGATAGCTCTGGGGCACGTATGTTTAACTCCCTCCCTGCCAATCTCCTAGAGATTGCTGAATATCATCCATACAAATACTTCCTCCAACAAAAGGTCTAGCAGGCTTCTCATGCGACAGGAATTCTCTCAAGTCTTTCCCAAGAGCTTATAATATCCTCAAGAGACTGATTAGTCTTCACATATTACTTTTATACTTTGGGATCACAAATTAATTTTAGCATCTAAGACTGTATTATTTTCACATTCATTTTGCATACTACAATCCTGAAGCCTGGAGATGTTTCAACTACTTGTCCAGTAAAAGAGGTCAGTTAATTGGAAAGCAAAGTGTAGGATCTCCCCACACACGTGGGCTGAAATAACATGAACTCTGTCCTAGGGACCTCCGAGCAGTGGTTTTGGTTGAAAAGAGAGACAGTGCCTTGGATTGCCTTTAATTTTGACCGAAGCCACAGTCTGGCCTTTCAATCATTGCCAGGCAGGCAAGTACAGTTTGGAGCTGCAGGGTGCTCTTTGCTTTGCTCCTAAGAACAACGAAAAGTAGGAGCAAGACCCCAAGTAGCCTCAAGACTCGGGAGACCTCTGCTTTGTAGTCCTACAAGGTGTCACCTGGTACGCCTGAGGCTTCCGTGTTTATTTGTTGAGTGGCTCATAAGTGATGCACAAGATCTGATTCAATTAAACTCCCTGAAACTCAGTTTTGTCATTTAGTAAATGAAGGTAAAATATAAATTTTAACAACTTGCAACGATGACTCAAACAAATAATGAATGGAAAATGCCTGGCACCTAACAGGTACTTTATTCATATCATTATTTTTTCATAATTCTCTTTTTATGTGTGAATGTATACATTTTACCCCTTACTTGTCTGCAAGTATATAAATGCAGGGTGTGACAGATTCATCTTTGATGGTCCCCAGTGAGGAGCTCAGTGAGTGTTGACTGAATTAACACTAGCATTCTAAGTGATGTCTAAATAGCATTTCATTGGGAAAAGAAATTGCCAGAGTGCACCATATGCAATGAATAATAGTCCAAGCCCAAGGCAGGGGTGACCATTCTTTATCAAAGTGGAGTTTAATGAATCCGCTTCAGAACTGAGAGGGTTAAGAGACCAGCTGAAAGAGAAATACAAAGT
This sequence comes from Leucopleurus acutus, assembly GCF_964270905.1. Taxonomy (NCBI): domain Eukaryota; kingdom Metazoa; phylum Chordata; class Mammalia; order Artiodactyla; family Delphinidae; genus Leucopleurus; species Leucopleurus acutus. The sequence goes on from NC_139142.1 coordinate 155,633,213, forward strand.
ATTTATCAGGATGGAACTGGGAGTGGACTGAGAATCTAAGGTTTTACATGGGACCAAAACAGAGGAGTGGTTGTTCTCTGGAGGAAAAATGTAGAGGAAAATTTTGGAGACTAAGGCAAAATAAAATGATGCTTACATGAACCATGGAGGAAAATGTGTGCTTTAAGTACATGTAATGAAATGTTCTACATCTCAAAGAGAAGGTTGTGAGATGCCCAAATGAGAGTGGGTTGACTGGTGAGAAATCCAATCCATCAACATTTCAAACTAGGTTCAGTGGGAGTATCCTTGTCAGCAGGACTGAAGTAGATGGACTCTAGAACCCTCATCCCCCATGCTCCTATCCCATCTCCTCTTCAATCAGACCAACTCACGTCTCATTTTGCCCCCCTCAAAATTGGCTTTCTACATCAGTTCGCATTAGGAAAAAAAAAGACTTTATAGAAAACTGACCATCAAAATGACTGGAAGTGAGTAAAGAATTCGTACTTCTGCTGCAACGATGATAAGGTTTAAATTCAGAGCTTGGTATTTTTAAAAATTAAATGCTTGCATCTACCTGGCAGTTTTCAAAATACGTACATTTGAGCAAAACATCAACAACCACAAAACCTCTTAGGAGAAAGGAATGAGAAAGCAAATTCAAATCTGTGGGCCGGTGTTTCTTTGGGTAATGTGCTACCTGACACGGGGCATTAATATTTCAGATGCCAGAGAGGAACTTGCCGGTCACACAACGAGACAGTGACCCAACTTCTAGTAGCTCCGTGCTCCGCAAAGGGCAACCAGGGAAAGGGGAAAGGAAGAGAAGGCCCTGAGGCAAGCTCAACATTTAACTGGCTCTAAACAAAAGGAAAGCTATGTAGATCAAAGCAGAATTTAGAAGAAATTAACAAAGATAAATGTAAAGGAAATCTAAGTATTGCTTTTAGAAATAAATCAGCATGCTTCTCTGAGGGAAGATTCTTATGTGTCTCAACAACAATGCTGTGCCTTATTTCTTTAAAAATTTACATGAGAACAACTCCTTCAGTTGTAACAAAGTGAAGCCATAACAAAACACAAGGGCAGTGAATACTCAAAACGAGAATAAGAATAAATTTAAAGATGTTGAAATCTTTCTACTTTATTCAGTGTTGCAGTTTTTGCAAGTCCTACCCATATATCTAAATATAATTAAAACTGAGTCTAATATTCTCTTTGGACAAGCAGAAAAAAAAATATGTATTCATCCTCCCTAACCTAGACAGCAAATGTCATTTTGTTCAACTCAGATATAGCCTGTGTCTGTAGGACAAGTCTGGGCTAAATCTGGACCAGAGAGGAAAAAAATACCTTCATTTATCTTAGTTTTTTTTTTTTTTCTTAATTTTAAAAGGAGACTATATATTCAGTTCTAAATTTTCTGGAACTCATACAGCACATAGAATATAATAGATTTTCAAAAAAAATTAATCATGGTGAAATATACATACCATAAAATTTACCATTTTAACCTCTTAAGTGTAGAGTTTAGTGGCATTAATTACATTCAAAATATTGTGCAACCATCACCAGCACCCAGGACTCCTTTCATTTTGGAAACTAAAACTCTGTATCCATTAAACACTAACTGCCCTCAGCACCCCACAACCACGCTGCACTTTCTGTCTCTGAGAACTTGCTTGCTGTAGGAATTCATATAAGTAGAGTCATACAGGATTTGTCCTTTTGTGTTCAGCTTATTTCATTTAGCATAATGTCCTCAAGATTCATCCATGTGGTAACAAGTATCAGAATTTCCTTCCTTTTTAAGGTTGAATAATATCCAGTTGGATGTATATACCACATTTTGATTATCCGTTCATTGGTCAATGTACATTTGGATTGTCAGACATAGTTTTTGAATGAATGGAGGGACAAAGGAATGGATGAATAAACCAGTGAATGAGTGGAGTGGAAAGAACTTACACTTTGGAGGAAAACAGAGCTAGGTCAAGACCTGTTCTAACACTACTGACTCTGCAAACTTGGGTAAAGGACTGCACCTCCCTGAATCTCATTTCCTCATCTGTAAGGAAGGGAGGGGATTCAATGAGAAAGATAACCCTTGGAAAATGTTAGTTACCCTCTGTCTCTGAGGCACCAGGACCAGAAAGGCTGGTCATTCTCCCCTCAGCTACTCGCACTGAATGACAGCAGAGCTGGCCAGGTTGATCTCATCCTCTGCAGCAGAGAATGAAACAACTGTTAAGTCCCAGCATACACTATGTCCCCTTCGAAACCTCTTTCACCCACTGTGAGAAGAGAAGTAACCTATGAACCATTTGTACAAGAATAAAATTTTACGCATCAAATCCATGCACACCAGTACTTACCTGTCACTTGAAAATGTAATGTTTGTAGAAGGATAATCTCAGGTAAACACACCAAAACTCCTAGACTAGTATTTCCATGGCAGTCCTTGCAGTGGTGCAACCTCCTGTTTTTCTCTAGAAAAGTCAAAGAGACCCTTCAAAGCTTATATAGAAAACCTATCTTACCTGGGGAACCCTATAATACCACGCTGTTTCTTAGGATGAGCATTTGTCTAGACATTGAGGGTATTCTGTGTCCAGGAAGATGTTCTTTGTGATGCTTAAATCTGTACCTATTTGAATAACCACATCCTACTGTCTTTCCCTTTTGGCCCCCAAGAGCACTCCAGCCATTGAAAAGAGGCCAAAGTAGGTTCCATTTTCCTGTGAATCAAGATGACTGCTCTCTCCCAAGTGAGGTGGACAAGTCAAGTGCTTCGGGTTTGGTTTCTAGTCAGCCTAGGCTCCTCTGGAAAAGGCAGAAGGGCCAGCTACCTCAGTTTCCAAATACGTCAAACGAAGTGCCAGCCTTTTGTGAAACAAGTGCCCCCCTGTACATAGATGAAAGATGCTCTGAGAGTGGCCATATTTCTTTTTATTATTACTTTGTCATCAGTGATTGCCAAAGCCCTCAAGTGCTTATGTGCTTGCCTAGAAGCAGCAGTGCCCAGTCCCTGCTTGAAAGGGGTCGACAGTATGTAAGTAGTTAACCCTTGCCCTGTTGAGCAAGCCCAATGTGATCACACACATATAAACATTTTCTCCATGTGGACGAGCAAAGAGGAACAGCTATTTTTTGCTGGTGGATGCTGTGCAAGAGGTCAGCTCCACCTCAAAATCAAAGCCTTGCAGGTAGTTAGGTGAAAACCCCATGGAGAGAAAATAAAACTGGAGCTACAAAGCTGATCTCAGTTCACAGACGGTTTTAAAAAACTGGTCCCATCTTTTGAAAGGCCGGTTAATGGTGCTCTTTTGCAAATTACCACTCATTTGGGTAGTGACCAGACAGATCAAGATCATTTCGATCCTGTTACATTGGGAAGTTGAGTACTTGAAATTCAAGATCATTCATTCTTGCTGCGCGTGCTGAAGCCCCTGCACTTTGATTTTCTTTCGGCTTCTGAATGTCCAGCTGTCCCTAAGGCCAAATGGCTCGTAGGCTTATCTTTTTTTTAAATTTAAATCTAGGTGATGACCCAAATACAAAAATCACTAACGCCTCCCACCCAACACACACACACACACACACACACAAACACAGTGCTGGATTATGCATTTACCTCCCCTCTAATTAACTAGCATTGTCTAAGTCGACAAAAAATTTTTCTCAATATATTGGTTAAAAATTAAATAAACAAGGAGAAACCGAGAACTATAAAGGAAGTGTGAAAGAATTATCAAACCAGAGAGCAAATTTGCTCTGCTTAAACCAGATGAAAACTGAGCTTTATAAATTTGATAGTGGAAGATTTATACATACATATATATATATATATATATATATATATATATATATATGTGTGTGTGTGTGTGTGGTTTTTTTTGGATTTTGCAGCCTAATGTTTAAAAATGAAATATTCAGTTATTTGGGGGGGGGTGATGATTTTAGGCAAAAAGGTTTATAATTTAGTAATTGGAGAAATGAAAGATGCCTTTCCAACATGTCATTAAAACTCTCTAATAAAATAGGGAAAATGAAGGTCTAAGATGACAGTCTTTATCAAAGTGTTTATAGAGACATTATATGTCCCCGTAATTGTTTAGGCCAGTGAATTAATGAATCCTCTCTGTAAGTCTCCATTTGAAATGATTTTGATGGTGTCTGCTGCTCGGCTGCTTTGGAAAAGCCTGTTGTCTGCAGCTCGGGAGAAGGGCCTTGAACCCTGCCATTCAATCCCTTTCAGCCCATCAGCTGAGTCTAATTGCCAGAAAGCACACGAGACCCCCGAGCCTGATTGTTCCCCCACCTCCTTTGAGGTTTGGAGGCATGAAAAGCAAAAGGGAAAAAAAGCTCCCTTTTGATCTTCTGTTTCTTTCTCTCTCCCTCTCCCTCTCCCTCTCTCTTCCTTTTTTTGTCTGCCCACTCTTACTCTGAGAATGACACATTTCTTTATAAGGCTTCTTCTCCTTCTTATAAAGACAATAATTAATAAGGCCTTTATAAAATGAGGCTTGAATTGGTGTCACCTCAGGGGTGGTCTGGAGCTCTGAAGTGAAACCTCGGTGGGCCCCGGCCTTGTCTGGCCTCTGCACAGGTCAGGTTTAAATACCCTGACCCCAATTTTCAGTCTCTTTCCCTAATGAGGCGATTCGCACAAGGATACAAAATTATACGAGAAGGGAAAGAAGACAAAAGAGCCAAGGTGTAGTTGACACCACACTAGCCACATTTTATTATTATCTTTGTGCCTGTGACATCACAGCTGTGTATGTCCTTAAAGCAAAGTGTTTTCCCCTGGTTCCCATGGTGAGCTGTGTGGAATGACTTCACAGACCCCTGTGAGCTTGACAAGAGGAGTGGCCGGCAAGAGCTAGTGACCAGTGCCCAGGCCTTCCCCGGCTACATGAGTATTACCAGGGGCGCTTTCTGAATTTCTGCACCATCGCTTTCTGTCAATGGCTTGGGTAAAACTGCATTATTTGTATCTATATAATTTTGCAGGCTTATCATGTTGACATCAGGAGTTTAAAATGTTCTCCCGTGCGTGTTATCTGTCCTGGATCTGGCTAAAAGCAGGCTGGCTTTGAACAGAGCAGGATGAGAATACGGCCTCTTGCCAGAATGTCTTAAAGGCTTTTAAAATAGCTGAGTAACCTTAGCAAATTATATGCTTACTTCATCCAGAGTTGCTAATCATTGGGTGGATGACTTGTATGAATTATGTCTTTTTGGCTCAAAACATTTTTTTCACTAATAAAATGATGTGATTGAGGTAAAGGAAGAAAGAGTAAAATGGGAGTTGTAGTAGTAAATATAAAGGTAAGTCTTTTTCTCCTTTGCTATGACTTATTGCATCTGATACTTTTCAATCAATTTGGAGGGGTTCTCAATTCAGAAACAAAAATAAACAGAAAGAAACCTACATTTAAAGAATCTGGTGGAATCCCAATGTACAGCCAAGTTCCAAATTCTAAAAGACTATGGAGTCCAGAAAAAAAAAATGTTGTAAAATAAATACTCTAAATCCAGTTATACAAAATGAAATGAATTGAGATGTTTTTGTTTCTAAATGTTTTTCTTTTTTGTTAAATGGGTAGATATCTTTCATTTCTGCTCATAAAGAATGGTATCAGATACTTTCAGATAGATTACAGAGAAACAATCACCATCCCCAAAGAATCACTACACACTGACTTCATACAAATATGAGTAATTAAATAAGAGCACTGTCTCTGAATAATGAAGGAAAGGAAGTGTATCATAATAGTAGATTTTATTATGGTATGGCAGATCCTTAATAGCCTTTATCTAATAGGAAGTGTGGGCTATCAGTGTATTCTGGTTAAATTGCTTTCATTTCAGAATTTTGTTCACTGGTGCCACAATGGTCTAGGATTTTTAAAAATTTTTTTAGATATAGGCAAAAAGAAATGCCAGTGAACTTGAGGGGAGAAAAATCCCTTGAGTAAAAGGAATATAGGATGGTAAGACAGTTAAAAAAGAGAGGAGGAGGTCTCTCCCTCCCAGGCCCATGGTAGGAGTGAAACTCTTGGCACCCTTGTGAGAAGTGAAAAGTTCTGGCCAATGAGTTGTTACCAAAGTGATGTATGCCATTTCTGGATCAAACATTTCACTGCCAGGGCAAGACCCTCAGGAGACCTTTTCCCTGTGGTATGATGACTGACCAAGTTTAAGATGGCAATGCTCAGTCAATCTGGGTGTTCTACAAGTAGAGCATCTGTGTCACAGCTGCGACTTTGGGTGAGGAATTAACCTTAGCTATTTCAAGCCATTGACATTTTAGGACTGTGTGTTACTGCAGCATAACCTGTATGTTCTGGTTGGATTGGACAGATCCTACTCAACTGAGCTGAGGTAAAGTACACTGTCTCATCTTGGAGTAGGGGGACAACAAAAAGATGTGAAGGGGTCATATGTAGGGTAGCTTTGCTACAGCTTGAAATTGTTGATCATCATATGATTTCACTTATATGCAGAAACTAATAAACAAAGCAAATGGACAAACAAAACAGAAACAGACTCATAGATACAGAGAATACACTGTTTTTACCAGAGTGGGGGCAGCTAAGGGGATGGATGAAATAGATGAATATAGTCAATAATATTATGACAACTTTGATGGTGAAAAATAGTAACTGGACTTACTGTGGTGATCATTTCATAATGTATAAAAATGTCGAATCACTATGTCATATACCTGAAACTAACATTATATTGTATGTTAACAATAACAATAAAATAGCTATCTAAGCATGTGTCAAGACTAAAGGATGTCAACTAACCAAATAACCCTTAAGCCACATAAATGTTACATTGATTACATTAGAATTGGAAAAATGTTGGAGAGCAGGAAATGAAAAAATAAATATCCATAATATTTTTGAAGAATCACTTTTGGTTTTTTTTGTTTGTCCTGTTTTGCTTTTAGGAAATATTGCACATGAAGTTGTAAGGATGAACATATCTGATAAATAATATAGTACTTTGGTTAGTAAAATTGAAATCATCAGTTATAAATTTAAATACCGGGGTAGGATCAATCAGATCACATAGATTTATGAATTATTCATCAGGAAACTATAAAACAATAGAGGTCATGCCTGTGGCAGCTGGAGAGACCTGCCATGCCTAAAGGTATTTAAAATAACAATAATAATAATAACAATGATAATGGAATTCAACAAGGGACACACCAAATGTGCGGTCTGAATTCAGCCCTTCTGACACCAGTTTTCTACCCCTAGGCAATGATGTCTTTGGATTGAAAGTATTTTTGAGACTCTCTCAAAAGCTTCGAGTATACATCACAGAATCCTTCATTAAAACAATATTTTACTATGAAATTGTTTTATAGTATAAAGATTTTCATGATTGAAGATTGATTGTGGCTCATGTGTGAGACCTGAAGTGATACTTTCAAGTAAATTGTTGTCACATAGACCTGGGCTTTGATTCCAACTCTGCCATTTAGACTGATGTTACTTAGAGCACTAAACCTGAGTCCCATTTTTCTCCGGTGTAATGGTGTGGGGCTGGGGGTACACCAATTCTCAGAATAATAACACCTACACAATTGGAGAGCAACTGTAAATAAGGTGAGGGTCAGTGGTTCAAGCATTGGTCCACAGTTCCTGGGTTCATGGCCTGCAGGCTGGCTGGCTGGGAGTCAGAGTCACGGATGCACAGCTGCTAGTGGAAGAGAAATATCAAAGAGCTAGAGGTAGCGTCTGCAATGCAGAGGCTACCAGCTGAGGACAGCACTTTCTTCTGTGCGACTACAGGACCTTACAGATTGGAAAAATTTATCTTCTGATTGAAAACCCAAGTATTTAGGATCATAATAGGATGGTGTCCCCCTCCTTCAATAGTCTGGAGAAAGAAGAATTTTTAAGGATCAAGCCCCTTGTTCTGTGCTATTTCATCATGCACACAGCAACTGGAAGGGAGCCTGACCTTTGGACTTATTAGCAGGGCACCAACCCAATGAGCCACCAGCTGCACCCCGAGAGTCCACAGGCAGTCACACCAGATATTTGCCTGATTTTTTATGAATCATTCTATTCTTCTTCCATCATTTGTCAATGTAGTAGTGTTCCTGGAAATAATTAGGAATATGGAAAATAAAACATGTTTTAGAATAATTATTTACCCTGAGTGTCTTTGTAAGTCTTATTTACTTTTATGATTTTTGTCAAAATTTTTATTTAACTCGTTGTTTTCTAATTTGAGAACTGGATCTTTACGTCTCTACACATATCTTAACCCTTGATTTTTTTCAATAAGATTTATAGTGGAGAAGACAGATCATTGGATTTCTCAATGAATAACTTCTCACACTGTAATGTGCATTTACAGATTACCCAGAGATAATCGTTAAAATGCAGATTCCAACTCAGCAGATCTGCAGTGGGATCTGAGTTTCTACACTTCTAGCAAGTGCTTGGTGATGGTGAAGTTACTGGTCCCCAGACCACACTTTAAACAGTAGAGGTTTAGACATTTTCTCAATGTTTATTTACCAAATCTGTAAATGGATTTAATAGCACCCACTTTACAGCGTTCTGGGTAATATAAGCACAAGTTAAAATGTGGCTTATTTATAAATGAATATCAAGTAGATAAAATATAAAACCCAAGATTATCAGACCTAGCAGTGCTTTCTCAATAATAATCGAGGAGAGTACTGTATAAAACAATTTTTGAACAATAGAAGGGACTTTGGGGAGTAGTACTTACTACCAAATGACAAAGCTCACTGTAGTTTTAATCTTTCTGTTCACATAAGAGTAACAGGGAGAGAACAAGGCATGCTAAGAAAAATGAGGCTGCAACATCTGCTGTGCCCAAAGTGAAGGACTGGATCCCTCAACAGCCAGCACCTCAGAGGCCAGTGAAAGTGGAAATAACCACCTACCATTGTATGAAGGTCTGTGAAGACTGATCTCACGAGGATAATAGAGAGGTAGAAAGTCCTAGAAGTGAGTAACATGGGGTCAAGAAAATGGTCAGTCTAGCTTGGATCACTGGAGAAAAGATCTGGTTTGGGACAGAAAAGTAGGCCAAGGAATTTTCTTCTCTTTTCTTCTTTTTTTAACATCTTTTTGGAGTATAATTGCTTTAAAATGGTGTGTTAGTTTCTGCTGTATAACAAAGTGAATCAGCTATACGTATCCATATATCCCCATATCCCCTCCCTCTTGCATCTCCCTCCCACCCTCCATATCCCACCCCTCTAGGTGGTCACAAAGTGCTGAGCTGATCTCCCTGTGCTGTGTGTAGGCCAAGGACTTGACAGGTCAGATCAGTGACTGAAGAGAGAAATTCCTGAAATAAAGGTCCATAAATGTTTATCTGAAACTCTCAGAGCCAGATGTGTTTCCGAATTCAGATTTTGGAAAAGGACATTACATGGTAGCCTCAGTGAGGTCTGGGACAACCCCCCACTTCTCTACCATTATTCTAATGCAATATTTCTGATTAAAATACATGGCCAGTCACAGTAAGTTGGAGAAATAGAGATTGCAGTAGCCTTAGGGCAGTACACATCATGTTCTGTCAACAGATAAATTATGGAGAAAAAAACTTTTTGTTTTGGAGCTTTTTGGACTTTGAAATTACAGAGGAGAAATTGTATACCTCATTTATTGAGGTGGGCTTGATAGAGCTATATGATTGTAATTGGGTCAGTTTGTTACTCACCATTGCTTGCTCTCTCTCTCTCTCTGCTGTCCATCCACATGAGTACATTAACAATTTAGTAACCTGCTAGTACATTTCATAGAGTCACTGAGTTTGTAATGGATTCTCTTTCAAAAAAGGTTTTAAAAAGAGTTTTCTCTTTTTAATTTCCCAAATGAATGTAGGGGAAATGGCAATACAGTCATAGATTGAAAGAAAATCCAACAATTAGGTACTCCTTTTTCTCTCTGACTGTGCTTGTTACCAACACAACAGAGATAATACTGAACTCTAGTTTGTGATTCTAATCTAGGTTTAAGTGCTTACATAACAATGCACTTTAATGAACCTGACACTGTCTCATTTGATATGAAATTTCATAAAAACAGTAAATGTTTAATAGTATAGCATTTGCTTTTCATTGAGAAATTGAAATGATGACCCTCAAGGTAATATTCAGGACTATTGCAAATGTGTGTGTGTGTGTGTGTGTGTGTATATATATATATACATATATACAGTCACTTTTCATGTAAAAAATAGGATTTCTACCATTATGGTCACCCTCACAGAAATCAAACTACTTATGGCAAAGAAAAGCAAATCAACCTCTCAATTTCCACCACTTTATAAAAGCACATATTTAAAATTATACCTGAAACTGCCAGAGCTAAAAACAAACAAGCACTTTTCAAAAGTAAAATTGCAGTAATAGGAAAAAAAACTTCATCACTTCATTTTATTTTCAAAATGAACATACGAATACAATTCACAACTTAAAATATTCTGTGTTATTGGTACAACAGTTTTACCCAGTGAAGAAGTTAAATCAGAATGAACTGATTCTCCAAACTTCAGCTTATTCTGCCTGGAAACACCTTATGATTGTTCTCATGATATGGAAATTGCTTGTCAAAGAGGGATGTTTAGTGGAAGTGTGCTCATGATCTGTTTATTCTGAGAGTATGTTTCTGGAAGCCCGCATCCTTCCTCCTAGAGTCAACACAGATTCTAAGAATCAGAGAAATCGCAATACCGCATACCTCCTAGTGAGGTCACCCACCACTGATGAGCACAGTAATAAGCACAGATTACTCATCAGCCCACTAATGCTCACCCGCCAGGGTCCCTTCCAGGGAAGATACTTAGACTAAAGCCTAATAAAGACATCTGTGCTTGTCTTCCCTAGATGCAATTCCTAAAGAAACAGACATTGGTAAGGATTCTTTCTTACATGCCATAATGTTCTTTCACATTTAAAAAACAAAGTCAACATATCTGTGGACTAAAATATTTGAACACTATATTCTCTGGGATGAGCCATTATTCCTTTGATGATATGATTTTTTATTTAATTCTCCCATGGACTTTCTTTATAAAGTATAAAACGCATCCTTCTCCCCAATAAGTAGTATTTGAGCAGAGAGTAATTCTTCCAGCCCCTGATTATATCCATAAATAGAAAACAAAATGGGAATTTGGTACCACTGAAATATGTATCCTTCAAAATGTTGGCTTCAAACTTACCTTTGCACACTCGGAAAACTTTGCTTTAATTGTTGTACAGAATCAAAGACATACTTTCTCATACCCTGAGGTATAGGAAAAATCAAAGAATGCAATTTTAATTCTATTTACTAGGAAGACTGTCTAGAACTGTTTCCTCATAAAACATATGCTTGTAAACAATTTAATATGTAGATATACAATGTTTATGCAAATACTTACACAGAGAGATTATTTCAATGGCATTATGGGCTTATTTTATTGGGATTAATATATTCCAGATGCTTTTTCTTTCAACTTAAGCCATCACTATAGAAAATGGAAAAGTAGATGCATTTCAGTTGAAATTCAATGGTCAGCCATCAGGTCGCAATTGAAATTGTGCTAGGTGCAAGGAGCAGGGGAGAGAGAAGGCAAATGCTGTACAGTTCATCAGCTCTGATCCCTGCTCTGTGGGGAAAGTAGATAAATAAATAAATAAATAAATAAAAAGCAGCTTAAGCAAAAGAGGGTCCCACTTTTAAGGCTCTACTCAGAAGAGTGATAGGGATCAATGAATATTATTTCTACTCCAAAAACTCTGAGAAAGATGTAAATTTTTACTAACAGTATCCTTGAGGGCATAATAATGGAAAAGGGTTCATTCAACTAAGCACAGTAACACTTCCTAACAATTCTCTTTACTGGTCCCTCTCCCCAAAGTTATTCCTTGTAACTTAGGTCTCTCTGTCTCTTCAGAAGTCCCATTCTCCTCCATTGCTTAGCCTCATCATTTCTCATCTCTCCTCTTTCCTACCTCTTGCTTCCACTTCATCCTTTTCTCTCTTTCTACTATGCCTCTCATGCCCCACGTAAAGCAATTTTCCCTGCTCTCTTCAATTATTCATCTCTACCCATCACCATGATGAACTCAATAGAGACCAACAGCAGAGTAACAAAGGAAAGGCTGCAAACTGTGCTAAAGTTAGGCTTATCAAGGTGTAATTTACATAGAGTAAGACTCATCCTTTTGAGATGTAGAGTTTAATGAACTTTTGTAGATATGTATATTATGTACATATCTACCACTTCCATCAATAAATAAATGTTCATTATCCAAAATGTTCCTTTATGCCTCCTTGTAGTAAATCCCCTCCTTCTATCCTCTCTGGAAGCCATTCATCTGATTTCTGTTTCTATAATTTTGCCTTTTCCAGAAGTCACCTGAATTAGTTTCCTAGGGCTGCTGTAACAAAGTACCACAAACTGGGTGGCTTAAACAATAGGCATTTATTGTCTCAAAGTCCTAGAGGCTAGAAGCCTGAGATCAACTGTCAGCAGGGTTGGTTCCTTCTGAGGACAATGAGAGAAGAATCTGGTTCAAGCCTCTCTCCTTGGTGTGTAGATGGCCATCTTCTCCCTGTGTCTTCACATCACCTTACCTCTATGAATGTGTGTCTGTTCCCAGATTTCCACTTTTAATAAGTATACTAGTTATTGGATTAGGACCCACCCTAATCTGGGTGACCTCATTTAACTTGAATACCTCTGTAAAAATGCTTATCTCCAAATATGGTCACATCAGAGGTACTGGGGCTTAGGACTTCAATACATGATTTTGGGGAACACAATTCAATCATACATCATGTAAATGAAATAATACAATACATAGCCTTTTCCTTTGGTCTTCTCTCATGTCACATATGACTTTTGAGATTTACCTTTTTACCATTTTATTGCATATGTCACAACTTTGTTCCCTCTTATTGATAAGTAGTATTCCAATTTATGAATGTACCACAATTTTATGTTCATGTACTAGTTGATGGATAGTGCAATTATCTCTAGTTTGGGGTTATTATTAATAAGCTACTATAAACTTCTGCATATAGATCTTTGTGTATATATATGCTTTTACTAGGTAACATCTAAGAGTGGAATTGCTGGGTCATATAAATGAGTGTTTAATTTTATAAGAATCTGTCAAACTATTTTCCAAAGTATCTGCAGTATTTTTCCTTCTTATCAGCAACGTAAGGTATTCCAATTCCTCCACGTCTTCATCATCACTTTGTATTGTCCATTTCCTTTACTCTCACCATTTTAGTAGATATATTGTGATATGGTTTTAGTTTTCATGAGCACTTTGTGATGTGCTTGTCCTTTTGTCCTATTTTTATTGCACTGTTGTCTCTTTTATTGGGTTGTACATGTTGTCTATAAAATCTGAATATAAGACTTTTAAAGATGTATGCTTTGCAAATACTTCCCCATGATCTGTGATTTGTCTTTTCATTTTCTTAATTATGTTTTTCAAAGAGAAGAGCAACCAGTCCTCTTTTAATATTTTGATCTTGTCACAGAAACAACTAGAAGAGAGACAAAGTCTGAATGAGTGTTAACAAAAAATGTTTACTAATGTCACATATTGAATAAATGTTTAGTGAGAAAAAGTGAGAATTTTTTTATGATAGCTCCTTCTTCCTTGGGATTCTTCCAGTTCCTCAAAGGTTTTACCCGCTGCTCATTCGTTGTCTGCTGCATTAATACTACTCATGCTATATCTTTGGTGATTTTAGTATCCATGTAGTTGATTGCAGATTTGGCATAGTTTGCCTCTCCTTTTTTCTGCTCTCCTCCAAGTCTGCTGGCTTCACCTGAACACTCTTCTCAAAATCCTATTCAGCTCCTTGACTCCTAAGCTTAAAGAGCACCAGGTCTCAGCTTTGTGTTTGTTTCCTTTCTATCTACACTCATTCTCTAGGGACAAGCAGTCACTCATGGATATAATACTATCTATAAAAAATGTGACTCCCAAATCTCCTCCCCATTATTCATATAATTTTCAGGCAGCAAAAGCTATTATACTTTTCAAATAGAGTGTGGCCATTCCATGTTTCACCTAAGTCCAGAATACAATGAGAACTTATGTAACAGCTTGAATAAAGCCCCCCAAAGATATTAGGACCTAATATCTATAATGTTATTTTGAAAGGGAAAGACAAAGCAGATGTGAATGAGACCTTGACTTGGGAAGATTATTCTGGGTTATCAGGTTAGGCCTAAATGCAATCTCAAGTATCCTTATAAGAGAAAGATGGAGGTACATTTGAACACACACAAAGGATGATGCAATGAGAAGACAGGGGCAGAGATTTGAGTGATGTGGTCACAAGCCAAAGAATACAGAAGCCACCAGAATTTAGGACATGCAAGGATTATTCCCTAGAGCCTTGAGAAGGAGTACAACCAACCCTGCCAACACCTTGATTTCAGCCAGTGATACTGATTTTGGACTTCTGGACTCCAGAACTGTGAGAGAAGGAATCTCTGCTTTCTTAAGCCATCCAGTTTGTCATCAGTTGTTACAACAGCCACAGAAAGTGAATACAAATTACCCTGGACATTGTTGGCACAGCAATGAAGATTGGGCACAGATGTGGATGACCTGGCAGACTGAGGATCTGTTATTCCCTGATTGACAATGACTATCCTAACAGAGATTAGAGATGACACTAGAACATCAGGGTGAAGAACTTTCAAGAAACCTGAGATCCCTCTTTGATTCTTTGACACTTGCTGTGTCACTTTGGACTTGTCACTTAACAACTCTTGGACATATCTACCTCACCTGGAAAACTCAATCCTAACTATAAATATTTCCAACTCTAACAATTTATGATTTCATTTAAATATTTTCACAATTGCTTATGCCTATTACTTTCAAGATGTATTTTCTTCATAAACAGCCTTTGTCTCAGAATCCCCCAATCAGGGGATCCTGTCACTTCTCTCACTCTGGCTTTTCTACCTTTGGCCAAAGCTGAGCTACTCTCAGGAGCCTGCCTTGTGGAGAAAGTGGAATCCCATTGAATTCTCTTATTCCTGACCCCAGGGTCTGAGTAATATTTCCACCTGGTCCTAGTTTTCACATTAATCTCAGATGAGCAAGATTCTCTTCTGGTTTTTAGATGCCATAAAACTCTCATATTGAGTTTCCCCATCACCTCCTGACAGAATTTGGATAATTCCCAGAGAGTTAATTATGTCTACAAGAGTTAATTTGTGTAGGTTAATTACACTCTATTTCTGTTAAAGTCAGCATTGAGATGTAAGTCATCTTAACTCTGATATCTGATACTTTTGTAGTTTTTATAATATTTTAAATACTCTCTCTCATTCTTAGCAACACGTAAGCATTTTCTTTCTCTCTTTCATTCTCTCTCTCCCTCTCTCTTCTCTAACACGCTCAATCAAAACAAATTTCAATATAAAATATTTACACATGAATTATCCCCAAATTGAAATACTGTATTCACATTCATATCAGAAATGTCCCCAATATACCTTCACTGATTCTTTTTTTTTTTTTTTTTGTCTTCTGTTCTTGTCAGAAGTACTGGATATTCCTTTGCCTTCTGTGAGAAACCCACTTTCCCTTTGAAGATTCCATTAAGCTGCTCTGTTCTCTCACAAGAATGAAACAGGTTCTCAACAGAAAATTATTTAAACACATACCTTGTCCATATATATTAATAGACAGAACAAAACAAATACATACAACTGAATAATGGTTCAGAAGGATCATGATATATACCCACCATGTCCACACAAGGGCAATAATAACTCAGGATTTTTCAGACAGCAGAAAGCACAAAGCAGAGATATAGGTTAGATCTACTGGATTTTTGGATATCATTGATTGGATAAAGTGTGAGGAAGAAGTTGATTACCCAACAGTGGAGATCAGAGACACCAATAACACTCATAGTTTATGGAGACTCTAGACCTGGGCACTGCCATGTTTGGCATGAGGTAGATAGATTGACTCTCAGAGAGAGGAAAAAGAATATGTTCAAAATAGAGTTTTGAGAAGTAGAACAAAGATGTGGGAAGAAGAAGTTCTTACCGTGATGCCTTAACACAGCAAACCCTCCATAGACATCATTGTTAGTGACAGCAGCAGCAATAGCTCTTATCATGCACCAAGCGGGGGTCTGGAGGTTAGGTGTTGTACAGGAGTGGGAGGGGGCAACAGGAGGGTAGACTCATCAGGGTTAATGTAAAGCATGCAGATAAGAGAGTAATGAAACTCAGACATCTTGAAGAAGACCATTGTGTTTTGAGGTGACTCTAATTTTTTAAATCTCCATTTTTAGAAAGACTGAAGTCCACATTACTAAATTTCAAACTTCTGGTTCAAATGATCTTCTTTGAAACAACCAGAACCAAATAACACTATCCTGAATTTATCCAAGAGCCATAGCAATTTGACAATATCCCTCAAGAGCTCTAAAGAAGTTTTATACTATGACATTATTATCCCACTTCTAGGATTTTTTCATCAAAAAATGTTCAGGATATAAAGATATCAAAAAAATGTTTATCTCAGCACTCTTTGCTATAGAGAAATCTATAAACTACTTTTTTTAATAGAGAAAACTACTTCATTATAGAGAAAAACTAAAAACTACCTAAATAGCCCACAATAGAGAAATGATTGTTAGTTGTGATATAGTCATGATAAATTATTTTATGTCTATTTTTAAAATTTTAGACATAAGAAATATGTACATAGAAGTATACATGTTCATATTATATCAATCACTGCTCAATTTTGGATTGTGTAAACTTGGGTAACATCTGCTTTATTTTATATATATATATATATATATGTATATATATATATATATATATATACACACACACACACATATATATACACTAAATATTTGTATTTCCAAAGGTTCTTTCATGATAATGCATTTGTTTTATAAGTGATATCAATTATATAAATAAGTTAAAATGGTAGAGCCATGTTATAAATTATGAAATGGTCAATTAATGTGTGTTTTGATGTTTATTGAGTGCCTACTATGATCCAGTCCCTGGGAATACCAAAATATATAAGGCATTTTAAACATTAGCCCAGAGAGTAAGAAAATAGCCCAGAGAGTAAGAAAACTTCATTTAAAAGTTTTATTCATTTAGTCAGTCACATATGTTACCAGTGCACATCTGTATAGTCTCAGTATTCACCTTAGGTCCTTGACAAAATCCACAGTTCTGACAGAAAGAAAAAACGTCATCAGCATCAATCATTAAGAAACTGATGATGAACAAAACTGAGTACACAATAATTATTTTAAATTCATCTGCATAGAAAAAGACAATGAAGAATGCTTCAAGTGGCAAATATAAATGTTTTTACAAAAAATTATGGAAAATATCATTTAAAATTTTTGCTAACAATGAGATCCAATTACTAAATGTATTGAAGAATTCTCTAAGATGCATTAATGTGTATGATCTAGAGTTCATTGCTATGAATATCTTCATTTCAGACACATATTAATTCAATTTTCCTGTATTTCTGGATATAAATTGCATTTAATCGATACATTTTGATATCAAATTAGCAAAACTTTCATTTTTATTCTGAAAGATTATGTTATGTATTTTAAATTTTAATTATTATATATTTCTTATGTTTCTCATTTGTAAACCTTGTGATTGTTTTGTTTAATATAGCCAAAGGTCAAAGAGAAAGAGCCATGAAATTATTCATGCAAAATATGTGCACCACAAAAGATTCTCATAGAATTAGACATAGGGTCTGAAGATGAGTTGGATTTTATTCCTTACCATGGTGCCAATTTTAATAGAGCAAAATGAATAGTTTTGGAAAAGTTTACTCACATTAATAAATTGTTGGGTGTTTTGTTCTTCTGCTCAGTGAAGCTATTTCAGAAAAAAAAGGGAAGCAGGATTCTGAAACATGGTAACATGAACATGATCTCCTCTCCTCTCACTTCCAACTTCCCTAAAACAAACAGCTGCTGAAGCCCATACACGGGCTCAGTTGAAGTCTTAGTCTGTGTTTTATCTTCTGCAGTAAAAATCAGTGTAAGAACCTTCTCTTTCCCACAAGATCGTCAAGATAGCTTAGGAAACCAATCTTAGAAAGCCCTAACAGATGAACTTCTGCTATAGCACCCTGAGGGGTAATGCAGAACAGCTCCCAAATAAAACTGGTAAAAATTGTAAGTGTGACAATTTAAAAAATGACAATTTAAAATCTCTGAAAATGGTCCTAAGGACATACAGCCAATGAAGAAATATTTAATTGAGAAAACCTACTAAAACTAAAGTAAAAACAGTGAGTCTGTGGCATTTGAACCATGACCCATTCCCTCCATCTTCCATCCCAGCTCAGTGTTATGGAAACTCTACTCCAGACAGGTGCAACCTAGCATACAATGATTCCTCTTCAACAGCTGTCAGTCAAAGGGCTGTGGTATCTTTCCAGGAGAGGCAAGGCATCAACATTTCCAATCATGCTTCAGTTAGCTGTTGCAGAGACTATGTTCTAGGGAAACACAGTCAAGAGTCAGTTCTTATGTCCAGTTCCTACTTGTGGGATAGAGGCTCTATCTTGAGTGAAGCAAATTAAGAATACTGGGGCCCAGATAACCTGTACTTCAGTTTGTTTGCCCTGTTTTATAAGAAGCAAGTGGAGAAGACCAGAGGTTACAACCTAGTCTATAACCCTCCATCCCCAGTGGAATGCTTACTTGATAATGGATATCTCTCAGAGAGAAGTATATCTTTGTCCCCATCCCCAATTCCAGGGCCTTAACAGACATTTTGCCTCAGGGTAGAGGCAGTCCATAAAACAGAGAGCTCTGAATCTCTTCCCAAGGAACTGACTCAATTGAAACGGAGTGTGGGGGATTAAACCCAAGCAAATTTTCAAAACAATGAAAAGTTTGGTGAAAAGTAATTAAAAGGAAACTGGTAGATTCCTTAGAAATATAAGCTACACTATTTTATGACTAATTTTCCAGGAAAAAAAAAACAGGGAAAGAGACCAAAACAATTTCAAATACAGACCTCAAAAACTATCCTTGTAGGGCTTCCCTGGTCGTGCACTGGTTGAGAGTCCACCTGCCGATGCAGGGGACATGGGTTCGTGCCCCAGTCCGGGAAGATCCCACATGCCACAGAGCGGCTGAGCCTGTGAACCATGGCTGCTGAGCCTGCATGTCCGGAGCCTGTGCTCTGCAACAGGAGAGGCCACAGCAGTGAGAGGCCTGCGTACCAAAAAAAAAAAAAAAAAAAAAAAATCAACAAAACCAAAAATTGGTTATTTGAAGAGATCAACAAAATGGCAAAACTTTCATTAGATTGACAAAGAAAATAAGAGAGAAGACTCAATGAAAGGAAACAGAAATAAAAGAGCATATATTCCTACTGATTCTACTAAATTTAAAAGGAATATGAAAAACTGTATGACAATACATAAGATAACTTAGAAAAAATGTACAAATTCCTGGAAAAACAAAAATAAGCAAAGCTGAATCCAGAAAAAATAGAGAATCTGAACAGTCATTTAACAAGTGAAGTGTTTTAATTACTAATGAATAAACTACCAACAACAACAACAAAATGTCCAAGCTGATATGGTTTCCCTGGTGAATTTTATCAAACATTTAAAAAATTAATACTCTTCCTTCAAAAACTATCAAAAAAAAATAGAAGTTAGGGAACCCTTCCAAATTCATTTTATAAGGCCAATATTACCCAGATATTAAAACAGATGAAGACATAATAAAAAAATAAATCTACAGAATAGTTATCTATTATAAATATAGATGCTGGAGTGCTCAAAACAATACTAGCAAATCAAATCCAACAACATATAATATAGGCAAATTTATAGAGACAGAAAATAGAATACTGCTTGCCTAGGGCTTGGGGTATGGGTGATTGGCAGTGAGGTGATAGTTAAAGTGTATGAGGGGGTAGCTTCAAGATGGCAGAAGAGTAAGACATGGAGATCACCTTCCTCCCCACAAATACAACAGAAATATAACTACGTGTGGAACAACTCCTACAGAACACCTACTGAACGTTGGCAGAAGACCTCAGACCACCCAAAAGGTAAGAAACTCCTCACGTGCCTGCGTAGGGCAAAAGAAAAAAGAAAAAACAGAGACAAAAGAATAGAGAAGGGATCTGCACCAGTGGGAGGGAGCTGTGAAGGAGGAAAGTTTTCCACACACTAGGAAGGCCCTTTGCAGGCAGAGACTGTGGGTGGTGGAGGGGGGAATCTTCAGAGCCACGGAGGAGAGTGCAGCAACAGGGGTGCAGAGGGCAAAGCGGAGAGATTGCCGCACAGAGGATCGGTGCCAACCGGCACTCACCAGCCCGAGAGGCTTGTCTGCTCACCCGCTGGGACGGGTGGGGGCTGGGAGCTGAGGCTCCGGCTTCGGATGGATCTCAGGGAGAGAACTGAGGTTGGCTGCATGAACACAGCCTGAAGGGGGCTAGTGCACCACAGCTAGCCAGGAGGGAGTCCAGGAAAAAGTCTGGAGCTGCCGAAGAGTCAAGAGAGGAGAGAGGATTAAGAGCACCACATAAAGGACTTCCAGAGACAGGCGCAAGCCGCGGCTATCAGTGTGGACCACAGAAATGGGCATGAGATGCCAAGGCTGCTGCTGCTGCAGCCACCAAGAAGCCTGTGTGCAAGCACAGATCACTATCCACACCTCCCCTCCCGGGACCCTGTGCAGTCCACCACTGCCAGGGTCCCATGATTCAGGAACAACTTCCCCGGGAGAACACATGGCGAGCCTCAGGCTAGTGCAACGTCACACCGGCCTCTGCCACTGAAGGCTTGTCCTGCACTCCGAACCCATCCCTCCCCCCAGCCTGAGTGAGCCAGAGCCCCCAAATCAGCTGCTTCTTTAACCCAGTCCTGTCTGAGCGAAGAACAGATGACCTCAGGCAACCTACATGCAGAGGAGGGGCCAAACACAAAGCTGAGCCCCAGGAGTTGTGCCAACAAAGAAGAGAAAGGGAAATCTCTCCCAGCAGCCTCAGGAGCAGTGTATTAAAGCTCCACAATCAACTTGATGTACCCTGCATCTGTGGAATACCTGAATAGACAACAGATCATCCCTAATACTGGAGGTGGACTTTGGAAGCAACGATATATGTTTTTTTTTTCTCTTTTTGTGAGTGTGTATATGTATGCTTCTTTGTATGATTTTGTCTGTACAGCTATGCTTTTACCACTTGTCTTAGGGTTCTGTCTGTGCATTTTGTTTTTTTTTTTTTAGTATAGTTTTTAGTGCTGGTTATCATTGGTGGATTTGTTTTTCAGTTTGGCTGCTCTCTTTTATCTTTCATTTTTTTAAATTACTTTTAAAAGTTTTTTAATAATTACTTCTGATTCTAATAACCTTTATTTTATTTCATTTTATTTATTTTCTTTTCTTTCTTTCTTTCTTTCTTTCTTTCTTTCTTTCTTTCTTTCTTTCTTTCTTTCTTTCATTTTTCTTCTCCCTTTTATTCTGAGCTGTGTGGATGACAGGCTCTTGGTGCTCCAGCCAGGTGTCAGGGCTGTGATATGAGGTGGGAGAGCGAAGTTCAGGACATTGGTCCACCAGAGACATCCCAGCTCCATGTAATATCAAATGGTGAAAATCTCCCAGATGTCTCCATCTCAACGCCAAGACCCAGCTCGACTCAACCAGGAAGCTACAGTGCAGGACACCCTATGCCAAACAACCAGCAAGACAGAAACACAACCCCACCCATTAGCAAAGAGGCTGCCTAAAATCAAAACAAGGTCACAGACACCCCAAAACACACCACCAGACCTGGACATGCCCACCAGAAAGAAAAGATACAGCCTCATCCACCAGAACCCAGGAACTACTCCTCTCCACCAGGAAGCCTACACAACCCACTGAACAAACTTTAGACACTGGAGGCAGACACCAAAAACAATGGGAACTACGAACCTGCAGCCTGTGAAAAGGAGACCCCAAACACAGTAAGTTAAGCAAAATGAGACGACAAGGAAACACACAGCAGATGAAGGAGCAAGGTAAGAATGCATCAGACCTAACAAATGGAGAGGAAATAGGCAGTCTACCCGAAAAAGAATTCAGAATAATGATAGTAAAGATGATCCAAAATCTTGGAATTAGAATAGAGAAAATACAAGAAAGGTTTAACAAGGACCTAGAAGAGCAAAAGTGCAAACAAACTATGATGAACAACACAATACATGAAATTAAAAATTCTCTAGAAGGGATCAATAGCAGAATAACTGAGGTGGAAGAGCGGATAAGTGACCTGGAAGATAAAATAGTGGAAACTACAACTGCAGAGCAGAATAAAGAGAAAAGAATGAAAAAAATTGAGGGTAGTCTCATAGACCTCAGGGACAACATTAAAAGCACCACATTCGAATTATAAGTGTCCCAGAAGAAGAAGAAAAAAGAAAGAGACTGAGAAAATATTTGAAGAGATTATAGTTTAAAACTTCCCTAATATGGGAAAGGAAATAATAATCAAGTCCAAGAAGCACAGAGAGTCCCATACACGATAAATGCAAAAAGAAACATGCCAAGACACATATAATCAAACTATCAAAAATTAAATACAAAGAAAAAATATTAAAAGCAACAAGGGAAAAACAACAAATAACATACAAGGGAATCCCTATAAGGTTAACAGCTGATCTTTCAGCAGAAACTCTGCAAGCCAGGAGGGAGTGACAACACATATTTAAAGTGATGAAGGAGAAAAACCTACAACCAAGCTTACTCTACCCAGCAAGGATCTCATTCAGATTTGATGGAGAAATTAAAATCTTTACAGACAAGAAAAAACTAAGAGAATTCAGCACCACCAAACCAGCTTTATAACAAATGCTAAAAGAAATTCTCTAGGCAGGAAACACAAGAGAAGGAAAACAATAACAAACACAAAACAATTAAGAAAATGCTAATAGGAACATACATATCAATAATTACCTTAAATATAAATGGATTAAATGCTCCAACCAAAAGACACAGACTGGCTGAATGGATACAAAAACACAACCCATATATATACTATCTACAAGAGACCCACTTCAGACCTAGGGACATATACAGAATGAAAGTGAGGGGACGGAAAAAGATATTCCATGTGAACTGTAAATCAATAGAAAGCTGGAGTAGCAATTCTCATATCAGAAAAAATAAACTTTAAAATAAAGATTATTACAAGAGACAAAGAAAGACACTACATAATTATCAAGGATCAATCCAAGAAGAAGATATAACAATTGTAAATATTTATGCACTCAACATAGGAGAACCTCAATACATAAGGCAAATACTAACAGCCATAAAAGGGGAAATCAACAGTAACACAATCACAGTAGGGGACATTAACACCCCACTTTCACCAAAGGACAGATTATCTAAAATGAAAATAAATAAGGAAACAGAAGCTTTAAATGACACATTAAATAAGATGGACTTAATTGATATTTATAGGACATTCCATCCAAAAACAACAGAACATTTTTTCTTCTCAAGTGCTTATTGAACATTCTCCAGGATAGATCATATCTTGGGTCAGAAATCAAGCCTTGGTTAATTTAAGAAAATTGAAATCATATCAAGTATCTTTTCTGACCACAACATTATGAGACGAGATATCAATTACAGGAAAAAAATCTGTTAAAAAATACAAACACATGGAGGCTAAACAATCCCACTTAATAACCAAGGTATCACTGAAGAAATCAAGGAGGAAATTAAAAAAATACCTGGAAAAAAATGACAATGACAACACGATAACCAAAAACCTATGGGATGCAGCAAAAGCAGTTCTAAGTGGGAAGTTTATAGCAATACAATCCTACCAAGAAACAACAGACATATCAAATAAACAACCTAACCTTACACCTAAAGCAATTGAGAAAGAAGAAGAAAAAACCCAAAGTTAGCAGAAGGAAAGATCATAAATATCAGATTAGAAATAAATGAAATAGAAATGAAGGAAACAATAGCAAAGATCAATAAAACTAAAAGCTGGTTCTTTGAGAAGATAAACAAAATTGATAATCCATTAGCCAGACTCATCAAGAAAAAAAGGGAGAAGACTCAAACCAACAGAATTAGAAATGAAAATGGAGAAGTAACAACTGACACTGCAGAAATACAAAGGATCATGAGAGATTACTACAAGCAACTCTATATCAATAAAATGGACAACCTGGAAGAAATGGACAAATTCTTAGAAATGCATAACGTCCTGAGACTGAACAAGGAAGAAATAGAAAATATAAACAGACCAATCACAAGCACTGAAATTGAAATTGTGATTAAAAATCTTTCAACAAACAAAACGCAGATGGCTTCACAGGCTAATTCTATCAAACATTTAGAGAAGAGATAACACGTATCATTATCAAACTCTTGTAAAATACAGTGTAAAAAACACTTCCAAACTCATTCTATGAGGTCACCGTCACCCTGATACCAAAACCAGACAAAGATGTCACAAAGAAAGAAAACTACAGGCCAATGTTACTGATGAACATAGATGCAAAAATCCTCAACAAAATACTAGCAAACAGAATCCAACATCACACTAAAAGGATCATACACCATGATCAAGTGGGTTTTATCTCAGGGTTGCAAGGATTCTTCAATATATGCAAATCAATAAACGTGATACACCATATTAACAAATTGAAGGAGAACAACCATATGATCATCTCAATAGATGCAGAGAAATCTTTCAACAAAATTCAACACCAATTTATGATAAATACCCTCCAGAAAGCAGGCATAGAGGGAACTTACCTCAACATAATAAAGGCCATATATGACAAACCACAGCCAACATCATCCTCAATGGTGAAAAACTGAAACCATTTCCACTATGATCAAGAACAAGACAAGTTTGCCCAGTATCACTAATATTATTCAGCATAGTTTTGGAAGCTTTAGCCACAGCAATCAGAAAAGAAAAAGAAAAAAAAAGGAATCCAAATTGGAAAAGAAGAAGTAAAGCTGTCACTGTTTGTAGATGAAGTGATACTATTCATAAAGAATCCTAAAGATGCTACCAGAAAACTACTAGAGGTAATTGATGAATTTGGTGAAGTAGTGGGATACAAAATTAATGCACAGAAATCTCTTGCATTCCTATACACTAATGATGAAAAATCTGAAAGTGAAATTAAGGAAACACTCACATATACCATTACAACAAAAAGAATAAAATACTTAGGAATAAACCTACCTAGAGAGACAAAAGACTTGCATGCAGAAAACTATAAGACACTGAAGAAAGAAATTAAAGATGGTACAAATAGTTGGAGAGATATACCATGTTCTTGGATTGGAAGCATCAAGATTGAGAAAATGACTCTATTACTCAAAGCAATCTACAGATTCAATGCAATCCCTATTAAACTACCACTGGCCTTTTTCACAGAACTGGAACAAAAATTTCACAATTTGTATGGAAACACAAAAGACCTTGAATAGCTAAAACAATCTTGAGAAAGAAAAATGGAGGTGAAAGTATGAGGCTCCCTGACTTCAGACTGTACTACAAAGCTACAGTAAGCAAGACAGTATGGTATTGGCACGAAAACAGAAATATAGATCAATGGAACAAGATAGAAAACCCAGAGATAAACCCACGCACATATGGTCACCTTATCTTTGATAAAGGAGGTAAGAATATACAATGGAGAAAAGACAGCCTCTTTAATAAGTGGTGCTGGGAAAACTGGACATCTACATGTAAAAGAATGAAATTAGAACACTCCCTAACACCATACACAAAAACAAACTCAAAATACATTAAAGACCTAAATGTAAGGCCAGACACTATCAAACTCTTAGAGGAAAACATAGGCAGAACACTCTATGACATAAATCACAGCAATATTCTTTTTGACCCACCTCCTAGAGAAATGGAAATAAAAACAAAAATAAACAAATGGGACCTAAGAAAACTTTAAAGCTTTGGCACAGCAAAGGAAACCATAAACAAGACGAAGTGCCAACCCTCAGAATGGGAGAAAATATTTGTAAATGAAGCAACTGACAAAGGATTAATCTCCAAAATTTACAAGCAGCTTATACAGTTCAATATCAGAAAAACAAACAACCCAATCCAAAAATGGGCAGAAGACCTAAATAGACATTTCTCCAAAGAAGATATACAGATTGCCAACAAACACATGAAAGAATGCTCAACATCATTACTCATTAGAGAAATGCAAATCAAAACTACAATGAGATATCGTCTCATACCAGTCAGAATGGCCATCACCAAAAAATCTACAAACAATAAATGCTGGAGACGGTGTGGAGAAAATGGAACCCTCTTGCACTGTTGGTGGAAATGTAAATTGATACAGCCTCTATGGAGAACAGTATGGAGGTTCCTTAGAAAACTAAAAATAGAACTACCATACGACCCAGCAATCTCACTACTGAGCATATACCCTGAGAAAACCGTAATTCAAAAAGAGTCATGTACCACAATGTTCATTGCAGCTCTGTTTACAATAGCCAGGACATGGAAACAACCTAATTGTCCATTGATACATGAATGGATAAAGAAGATGTGGCCCATATATACAATGGAATATGACTCAGCCATAAAAAGAAATGAAATGGAGTTATTTGTAGTGAGGTGGATAGACCTAGATTCTGTCATACAGAGTCAAGTAAGTCAGAAAGAGAAAAACAAATACCATATGCTAACAAATATATATGGACTCTAAAAAAACAAACAAAAAATTGTCATGAACAACCTAGGGGCAAGATGGGAATAAAGGCGCAGACTTACCAGTGAGTGGACTTGAGGACACGGGGAAGGATAAGGGCAAGCTGGGACAAAGTGAGAGAGTGGCATGTACATATATACACTACCAAATGTAAAATAGATAGCTAGTGGGAAGCAGCCGCATAGCACAGGGAGATCAGCTCAGTGCTTTGTGACCACCTAGAGGGGTGGGATAGGCAGGGTGGGAGTGAGGGAGATGCAAGAGGGAAGAGATATGGGGATATATGTATATGTATGACTGATTCACTTTGTTATAAAGCAGAAACTAACACACCATTGTAAAGCAATTATACCCCAATAAAGGTGTTGAAAAAACTAAAATAAAGTGTATGAGGTTTATGTTTTGAGGTGATGAATGTATTCTATAAATGATCTTGGTAGCGATCAGTAACTTTATGAATATGCTGAAAAACACTGAATTGTACAAGTTAAGAGGTTGTGTGAATTATATCTCAAAACTGATGTAACCAAAATAGATACTCTACTGTGTAATAAATAAGCTACATTTGTCAAAAGCTTTTTTTATATCTATTGAGTTGATCGTATGGCTTTTAGTCTTCAATTTGTTAATGTGATGTATCACATTGATGGATTTGTGAATATTGAAAAATACTTGTGCCACTGGTATTAATCCCACTGGGTCATGGTTTATGATCCTTGTAATGTATTGTTTCATTCAGACTGCTAATATTTTGTTGAGGATTTTTGCATCTACATTCATCAGTGATATTGGCCTGTAAGTTTCTTTATTTTTGAAATCTTTTTCTGGTTTTGGTATCAGGGTGATGTGTTCAGAAGTGTTCCTTCTTCTGCTATTTTTTGGAAGTTTTAGAAGGATAGATGTTAACTCTAAGTATTTGGTAGAATTCCCCTGTGAAGCTATCTGGTCTGGACTTTTGTTTGTTGGGAGTTTTCAAAGAACTGATTCAATTTCGTTACTGGTAATTGGTCTCTTCATATTTTCTATTTCTTCCTGGTTCAGTCATGCAAGATTGTACATTTCTAAGAAGTTTTCCATTTCTTCTAGGTTGTCCATTTTATTGGCATAAAATTTTTTGTAGTAGTCTCTTATGATCCTTTGTGTTTTTGTGGTATAGATTGTAACTTTTCCATTTTTTGTTAATGAGTCTGGCTAAAGGCATTAATTTTATTTATCTTTTCAAAGAACCAGCTTTCTGTTTCATTTATCTTTTCTATTGTTTTCTTCATCTCTATTTCATTTATTTCTGACTTTTATGATTTCTTTCCTTCTTCTAACTTTAGGTTTTGTTTGTTCTTCTTTCTCTAGTTGCTTTAGGTGTAAGGTGAGGTTGTTTATTTGAGATTTTTCTTATTTCCTGAGGTAAGATTGTGTCACTATAAACTTCCCTCTTAGAACTGCTTTTGCTGTGTCCCACAGGTTTTGAATCATCATGTTTTCACTTTCATTTGTCTCCAGGTATTTTCTTTTATCTCCTGTTTGATTTTTTCAGTGATCCATTGGTTGCATATTGTTTAGCCTCCACGTTTTTGGATTTTTTGCAGTTTTTTTCTTGTTGTTGATTTCCAGTCTCATAATATTGTGGTCAGAAAAGATGCTTGATATAATTTCAATTTTCTTAAATTTACTGAGGATTGCTTTGTGGCCAGTATGTGTTCTTCCTGGAGAAGGTTCCATGTGTACCTGAAAAGAATGTGTATTCTGCTGCTTTCATATAGAATGCTCTATAAATATCAATTAAGTTCATCTGGTCTCATGTGTCATTTTTAAAATTAATTTTATTGGAGTATAGTTGATTTACAATATTATGTCAGTTTCTGCTGTACAGCAAAATGAATCAATTATATATATATAAACTCTTTTTTAGATTATTTTCCCATATAGGTCATTACAGAGTATTGAGTAGAGTTCCCTGTGCTATACAGTAGGTTCTCATTAGTTATCTATTTTATATATAGTAGTGTGTATATGTCATTCCCAGTTGCCCAATTTATTCCTCGCCCCCCCCTTTCCCCCTTGGTAACCATAGCTTGCTTTCTACATCTGTGACTCTATTTCATAAATAAGTTCATTTGTACCATTATTTTTTTTAGATTTCACATGTAAGCAATATCATATCATATTTCTCTTTCTCTGTCTGACTTACTTCACTTAGTATGACAGTCTCTAGGTCCATTCTTATTGCTGCAAATAGCTTATTTCATTCTTTTTTTATGACTGAGTAATATTCCATTGTATATACGTACCATATATTCTTTTTTTTTTTTTTTTGCGGTATGTGGGCCTCTCACTGTTGTGGCCTCTCCCATTGTGGAGCACAAGCTCCGGACGCACCATGGCTCACAGACCTAGCCACTCCATGGCATGTGGGATCTTCCCGGACTGGGGCATGAACCCATGTCCCCTGAATCGACAGGCGGACTCTCAACCACTACACCACCAGGGAAGCCCCCATATATTCTTTGTTCATTCCTCCACCTATGGACATTTAGGTGGCTTCCATGTCCTGGCTATTGTAAATCATGCTGCAATGAACATACAGGTACATGTATCTTTTCAAATTATGGTTTTCTCTGGATATGTGCACAGGAGTGGGATTGCTGGATCATATGGTAACTCTATTTTCAGTATTTTAAGGAACCTCCGTATTGTTCTCCATAATGGCTGCTCCAATTTACATTCCCATGAACAGTGTGGGAGGGTTCCCTTTACTTCACACCCTCTCCAGCATTTATTGTTTGTAGATTTTTTGATGATGGTCATTCTGACCAGTGTGAGGTGATACCTCATTGTAGTTTTGATTTGCATTTCTCTAGTAATTAGTGATGCTGAGCATGTTTTCATGTACTTTTTGGCCACCTGCATGTCTTTTCGGAGAATTGTCTAATTAGATCATCTGCCCACTTTTTGATTGGGTTATTTGTTTTTTTTTTTTATATTGAGCTGCAAGAGCTATTCTCATATTTTGGAGATTAATCCCTTTTTGCTTGCTTCATTTCTCCCATTCTGAGGGTTGTCTTTTTGTTTTAGTTATTGTGTCTTTTGCTGTGCAAAAGATTTTAAGTTCAATTAGGTCCCATTTGTTGATTTTTGTTTTTATTTTTATTTATCTAGGGGATGGATCAAAAAAAAAATCTTGCTGCAGTTTATGTCAATGTGTGTTTTGCCTATGTTTGCTAAGAATTTTATAGTATCTGGCTTAAATTTAGGTCTTTAATCCATTTTGAGTTTATTTTTGTTTATGGTATTAGGAAGTGTTCTAATTTCATTCATTTACATGTAACTGTCCAGTTTTCCCAGTGGTAACTTTTTGAAGAAACTATCTTTTCTCCACTGTATATTCTTGCCTCCTTTGTCGTAGATTAGGTGACCATTACCATAGTGCATGGGTTTATCTCTGGACTTTCTATCCTGTTCCATTGATCTATGATTTCTGTTTTTGTGCCACTACCATTCTGTTTTGATTACAGTAGCTTTGTACTATAGTCTGAAGTCAGAGAGCCTGATTCCTCTAGCTCCATTTTTTTTCTCAAAATTTCTTTTGCTATTCATGGTCTTTTGTGTTTCCATACTATATGATTTTACTTATATGTGGATTCTAAATAACGAAGCAAACATACATACATGACAAAACAGAAACAGATTCATAGATACAGAGAATAAACTGGTGGTTACCAGAGGGGAGGGCAGTGAGGATGGGTGAAATTGTTGGAGAGGATTAAGAAGTACAAACTGCCAGCCATAAAATGTCAAAAGGATGTAATGCACAGCATAGGGAATATAGTCAATAATATTTTCACAATTTTGTATGGTGATAGTTGGTAACTAGAATTCATGGGGTAATCATTTTGTAATGTATAAAAATATCAAATCACTATGTTGTACACCTAAAATAATATAATATTGTAAGTCAATTATACTTCAATTAAAACAATTTTTAATGAAATCCAACATATTTATTTATTTATTTCATGAATTGTACTGTTTCCTATCTAAAAGTTCATCACCAAGTCCAAAGTCACTAAAATTTCCTCCTGTATTTTCTATATTCATATACTTATTTCAGAACCTCATTATGTTGATTATTATAGATTTACAGCACATTTTAAAATTGAAAAATATGAGTCCTCCAATTTTGTTGTCTTCCAATACATATTTTGTCTATTCTGGATCATCTACATTTTAATATAAGTTTTTGAAAAGTCTTACCAAGTTTTACAACATGAATGCCAGAATTTTATAGGGAATTTATGGAACCTGTAGAGATTACTTTAGAGTAAATTGCCACATTATAACTCTAAAATATTAATGACTTAACACAACAAATATTTCTCTCTCACCTTACATGTTATCTTGGCATAACAACAGGTTAGTAACATTGTCTCTGCTCTAGAGAGCTCATAGTCTATTGAAGGACACCAGAAATAGAAATTAATAATTGCATCTCAATATGTTTGTATGGTACTGACTCTTAATAAAGTCATGTGTATACTCCAATTTTTCACAAGGGGTGGGAGTGGCCAACTCTACCTTGTAGTGGAGAAAGGGTAGATGACAATCAGATGGAGTTTGCAGGAGTGATGACCAAACCAGTATTGAAAGATTAATGTGAATTTCACAACAGGTAATGCATGGCAGAGGTGGTACTTGGGTGGTGGGAACAGCAAGAAGGTATGGTAAATGGCCAAATCATGAAGAATTTGTATCCCATGCAAAGGAGTTTGAACATTTATTCATAAAATACAGGAAGCTATTGGAACGTGTCAAGGCATGATCAGATTTGGTAGAGGTACTGAAAGACTAATTCAATTTGGAGAGTGAAGAATGGGCCAGAGGGTAGGGTGGGGTAAAAAGGGGGAAGAGTAGATAAGAGGGTACATAAAGAATAACCTATCAAGTAAGTGAAGTTTACCTTACATGACTCATTTCTTTGACACTTAAGATCATTGCTTCCCTTTTGATAATTGCTTCCAGAACGTTCCTCAGCAATGACACCACACCAACTTCTCTAGACCTTGCAGATCATCCCCCTTCATATTTTTGTTTTTGCATATTTCAGTTTTGCATCCAGCTTTTCACCTCACTCTGCATAAAAAACAACATGTACTTTCTTGATTTTGATCACCTAATTCTCTTAATAGACTTTATTGTTATTTTTCTGGACCAGATATTTGAAATGTAAATTTTAGAAAATGCTTTGTTTGAAATTATTTTTAACGAGGATTTTCTGAAAATTATCTTATAATAATGGGATTTAATTTTCTTTTACCAATGTTTTCTCTACTTGTTCTGATCAAATATGTTGTCTCTTCTCATTATAAATAAATAAATAAGAAGAGAAAAAAGATAGACAGAAAACAACTTATTAAGGTTGGCTTTAATTCGAGTAAAGCCAAAATATTCCAACCCTAACCCTGATTAAGTTGGAACAATTGTGCGTATTATTTCAGAGGAAAAGAATCTATTGGAAGAAAAAAAAATGTCATGACAACTTCTTTGTAATTACTTGTTGGTATACTTTCATGAAGAGTTCAAATGACATTTCCTAAATTTTCACCAATAGACACAGCAGATATTTGAGCAAGTTTGCATCTGAAAAGTTATCAAAATAGATTTGCCTAAGTTGAACTGATTTTTTTTTTTTTTTTTTTTTTACGTGGGCCTCTCACTGTTGGCGGCATCTCCCGTTGCGGAGCACAGGCTCCGGATGCGCAGGCTCCGGATGCGCAGGCTCAGCGGCCGTGGCTCACGGGCCCAGTTGCTCCGCGACATGTGGGATCTTCCCAGACCGGGGCACGAACCTGTGTCCCATGCATCAGCAGGCGGACTCTCAACCACTGCGCCACCAGGGAAGCCCCTGAACTGATTTTAATGTTTTAATATTCTCAAATTTTCCTCTTGACTCAGGTTTTGATATCAAGGAGGACTGTATGATATGTGTAAAGAATTTAGAAGGAAAACTGCCTTGTGTACTAGAAGGAAACAAAGATCCAAATCCTACTCTATCTAAAAAGTCTAAACATAAACCTTCTCCAGCACCCATATGTCAATCTTTGTTCATCTTAGAGAGTTCAAGTAGCTTTCTATAACCTATAAACAACTCCTACTGGAATATCTTCAGTGAGGGGTTAACATATTGATAAATACACTTGAGCTCAGCTACAGGAATTTGGGACTAATGTAGTTCCAGAAGGAAATAAGGGACCTGGAGAAAGGTTCAACCATACCAATATGCTAATCATAGCAAACGGATGCACAGGGTGGTAAATGGGGATTACTCACTCAGCAGTGAGCTGTCTCAAGTTATCCAAGTGCCATAACTGGATATAATAATCACACACTTGTCTTGATTTGTCACAATCTTAACAGGAGAAACCACTGTCCACTTCAAATGGAGACAGTCAGGCAAACCTGATCAGATTATTGCTGTCATTATTTCAAGCAAATTAACAGGTTACAAGATTGCTCACCTTATCTGACACCATTGTGAAGTTTGACAGCCTGGGCATCAAATGAGAAAATACATCAGGCTGATTTGCAAAGAGCTCACCTAAGATGACTCATTCAGTCCAAAGGGTCTTTACTTGGATGAATCGTTAGCAGTGAGACACTTCCCTGGGGTCAGTTTAGCAGTTTAGCACTAAACACAGTTGCCATTTCTTCCAGAAGTCCCTGGAATAGTTGGGTTCTGGGGTAAGGCTTTTGAAAAGGGCAGGCTGACCATTCAAACCCAGTACAGTCACACTCTGTATCAGGGCTTTCTCCCTGGAAGTCATGGCTTCCCAAGCATCACCAGGGAACCACAGATATATCTACAGGAAAAAAAGCTTTGAGTGTCATTTATTAATGCTGTCACAATTTAACACAAGGGGAAAACTCGGTCAGTGAGTGTTTGAAGGGCAAGAACCCTCTTTAACACACAGTTATTTCCTCTGTATAAGAGCACAATTAACATAACGCTACACTGTCCTGGCTCCCTCATTTTCTTTTAACTGTGTCTCAGCTACGTATGTCCAGGATCTTTGGTGTATGTCAGTGTGTGTACATGTGTGCCTACACGTGTAGGGAGCACTGATACCATGCTTTCTGTAGCCTCCAGTTATTCCCAGAAGCTGTTTCCCATCCATTCTTAATCATAAGCCTGTCTGTCTTAGCTTAATATGTCATGTCATTCAGGATGCAAAAAAGGAGGGGTGGATGGCCCCAACCTCCCACCTTCTACTAAGTCTGGGGTAATTGACTTTTCTTTCACATTGTTGATCAGTGCTAATGGAGTTCTGTCTCCTTTTTAATTTCTTTGCTTAAAATTCCCAAATTCCTTTAAAAAAATCCCCAACATACTAAATTTTCTTTACTATGTCATCAAAGCTGCTGAATACTACATGTCTCTAATTCTGGAGCAAAAGAAATCATTATGCAGAAGTTCCAAGGAATCACTCAAAATTCTCATTACCTGGACCTAGGAAAACCTTGAATGAAAAACTTTATTATTAAAATATTTCGGAGTCTCTCCCAGACTGTATTTGTCTGGCTGCCTACATTATACATTCCCATTTGTTGGACATTGGGAAGCAGGACAATGTGTTCCAAGGATCACAGGATTTGAAAGCATATCCTTTTGTGCTTGAAATCTGCCTTGGCTGTTTAATTGCTTTGTGACCTTATGTCATCACATTAGCTGAGTTGACACCTGTATTGGTACCTGTATCAATTGGGTTTCCAGAGGAAACATACGGTGCATTCAAACTGGGTCATTTCAAGACAATTTAAAGAAAGAACTATGGACTTCCCTGGTGGTGCAGTGGTTGAGAGTCCGCCTGCCGACGCAAGGGACACGGGTTCGTGCCCTGGTCCGGGAAGATCCCACATGCCGCGGAGCGGCTGGGTCCGTGAGCCATGGCCGCTGAGCCTGCGCGTCCGGAGCCTGTGCTCCACAATGGGAGAGGCCACAATAGTGAGAGGCCCGCGTACGGCAAAAAAAAAAAAAAAAGAAAGAAAGGACCATTTATAAAAATTTCGAGTGATTGTTTTATCACTGGCTACTTTATTAAAATCGCAAACATATCTGGTGAGTTTTCCTTTAATTCTTTTTAAATTAAAAAAAAATCTGGCTATACACTAATTTTAAGAGCACAGCTAAAACAATGTATTAATTTTTTTAAAAAAGCTGTTATATCAATATTAAATAGACTTTAAGGCAAAATTCATCACTATGATTATTAGTATCATTAAATAGTGATAAAAGAACAAATCTGAAATGACAGAAATAACGAGCCTATGTGCATCTACCAAAATAGCATCAAAAATTATCAAAAACTATTGACAGAATTTCCAGGAAAAATGGACAAGTAAACAGCCATGGACAAGTAAACAGATTTTAAGACCTCTTTTTCAAAACTGAAAATCAAGTGAACAAAAATTATTAACAATGTTGAAGAATTGAGAAATAAATTGAACAAAAGTGGATGCAAAGCAAGTCTCAACAGATATTAAAAGACCCTGTTATTATAAGACCACATTTTTCAGACTATAATTAATGGTCAATCAAGATGTAATAATTAGCATTTAAAACTGTATAGAACTAAGTGCATAAGGAAAATTCATGCTGCTAAAACTGGTATCTAAAGGAAAATTTATAGTATGAAAAGCATATATTAGAAAACAAGAAAGAATATGAATTAATCTAAGTGCTCAGCTCACAAAGTTAGGGACACCATGAAAAACTGACAGAGAAAATACAGAAATATTAGGGAAGAAAATTTAAAAATAAAATCAAAAACTTAATAAAATGTTAATAACAACATACTTTCTAATATGTGAATATTAATTGTCATTACTGATATACCTGATTGTTTTATTCCATTCCACCTATTTTCCCTGTACTTTTATGCACATTTTTTTAACTTTCATTTTCTCCTTTCTGCCCTCCATTAGATTTGTGATATATTATTGATTCTCATTTTTCTCTTCTACTGATTTCAAAATTTTTCTCCTCTATTGTTTTGAAAACTATTCTCCACTCTTGATTGGAAACTGAGAATCAATACAATTAGAATTTGATTCTTAAAAAAAAAAATTAAACTCTCAGATAAACTTAGGCTAGACTTATCAGCAAATAAGATATAGTACAAAAGAAAATAATATTAAAAGTAAAGAAGGCAACATAACCAAATATATATATATATATATATATATATATAAATAAACAAAGCTATACCAGGATATAACTTGGCCCATCAAAATAATCTTGTACTTTTAAAGATTTAAGTTAGTTCATTAGCAAAACTGGAGGGGATTTGTAGAGTAAAAAAGACTCTTTAATTTTTTGTTGCTGCTTACTAATGCTACTCCCTGTAGTCCTACATGTCTGTTGCTCTCAGACCTGTGTGAAGAACTGTAAAGTGCCTGGGGTGTTTATGCTACTTGAATGCTAACAAGTTAACCTGCCTCCAGTTTTATAATGCTGGTAGAAGACACGAGACTCCTAGGTCAGAGACAAAAGACTTCATTACTTACAGCACAGCAGGCATTCTGAGCTTCAATTTCATGGCAGGTGCAATAGTCCACCAAATCCCAAGGGGACAATAAGCACATAGAACTAGAAGGATGCTGTATACACAGTGTTGTGCATCATGGCTGAGGAATTTTGAGCTCAGGAAACCCTATTAAGTTATAAGAGGATGCTAGAAAACCTGTCCAAACCTTGACCCAGGAGAAGACATAATCTTTATTATACTGAATAACAAACAAATATTCCCTCTGCTTTCTGGAAGAAGAAATTATCTCCATCTTCCAAGGCTGTCTTTTATACAAACATCTTTGAAAAGATAGTTTGGAACAAAAATCGTCAGTGATTCTACTCACAAGATATATAGAAGCATGAGAGATCCAATGGAAAGTTGTCTCTCAAAACTTATTTCTGCTGCTACTGCTGCCACTGTATTGGAGTTAAAATATAAGTGTAATTTCTCCCTGGGCCTTTCCTACATCTCCCTGTGATGTCCTGAATATAGGAAACAGCACTTAGAAAACTCACCATTCCTCTTCAAACAATACCTCTTATGGGGGGTAGGGTTTTGGGGGCAAAAACAAAATAATTGCTCCAAAGAGTTAATCATGACACTTAATACCTGGGTAAACTTTCATCTTAAATTTCCCAAATTGTTTCAATCTATTCATAGTAGAATGTTCTTGGCTAACATTTCTGGAGTAGGAAAATAGTATGGGTACACTCATATTTCCGTCTAAGATCTACCTCTGCAAATCATCTTGCAGATGATGAGATGTGGAATATAAATATTGTTAAAAATATATAAAGAATGCATATATGTCCATTATTGATTTAATGGCAGCTTTCTTAAAATGTTCCATACCTTCTACAAATGCTAATGTTGGACTTACTTCTTGCTAACCTCAATACCTATCTTCTTGAGCAAACAATTTTGGCTATAAACTATTCATTTCTTAACTCTGTGGTTCCCATGTATTTCCTGACATATTAAAGACAACATTACAAATAAAGGCATGGTGAAAGATAATAGTTGCTGTGACTTT
The DNA here is from genome assembly GCF_964270905.1 of Leucopleurus acutus. NCBI lineage: Eukaryota > Metazoa > Chordata > Mammalia > Artiodactyla > Delphinidae > Leucopleurus > Leucopleurus acutus. The sequence continues at coordinate 155,670,591 of NC_139142.1, forward strand.
TGTTTCAAAAAATACTAGACTCAACTGTGGTTTCTAAAAGTGTTACACAGAAGAATACATTTGAGGAGTTAATAATTCTTTTCCATGAACCCACAAACCTGATTGCATCATGTACTGAATGGTCTTATGCTTTTAATTTTCTTTTTACTAAAATTAGTAGCAATTTTCTACATTTTAAATATATTGTACACGAATTTTTCCTGCTATGTCCCACAGTCTCCTGAAGAATTATTCAAAAGTGCCAAGCCCTTTTAAAATATCTTTTGTGACTATTCAAATCTCTGATCTTTAAACTGAAATTGATGAACTAAGATCTGCAAATCTGCAGTTTTAATTCAAGTTACATTTTATGTTAAAAGTAATAAAAACCATGACTATGTTTGCTATGGTTGATGATGTTACCAGGACAGACATTCAAGCCAGTTAATTTTATTTCAGGCAATTGTTAGCAACTGTTTTATTTATGCTATAGACAGACTACCTCTTATACAGACCAGTGGTATATTTTTCCCATTACCAGCAACAGAGTGTGTTATTTATATGGGGTACGCTAGAAAACCTATCCAAACTATGCACCAGAAAGAGACATTTTCTTTACTATATTTAATAATTTAACAGACAACATTTAACCAAGTAAATGAACAATATTTTTTAAAAATAAAGCTATGAATGATTCTATAAATGCATATATATGAATCGTAATTGTGTGTGGTTTCATCTAACTTTAATTACCTCCTTAAAAGCCCTTTTTCCAAATATATCCACTTTAAAGATTAGGATCTTAACACACAAATTGAGAGGGAGTACAACTCAGTTCATAACTAAGAGGTAATTTTGGGATTCCAGTAAGAATTTCCAGTAAGTATACATGGGGTCTAAGGCAAAGGATAATTTCCATCTATCTACCTTCAAAGTATACCCCCTAACACAGAGTTACAGTCTTTCACAAATCAAATAAAGGATCCACACTCCCATTATCTGAAAAGACACTGACCCAAAGATTTCACATTATTTTCTCTGCAGGTGGTTTTCAGTCCAATAACATTTCAGAGTATTATTGGAAACCAGAATTTTTGTGCCCCTTTGAAGGACTGTAAGTACTCACAATAACTTCCATGTTTGGCAACAGTTGCAAAGCTCTCACTAGGACCATGACCAGTGTCTCACAGGGTCTATAAAGGTGTTCACAGTTAGCCTGGTCTTCACTCACCAGGTGCCACCTCAGTGCTCTGCTACAGCTTGAATAGAAACATTTATTGCCCAGAACACTATATTTTATATCATCAAAAAAGAAAAGCTTTTTTTTCATGAGTACTATACACAGAACTTTTCTTAGGCAACATATCAACCTCCTACTAGCAGTAAGTATCCAACTTTACACAGAATTGGAAAACTTATGACCCCTTCAGCTAAATGTTGGGAAAACCTTACCATGTCATGAAGTATCCTCAGTGCTGGCTCTCCTATGTGAGCTTGAGCACATGGATGTTCCTTAATAATCCACACTAGATACCATCTCTGCCATGGCAACATGGCCAGCCACAGAAATTTGTATTTTATTTTATTTATTATTATTTTTTATTTTTTTTGTGTGGTATGCAGACCTCTCACTGCTGTGGCCTCTCCCGTTGCAGAGCACAGGCTCCGGACACACAGGCTCAGCAGCCACGGCTCACGGGCCCAGCCGCTCCGCGGCATGTGGGATCTTCCCAGACCGGGGCACGAACCCGTGTCCCCTGCATTGGCAGGCGGACTCTCAACCACTGCGCCACCAGGGTAGCCCATAAATTTGTATTTTAAAATAATATTTTCTGAGGTAAGAAATAGGAAAGAGTTGAGTCTGTAAAAAATCATTTGAGAGGTCATCTCTGAAGCTTTCACTTTTTCATTCATTATTTCTGGCAAAGTAAGAACTATTGGCTGCTTTAGCTTTTCAAGATATAAGTCCAAATCTTCAAGCGCTGGACAACCAGGCAGCTCCCTCCACTGGCCAAGATATTCATACAAATAAATGACTGCTGAACAACAAATCCTTGGCTGGGAGATTCACACATTAGGCAAGCTAAAACTCCTGACTGAAGAAGAAGATTGTGAAAGGACTTAGGTGGAAAATAAGGCACTGACAAGCCAATTCACTGAATGCATGTGTGTATTTAGTCTATGTTTACAATAAAATACAAGAAAATTCAAAAGACAAAGTCTTGGGCTTCCCTGGTGGCGCAGTGGTTGAGAGTCCGCCTGCTGATGCGGGGGACACAGGTTCGTGCCCCGGTCCAGGAAGATCCCACATGCTGTGGAGTGGCTGGGCCCATGAGCCATGGCCGCTGAGCCTGCGCTTCCGGGGTCTGTGCTCCCCAACGGGAGAGGCCACAAGAGTGAGAGGCCCGCGTACCGAAAAAAAAAAAAAAAAAAGACAAAGTCTTTGATATTAGAGGTAATAATATAAAAAGAAATCTAATCAAGATGAAAAGCACTGGTTGAAGGTGGGTGATAAGAAAAACAATGATACAAAATAAGAAATACAGAACAGAGTCAACATGGCAGAAAATAGTAATGTAATTAAAATTTTTGAAAATTTTCACAGAAAAAAAGCACAAAAACTGTATCCATTAGGACCTTTTTCTATTTAAGTCATAGAAAATTGTCCTTGACTTGTTTAGTAATAAGTAATGTCAGAAGTGCGTCAGTTCCAAGACCGTTAAATTCAGTGGCTCTACAATATTCTCAAAGACCCAGATTCTTTCCATATTTTTCCTGTGTCATCGTTAGAATTATAATAAATATTTTAAACTGTTGTGTAACACATTACAAAACTTGAAGTTTTAGGGTCAGTTGAAGAGACAGAACAGTTTTAAACACATTAACAATAAGATGCAACTTTGAAGATCTTTGCTAGAAATGTTATGAAAAAATTAAAAATAATAAAATAATTTCAAAATATATTCTTTATAAAAAATACCAATAGGATAGTATTAGAAACAGATATAAGTAAGAAATTTATTACAACTAATGAATAAATGCCAAAAATAATTACTTTACTTATGTTTTAAATGTTCTGTTAATCAATAATTATATGCATATGAATTTATATTATTTTCATTTTTTGAGAAATAATTTTATTTTTGACAATGGTTTTTGAATAGAAGACTTTTATATGTCTACTCATATAATAAAACATTTATGTATATCAGTCAATAAATAATTTTTTAAATTATATAGTTTCAATTACTTTTAGGTTCCCCTTCCACTGTCAAAAGTGTGTCCGTTTAAACAATACATTATATGTTAACTTTGTAATTAAAATTTTAAAATTAAAGTGAGAGACTCTATAGTCTATAGTCTCTATAGAGAATCTGTACCCTATGAAGACTGACTATAGAGGAAAAGAGGTGGAGGTCCAAGCAATTATCCTGAAAAGAATTTCAATTTAAACCTTAAGATGTCAAGGAGATGAGCAAGAATCAACAAAGGAGATAGGAGACTGAGAGCCCAGAGGATAAAAAAGTAAAATAAAATAAAACAAGAAAGCAAACAAATATGAGAGTATGAAGTTTGGGAAACTAAGTGAAGAAACTCGCTTATGGAAAGAAAGTGGTCAATTGTGTCAAATGTTTCTCTTAGTTCATGTAGGATCAGGACTGATGATCCCATATTGGATTTAGCAACATGGAGGATATTGGTGATCTCAAAGAGAGTGATTTTGGTGGGTGTAGGCTGAGGGAAATGTTACCAAACCAAACTTGGGTCTGCTTGCCTGCTGGCAGTAAAACCAATCTACCGATACTGGGTTGTGGTGAAAGCAAGTGCAGCATTTATTGCAAGGCGCCTAGCAAGGAGTCCAGGCAGTTAGTATTCAAAAGTTTTGGCTCTGGGAATGAGTACCTGGTGCAGGGTAGAGAGTAAGACTTACTGAAAAAGAGGAGATCAAGAGAATGAGAAGCCAGGATAGTAGATGGATCATCTATATGGCTAACAAAATCAGCAAGAAGTTTCACAATGGTGTAAGAGGGAAGGACTATGGGCCAGAAATGAAAGTCTCAAAGGAAAAATTGGGGGACCCAGCACTCGATAGATGGCTGCAAACAAGAGGGTAGTGGGTGGTATAATCTGATGACCTGAGATTCATACTGAGAAGAGGGAGGGAAAGCGCAATGTAGAGCAAGAAAGACCTCTATCCCACCTCCAGACCAAATTATTAAAAGTGATAAATGGAATATTGCCTGCAATATCAGTAAACAAAGAATGGCACCGTCATCTGAGATTGTAGCCACTACCTACCGTGAACTGGTGAGCCCGGAGGGAACTCAGGAAGGAAAAGAATACATGCCATCTAGCAGCCATAAGACTACAGCCTCTACTGACTGTGAGCTCCTGAGGAAACTCAGGATGTCAAAACACAGAATACTGGCCCCAGATAGCTGAGATGCATATCAAAGGAATGATGTCAGTGAGCCCAGACTCTTGCATCTCCCATACATAGAAAAGGGCTAAATTCCTTAACTTGTGATTTCTAGTTTTCTTTAATTAACAGTATTGTTTTTGTTCTTACTATCTGCCTTTTGTTGCAAAACTCCTATATATCCTAGCTGCCCCCCTTTGTCTCCTTGGAGCAGTTCTCTCAGGATTACTTGAGATTCTGCCTCCCTGGGGTTGAAGTCCTAAAAATTCCCACTGAATAAAACATAACTCTCAACTTTTAGGTTGTGAATATATTTTTTTAGTCGACAAAGATGTATGGAAGAAAAAAATATCTACCCCTTAAGTCAGTGGAGATGGAGTGAGAAAAGGAAACCACAGTAAGCCAGGAAAATGGGAGTAGATAACTGGCCCTGAATGAGTCAAGGAAGATAATGAGTGAGGCTGTAGGATGCTTTAGAAAGGCGCATAAGATCGGGAACATCTTTTCAGGAGACAGGGTTCTGAGGGCCTCTTTTCAATCCTGCCCATGGCACTGTTGGACCTGAGTGGGGGAATCTTATTCAGACACACAAAGCTCTAAGGATTCCTCTTTCTCTCACTTTTAATTAAACAGTAAAAACCAATAGAACAGTAGAATAGTCATGTGTATGACTTGACGTTCCATACACACCAGAAATGGTGAGTTTTCATAAGCTGAAAACACCCATGTAACCAGCACCCACATCAAGGATCAGAGCATCACCAGCCCCCTTTGTGTTCCCTTTTCAGTCACTATCAGGCTCCAAAACAACCACTACCCCATTTCTTACACCACAGATGAATTTTTTGGGTTCCCTTCGGACATCTGTTAATGGAGGCAAGAGGTAAGGTGAAGATGGTCTTACCATGAGTTGGCAGTACTCTGTGTCTCCATTTTGGTATATTGATTGTTAGCATAAAGGCTATGGTCCAGGCAGAGTTAGCCAAAAGCCTGGACCCATCTGGAAAATCAATCGTTTCTTCCCTGTATTCTTATAGCATTTTGTGCCCACCCCAATAATAGCATGTTTAGTACAATATTGTAATTATATGTTGAACACACTCCCCTTAATTCTTTGAGATATCAAGTTTTATTATTATTTTTTTTATTCCCATGCATCTTTAACACAGTAGATGTTTAAAACATGTGTTAGTTAGAAATAAGTGTATATCTCTGCCATTGATACTACAACCAAGTGAAAAACAGAAATTCTCAGAAAAACGTTGTGTGTATGCTGATCCTTGTATATGACTGCATATATACACAATTTACAAAGCTGTAGGTCCATCATCTTGAAGAAGTCTTTAAAATTAGTTGATTTTAAATATTTCTCATTACCAACTAAATTAATTCTCTGAACTGATTTTGTGAAGTATAGAATTGTAGGAATGATGTTTTACAATGAATTAGGACAAACTTTATCTGATTTCTCACCTGAAATACTTCAACTGGTGTCACAAAAGTATCAATTAAGGGTCTTTTGTGTACAGAGAGCTACTTTATAATGTTCTAGGAATAAAATGAGAGCTAGAAGATATGATTCCTACATCAACATTTGATTTTGGCAATAACCCACTGAAAAGAGAAGCGAGGAAGCTACAGCTCATAATATTTGCAGATGAAGGAGCCAAGTCACAAGAAGGTTCAATGGCCTCCCCATGACAATGTGAATTAAATCCAGAAGTCTTTTATTCTAGTCCATACTTTACACTGTTTACAGCTTATCAATGCCTGGAACTTCACTATCAGAGATTTGTTCCTTGGAGTAACTGTCTGTCTTCTGTGAAAATAAAACATACTCTCAAGATTCACAAATACCTCTTAGTTTGAAGAAGGTGGTTTTGGTAGAGGTATGGGGGAGAACTCATGCTGGAAGCATCAGAGAGAGACTCCAAGAGACTAGTAACATAAATGTGAAGGGTCCATGGCCTTAAAGAAAAAGACTTTCGTCTTCACAGATCTCAAGTAAAGTTGAGTTTTTAGTTCTGAAGAAAATTCAGTCCATTCGCTTCATGATGTTAAAAGAATACATAAGTTGGGGCTTCCCTGGTGGTGCAGTGGTTGAGAGTCCGCCTGCCAATGCAGGAGACGCAGGTTTGTGCCCCGGTCTGGGAAGATCCCACATGCCGCGGAGTGGCTGGGCCCGTGAGCCATGGCCGCTGAGCCTGCGCGTCCGGAGCCTGTGCTCCGCAATGGGAGAGGCCACGACAGTGAGAGGCCCGCGTACCGCAAAAAAAAAAAAAAAAAAAAAAAAAAACTACATAAGTTGGTCCTGTTGGAGTGACCAGTAATTTGGCATCAATGCACCTTTCTCCCAAATTCAATGATTGAGTCCCTTTAGTTGATAATTACCGAGGGTCTACCTGACAGGCACTTATCTATGTATGAGGGATACAGCAATGAAGAAAAAGGAATCTTTGCTCTCAAAGAGTTTACATTCTAATGCAGAAGTTACTGTGCTCGAAAAATAGCTAATTTTAGCTACTGACTATCTGTGATAAATTTTACCTCTTTAGCTCCAAGTTATGTGTCAGATATACCTATATTTCCACCTACTTCAATGTGTCCAGAAGAAAGCTCATTATCTTCATTTTTTAATTATTTAAGTATAGTTGATATACAATGTTGTGTTAATTTCTGCTGTACAGCAAAGTGATTAAGTTATACATATTATACATTCTTTTTCATATTCTTTTCTTTTATGGTTTATCACAGGATATTGAATATAGTTCTTTGTGCTATATACAGTAAGACTTTGTATCTTCGTTTCTGATAGCTCACATTTCCAATGATGACACCATCCTCTATGCTGTCACTCAAGTTGGAAACCTAAGGATTATTCTTGGTCACTCCCCAGTCCCAACACTCTCAGTAATCAGTCTTCCAGACTCGGTGACTCTCCCACATAAAGAATTCTTCCCTCCCTCCATCTTCAACAGCCATCATCATTTCCTCCTGCCTAGGCCACTGTCACCTCCTCCAGGGAGGTTCCTTGTTCCTCATCACTCTGCCCTTCAACGACGGCATTCACTGCTCACGGAGTGATCTTTCAAAGCCTAAAATCTCATCATGACAAGCTTCTGAATAAAAACTTTTCAGCGAAAGTTCAAAATTCATAGACTTAGCCTACCTTCCCAGACGAATCTTCCCCCAAATAAGCAACAAATCACTCAATATTTTCTTGCTTCTCTGTTTTTCAAACACTGACCCTTTGCTTCTTGCTATCTGTGCCTCCAGGCCTTTTCCCTCTGTCTTTGCAGGACAGTCTCCCTTTCATATACTAGGCATCTTTTCAAATATCATCTCTTCAGAGATGTCTTCTCTAGCCATCTTATAAAATACTTTTCTTCTACACGTCTCTGTCCCCAACCAGATCACTCTCATTATTTTCAAAAGTTATCACTATCTAAGATCACCTGAGGAAATTATTTGGTTAGGGATTATTTTCTCACTATCCTCTATATCAGAAAGTAGATCCTGATGTCCCACACCTGAAATCAGTGCCTGGCACAGAGGAGATTTTTCAGGATTACTTGCACAAGGGACAGCACCTTCTCTCCAGAATGTTCCTAACCATTTTGAGATTTTAACAACTTCGAACCATAAACTGTCCATTTTTGTGTGAAACTGCAACACTTTTATGTATTTATTTTTATAATTCTCACTTTATAATTATTGGTAGAGCAGGTTAAAAATAATATGTTGCATCTTTCACCACATTCAACTTCTAAGGATGATGAACAGTTGTTAGTTTCATCATCTTAAGCAGTAAAAGAGAAAATGTTAGGAGTTGAAGGATATATATGTAGAAGAGAAAATGAAGGAGAAAATAAGTTGACAGCAGGTTATGTTTATCAATAATGTAACACATCTCTTTTCAGGACAACCTAGGAGTTTAATAAAATGTACTAATACTTACAAAACCTCAGAGAGATGGATTTTGTCTTGGAAAATGTACACTTTCTGGGAAATTTTAGAAATCATTGAAAAAGTTTATACTTTCAAAATTATGGAATTCAAGCAATTGGAGATTTTAGAGCAATCACAGATGACATCTGGGCTACCTTGATTCATGTAGTTGTGTGCACACACATATGCAGATGAAATTATCTACATAATACTGTGCATGGTGATAATAAAGATAACTGTGAGCTATAAAGAACATTCCACATACCTCATATTCTATCTCTAAACAAACTTGTGAACCAGGCAAATGTGGTTAAGCTTGTTTTGCGGAAAAGGACAATTATTCTCAGAAAACTCTGCCCTGGATCAGCAGATTAGGGCTCTTTCCTGACCACTGTCTCAGTACACCTGCTTTTTGGCCTTGAAATAGTCATTTTCCACTATTATGTTTCTTTTTCTCATTTCCAAAGACATATGATAAAAATCTAGCAATTTTTAACATACAACCCCCATTTTTTTTTTTTTTTTTGCATAAGGATCATTGAGAACTATATGAAATCTATGGACTCTCTTCACAGAATATTTCACATACACATGAAACTAGATCTTTTAGTGATCAATGGAAGTCATACTAAGAACTTCTGTGCAGGCTCTAAAATTATTCTATTATTCATATGAAGGTTATCTTAAGTTTCTAACTGAATGTTATCAGCAAAGGTTGAACTTCTGGAGAGCTTCTTAAATTAACCCATGGAAGTCTTCATAAGCACTAAATTCTTTATTCTCCAATTGTGTAGAATTTCTGAATTGCATTGCAAGCTTTAATTTAAACCAAATTGTAGAAGATTTCAGAATTACATTTTCCTCTTTGAGATGCAGTTAGCAACCATTTTTTTCAGGTTGCCAACACCAGGCAAACGGGCCAAAGCATTGTTGCCCATTCCCTGGAAGATCCCTGGACTGGAAATGCACAGCTAATTGTAGAGCATGTGTTAGTGCCTTGTCAACAGAGATTAACAGAGCTGCTCTCCCACTAATAGAGCAGGTTGTCCCCAGGGGAGCTGATAAGTAAGCAGATGACTGTAATTTTAAAAGGCATGTGTCCCTAACTTGAGAGATCCTGGTCTCATTCTGCATTCTGTAAACAGTCACAGTCTTACGGACTCTGAATAAGCGAGATCCCCAAAGACCACACTCCCTGTAAGTTTGCATCTGTAGAAGTAGCATTGTCTTTTCCAGTTCTGAAAGGTGTCCTGACGCATGGACTCATCCTTAAAGAGAAGCTTATATCATAAAAGAACCCAGCTCAGTGTCTTACATACGAACTTAGTAAAAAAAAAAAAAAGAACAACAACAACAAAAACAATAATAAGGGACAAACAATGTTTGCAAAATATTCAAGAACAGTGGGAAAAGTCTAGGTAGAAAATTAAATTGATGTTAATGAGCAAAACTGGTGTGTGTCCAGTTGTCCCTTTTTTAAATAAGAGAAACAAAGAATTTCACTGTGTATAAGTTACTAACTTTCATCTTCAGTTGTGCATTTGAGGGAATTTGAGAGAGCACTCTAATTCATTCCACAAATATTACTGAGTCCCTACTATGTCCTAGGAACCTAACACATGTTAAGGAATAAAACAGAAATACTTGCCTTCTTGGAGCTTACATTCTAGTTGGGGGAAGTGTGGGAGTGGTAAGAGTTGGCTTCCAGGATAAAGGAATAAATAATCATTGTATAAGTAAATTATATTACATGTTAGAAGGAGAGGAGTACTATGGACAAAAGGAAAAATTGAGCTGGGTGTGGAAAGTAGGAGTTCTATATGGTAAGCTATATGGCCAGTTTTTAGAAATGTCTGAGTAAGTGTCTTTTTGAATGCTTGCCATGTGCCTCACCCTCTCCAAGAATCCCTGCTATGGGGCAGGGATTTCTGTCTCCAGAAATCATCTATTAAAGTGTAGTTAGATTAGCCAGTGACCAGGCTGGAAGGCAGGCTATATTGTCTTGGGGCCTTAGCCTCCTCACTCCTCCCAATAGATCATTTCCTTCCCAGTAGACACCCAGAATCCTTATGTTCCCTCCAACCTCTTTTCTGATACCTGCTCTTGCAAGTCTTCTTTCAAGGTGGGGAAAGATGTATACCTTAATCAATGTGCTCTACAAGATCTTCAGAAGAGGGAAATGTCTTACACACATACTATTAATGAGGGTAGAGTCTAGGTGAGATGTCAGGGAAGAAAACATGATGGTGGAGTTCCAAGTGTTGACAATCAGGTAGTGGGTAAAAGGGAACTGATGTGTCAGAAGGTAGTGACAAACTTCACATCCAGCATAGAATTCTCTACACCCCATGGCTTACCTCAATGCGCATGGTGAGTTACAGGAGGTCCATGCACATGCATCCTCCCAGTGAAATCATTTTATAATGATTGAATGAAACAGATTGGTATAATTTTAAAACCAACTGACCTTAAAGGATGTATTCAGTTGCTCTCCCAATAGGGGGTATGTTTTGTAGTCAAATTGAATTAGTTTTTTTTTTTTATGATTTGAACAAAAGTTCATTCTCTGCAAAACTACAGTCACAACTACAAAAATTTGGTATATTCCCTTGTTTATTTGCTTGTTTGAAATGAACGATGTTGTCTACTGCAACATTCATATTTCATTGAGAAGGTTTAGAAAGTTAGGAGTTAAATGAATGATTCCTATTCTGACTGTTTCTAAACCACAACTTTCTTACTTGTAAGAGATACAAAACAATATTCCCTAAATCTCACCATTTCACATATAGTGGCTGGTGATTATTGCTGAACACATACATCCACAGGTGGAAATTTAACAGAATTATAATAACATAGCAAATAAAAAAAGAATCCATGACTTTGATGCTGAAAGTTAAACAAACAAACAAATAAAAATGAGTGAAGGGAAAGCTCTTTTCTACAGTAAAAAGTTACTAAGTGACAAATATTGGAGGAAAAACAGGGTTAGAAAATCACCACTTTACAACTACCATTGTCATAATTAATATAGGCAAGAATTATCAATGGATCCTAAAACTCTTGTGTGAAATTTTGTTAAAGAATAGTGTATCTACCAAGGCTGCTGAAGAGGGTGTGGAGAAAAGGGAACCCTCTTGCACTGTTGGTAGGAATGTAAATTGATACAGCCACTATGGAGGACAGTATGGAGGTTCCTTAAAAAAACTAAAAATAGAATTACCGTATGACCCAGTAATCTCACTACTCAGCATATACCCTGAGAAAGCCATAATTCAAAAAGACACATACACCCCAATGTTCACTGCAGCACATTTACAATAGCCAGGTCATGGAAGCAACCTAAATGCCCATTGACAGACGAATGGATAAAGAAGATGTGGTACATATATACAATGGAATATTACTCAGCCATAAAAAGGAATGAAATTGGGTCATTTGTAGAGATGTGGATGGATCTAGAGACTGTCATACAGAGTGAAATAAATCAGAAAGAGAAAAACAAGTATTGTATATTAACACATATATGTGAAACCTAGAAAATGGTACAGATGAACCAGTTTGCAGGGCATAAATAGAGACACGGATGTAGAAAACAAATGTATGGACACCAAGGGGGGAAAGTGGCAGGGTGGTGGTGGTGGTGGGATGAACTGGAAGATTGGGATTGACATATATACACTAATATGTATAAAATAGATAACTAATAGGAACCTGCTGTATAAAATATAAAGTAAAATTCAAAAAAAAAAAGAATAGTGTATCCACACAGTCTAGAAATATCTCCATATGGGTTTCTTATTAATTATAAAGGAAAAAATATGAGAACTTTACAATAGAAAATAGTGTATAAACAACCTAAATCAAGGTATCACGTGCTTCCTGATATGGTTCACAGAGAAGGAAATGGCAAAACTTATACAGTAATCCTGCCAGAAAATGCATAACCTGAATCAAATCATTAGGGAACAATCAGACAACCCCAAATTGGGGAACTTTTTAAATAAACACTTGGTCTATACTCTTCCCAACTGTCAACTTCATAAGAGAAAAGAATAAAACTAAGAAACAGTTTCTGTTTAAAGAAAGTAATGAGGCATAACAACTGAGAGAAAAGATTACAACCAAGGAATGGTTTCTGTTTAAAGATAGTAATAAGATGTAACAACTAAGTGAAGTGTGATTTTAGATTGGAACTTGAAAGGAAAAAATTGAGACAACTACAAAATATTGAATTTGGACTACATATTAGGTAATACTATTTTATGTGTGTTCCATTTCCTTAGTTTTAATAAATGTATTTTAAATGTTGTATTCTACTATGAGAATATCCTTGTTCTTATAAGAGATACATGTGGAAACACTTAGGAGTTTGTATCTTATATTATATGGTTCAGCAAAATAATATTTCTGTATAATAAAGAAATTAGCTGGCCTTTGTCCCTGGATCCTGGGAGGTATACTATAAACACTTGGAATTTCCTGTCTTTGGGATTGTCTCTTTTCAGGCTTGGGATTATCTGTCTTTGTTACTCTTGGTGGTCCCCTTGGACCACATCAGATCATTTATGCTAACCAAGTGACTCATGGTGGGTCCCTAGATAGTTTGTGTTAATAAAATTACTCAAGATGGAAGATGGTCATGCTCAAAAGACCAATCGTGTGATTACAGGGTGGGGCTTTGAGCCTCTCAGTACCCACCCAAACTTTGAGCAGAGAAGAGGGCCTGGATGTTAAGTCATATAGCCAATGATTTAAGTGATGATGTCTATTTAATGAAGCCCCAATAAACACTATGGACACTAAAGCCTGGGCAAGCTTGCCTGGTTGTTAATCCTCTGTATTGTCACATACTGATGTCAGTGGATAGCATGACCCCAAAGACAGCTTTACATATGGGACTCTCTCAGCCTGCCCTTTGGCTGTTTCTGATTTGCATCCTTTTCCTATTAAAAAAAAAAAACACTGTAATCATAAGTAAAGAGCTCTCCTGAATTCTGTGATTGAGTTGAGGAGATTATCAAACCTAAGCAGCTCAAGGGAACCCCTAAATTTGATCAGAAGTGACAATATCCTGGGGATGCCTTAACTGGTGCCAGAAATGAGAAGGATTGGGAAGTTTGACCTAATTCTGGGAAGATGACAGTTGCAGATTCATTCATTCATTCATTGTAGATTTATTGTACTATTTTTTTACAAATTTCTTATATGTTCAGTGTTTAAAAAAAATTAGTAAAAAGAAAACTGTATGGCTCTTACATAACTTCAGGAAGTGGGGAAAATAATCTGAAGACAACGTTCAATAGATCACCAGTGTGCCTCTATGGTCATGTCACAGAAAACACTGAACTTTGTCTGGTTAGGTGAACAATTAGATTGTTAGATGAATTTTTCTCCAGAAGTTAGTTTGTTTAGATTGAAAAAGACTGTTTTTAAGCCAGTTTGATTTTATGTGCTTAAAAATGCCCCAAACTAAATATTAAATGCTAAACCCATGCCATTACTAGCATGAAAATGAAAACACTTTCCTGGTAGACTTGGGGAAAAATTCAAATGGAAATCTTAAGACCATGCTGAAAACAGTATTCTTCTAAACAATGAAGTATATTCAACTGATAGAGATTTTTAGCCATCCAAAGACATTTTAAAAATCTGTGCCTGGCTCATAGTGGATGCTCAATGAATAGTTATAGTAATAAATATCAGACAAGAAATATGAGGGATTTGAGGAAATGGTGATATCAATGATTACCTCTTTTGGTAAGGCACTTTTCATTCTTTGAGCTAAAAAAGTTTATGCAGCATATTGTTACCAAGCTGGAGTGGGATACTGGATAGACAGTTTGAATTATCATTGTGATACTACAGAGATCATGAAAACTAATAGATTCTCAAGGTCGTAGACTGCAAAGTACCAGCCAGTTCAGTCTCTTTTCCCACCATGTCACAGAGGTGCCCAAATTGAGGACTTTGATGACTCTTCTTATAGAATTCAAGAGACAGAGATAGACAGAGAAGACAAAGGGAGAGAGAGACAGAGACAGAAATAGAGACAGAGAGAGGCAGAGAAACAAAGATAACAGACACAGAGAGAGTCAGAGACAGAGGGCAGAGTCAGAGACAGACAGAGACAGAGAGAGAAATAGAGAGAGAGGGGGGAGGGAGGGAGGAAGGAAGGAAGAAAGAAGAAAAAAAGAAGGGAAGGAAGGAAGGAAGGGAAAGAACCAACCCTTTTCCTTGTTCAAAATGTATCACATTAACAATTAAACATAGAACTTCAATTTTCATTTCTTTCAACATTCTATACTTCTGTGGTTCCACTGTTCAACAGCAACCTGTTTTCTCCTGTATAATGAGTTTTGTCCTCCGTTACGCCTTCATTGTCTACATCAATATCTCAGACAAAAGCTTTTAAAATAAATTTCATAAAATCTTGAACATGTTGCTTGTAAGTTCTATAGCAGTAATACAATGTATTTGAAAATGCATATTAATTCAGTTGCAACCAACTTACATGAATGCAGGAGAAATAATTGACTCTGTATCATTCTCTTTCTTCCTCTGTCTCATCTGCACACATTATATATGTTACATGTTGCATTTTGCAGCACTGCATTTTTATGTGGCTGTCATTCTGAGTTGGTCTAGCAAGTAAAATCAATTCTTTTTTTCCCGGTAAGATAGTCAAGTGTCTGACACCTGCTTTCTTTTCTCAGCTATATGAAACAGCTTAAAGCATCAGAATACTTCAGCTAGACTTTTTAATTATATATCTTAGCAGTCCAATGTATTCAGGAACCATATTTAAATATTCAACCTGAAATGGACTGTGTATTAAATTAAGTAAACTACTAACTAAAACAACTTTGCTTGGTGTATCTGCCATCAGAAGTGACAATTCATCTAATTAGTTTGCAATACTGGATATGTTCTAAATTATTTCCCTCTGTTTTTTTTTTTTTTTTTTTTGTCTTCATGGCCACTGTGCATGTATGGTCCACAGACATACTTGATTTCTATTAAAGGATGACTTCCACCAACCAACACATTAATTAATATTTGTTCTGTGCCTAATGATATGTATAAGGTGTAGTATTGAGTGTGCGGATGACCCAACAAATAGCAATGATCTATTGGGGAGTGTTATGACACATCTCAGATATCTAACACCAGCCAGTGGTTAACCTTAAGTGACCTGAGTTCTCCAAGACAAGCTTCAAGGAAGGTGCAATTAAGGGTGTGTGGCCCCACCCCTTTCTATTATTCTTAGAACTATATCAGTGTACCAGTGAAAGACTAAAAAGATTAAGGATAACCTTGAACTTTCAGTCTCAATTGACCAGTTGATAATCATCAATATTCATCACCCCAATTATCATCTTAGAAAAACAAATCATTGGCAAACTTTGGAAGTTCAGCTGCTTTTGGCAGCAAATGTCCCATTGTCTCATAATCTGACTCATAGCCAATGTAAGGCAGTGCTCCACTGTGACCCACTGGGTCAGACCATTTCCAGTGGCTCCCAGAGGGGCAAATTGGCACCAGATCTTGAAGGGTGGGGAGGACTTAAAGGAGCAAAGAAAGGCCAAGAGTTGTATGTGTCTAAGCTGAAGGGCAAGTGGAACAGTATGGAGAAGGCTCGACACAACAAAAGAGCAATAATGGAGGTTGGGACTCAGGGCAGGGGCATAGCAACAGGGGAGAGGCTAAAGAGATGTGGTTGAAGCCAACTGAATGAGACTAAAGTGCTAGACTTTTATTCCTTAGGCCAAGTAGTGGGTTTTCATTTAAACTTTTCTGTTTCAATTCTATTACATAATATATATTTTAAGTTCTATTTTAATTTTTTGTTTGTTTGTTTTGGTTTATTTGGAGGGAGATGAGAAGTATGAGGAGACGTGTGCCTGGTAAAGATTCAGACCATATCAATAACTTTACTTAGCAGGCAACAACAAAAAATAAGAATTGGAAAAATAAGATCTGCTGAGCCCTTGTGTTATTTACCACTTAATGGAATGTTGGCTGAAAACAATAAAATAAATATTTCATTTTACCTAGCATCACTTAAAAAGTAAATAAGACACAGAGTCCTTCTAAGACAACTGCTGTGGCAGTATGGAGTAGATATAATGTGATTCAAGCTGCATAAAGTTTAATATAATATTCTTGGGCTTAGGAGTTTATATCTTCCTTTCCCCTCAAACAGTCCCCTATATGATTCCCATAGGTAAAATCATCTCAGTGGGTTTCGCAAACCAGTGTAAATAAGTGTAGGTTTGCATTAAAGTTCTGGCTACATATTAAAGCCGAATCAACAGCCTTTACTAATAGAGATATTCAAAAAAGATAAAACATCTCAAAGCACAGGCGCTGGGTTTGTGCTGCTATTTCATGTCAAGGCAATTACAGTGATGGTATTAGGGAAGATGAGGGCGGGAGTGGTGTTGTCATCCAGGGGGAAGGGAACGAAAGCCTTTAAGCAATCATGTAGAGCATGCAGAACATCTTAGAGCTGGGGAAGCAACAAAGCTCCGCGCTGTCGGAGTATCGATCCGTTCCAGAAGGTGCAGGGAGCCGCCAGACCGTGATTGCCTTCCCCACTGTGTTTAGAGAGGTCTGAAAGAATACAGTATTGATCTGGCCCCGTTCCTGAGAAGTAACTTAGAGATAAGCGCTGACTGGAGGCCACCAACCTTGAGAACAAAACTGTTGCAAAGACGTCCTCTTTGCCATGCGTCCAACATCAGTGCTAATGCTGTGTGGGTGATGATGA
The DNA here is from genome assembly GCF_964270905.1 of Leucopleurus acutus. Taxonomy (NCBI): domain Eukaryota; kingdom Metazoa; phylum Chordata; class Mammalia; order Artiodactyla; family Delphinidae; genus Leucopleurus; species Leucopleurus acutus. The sequence continues at coordinate 155,687,711 of NC_139142.1, forward strand.
GAACACACTTAAACCCCGTCGGGGAGACGCTATCCACGTGCTTTCTTCCCCTCCTCGATCCCCGGAGTCTCCAAAGGCTGAAACTGTCAGATCAATGTTATGAGTGGAGAGGAGGGGAGGGCACAGCTGAAGTCCCATTTGTGAAGTTGTGTTTTGTCAAGGAGGAAAGATTTGTGTTTCTGAAGCATTGTGTGAATTTCTGAAGTTTTGAGTGTTTGTTCGAATCTTCTCCAAACTTCATTTACCACATCTTTTAAATGGAACTAATAATGCCAATTTTGCAGATTGTGGTCTTAATTCAATGCAATAAAAGAATGTACTCAGGAAGTGATAGCTCGTAATTGTCAGGCTCATGTCTGGGGGGTAGTGACGAATCCACTACCATCTCCTCCCTGCTTTCTCTCAGCCACCAACTTCTATGAATCCATCAAACAAACAAACAAAAATCCCCAACAACAGACAACATCAACAAAAACACTTTTCAGGGGAAAAGATACTTTCAAATTTTCTACTTCCAGAGCCGTGTGTAGAACTAGTTTGCCACTTTAATCCTTGTGCACTACCAAACCTCAAGTTTCAACTTGGAAATAAAAATAAAGCCGACTGAAACTTCTTCATTTGCATACCACTCAGTGTGTCCTGGTGGAAATTACTGTAACCACAGGATTTCGCAGGGTTTCAACCTCCAGCCACAAGTTAAAATTGGCCAGATGTTACTGAGAAGTTGGGGAACTAGACTGTTGGCTGGGGATTCATCCTGATGTATAACTAGATCCAAATACACATTCATTTGGACTGGGGTTTTAGGGTACAGCAACTTTATTTCTCCCGTTTGCTAAGGAATATGGCTCCAAGTTTGTCACTCCTTGGGGCAAGCTAGTCCAATAATTTTGCCGTGGTACTATAAATCCTGGATCACCTCCTCAGCCTGTGAGGGGCAATGTTATCTCCCTGGTTTATGTTGTGTGTAAAATGGGGTACATCCTTACATCCTCGGTACCAAGGATTTTATGAGTCACACGTAAAAAGACTTGGTGTTCTGTGTGATTTTTCTTCCTAAATCAGTATCAGTTCACCATAGCTATAATGACATTGTTTCATCAATTTCTGAATTGAGTGTGTTGGATGAACAGCCACTTCTCAGACTATTTAAACAAAAATGAATTTTGTAGTTTTGTCATATTTGAGCTCAGTTCAATAAGATACAGGTAGATGAGAGACAAAGTCCCATCTCTCAGATTACTTTCTCCAGCAGTGAAGGGAACTAAAGCAAACTTGCCAGGAACATGTCTTGTGGATTTAAAGATCATAATTGTAATAACAATAACACCTCACCATTTTCAAAGTGCTTCCCGTGCATTGTCTATTTTTTATCGTCCTCGAGGCTTCTGGAGGTCAACGTGCACATTCATCCCGGCTTCATTTGATCCACCTCCGCTTGACCACTGCCGGACTTTTTCCCAGGCAAAAGGAGAACACCCGGGAGGGTGCACAGACTGGACAAAGAGGCTGCAGAGGTGATTTGATTTCACCACAATCATTTCATCTGTCTTAGCAGAAATCCCCTGGGCTGCCTTCCCGTATACAAACTTGCCTTTGTTCACACAGCTCAAAAAGAAAGCTTCTCCTTCAAAATTTAACGGCCTCCCTGAAACATTTAAAGGAAATGTGGCCTATAACTGTTCAACGTGAAATGCAAGCTCGTCGATCCTTTGTCCAAAGGCTAATATTTAATCTTTTAAAGCTTCTAGGAAGTGTCTTTGAAGCTCTGATTTTATTTGTCAAGCCAAATACAAATAATGCTAAATACTTATGTGCTTTATAAAAAACATGAAGTATTTATCTGCATTTTCAGCACACCCTTAGTCAATCCTATACCCTAATTTATCACCATGCAGAGGGTATTAAGATCATTGATTTTCTGAAATGTATCCATAATTGAAAAATCCTTTTAATTGTCTTTTCCGACCACAACTTTCAAAAATAACACATTTTGTGACCAAGATCCCCGACCCCAAGAGGTAGAATCATGTAGCAGCTTAAAAATTCCTTGCACATGAAAAGGGCCAAATGGGTTGTAAAGAGGGAACCCTTATGGAGCGAGCCCGCCGCCCACACACCCTCTGACATGCCCACCTCTGTGAGCACAATAATTACCCATGTGATAAGAGTACCAAGGGTCTTTGTTATCTCTTTCAGCCCTCCTTTTTTCTTCCTTTCCTAGTTTGTCAGTTCTAAGAGAAGTCAAGGTGAAGGGTTTAATGCTTCTGAAGCTGGGGCAAGAAAACAAAATTGCCTTTCCTGTGGTCAGTGCAGAATACAGGGAACAGTTAAAACAGATCCACTGAAGTGAACAAACCTTGATGCGACCAAGGGAGAAACACCCCGTTTAGGTGCTCCCCACAGGGTTCCCTTTCAGTTGCTGGGCCAGGAAGGTCGGCCCATCTCTATGACTCCCTTTCAAGTGCACTGGCTGACCGTCAGAAACAGGTTCCGCATGACTGCTGGTGCTCAGACAGACTCCTCAGAGAGAGACCCCTGACCCACCAGAGGGGAGGAACCAAAGCAGGGATCAGGCAGTTTATTTCAAGTGTGTGTGTGTTTGTGTGTGAGAGAGCACAGGCTACAAAGGTGAAGGAAGCCTTTCAAATCTGGACTCCACCACACACACACACACACACACACACACACACACACACTAGGCAGAAGAAAAATAGGAAATAGAAATAAGAGAGACTGTCTTTCAGACGTAAACAACTGAGAAGACACCGAGACTATTGGTGGCACTGCAGAGTTAGAAATTTCTGTTTTAATTCTACCCCACTGTTTTGAAGGAACAGAGTGAATATAGTGGTATTTATATACTTTTGAACAAAATGTACTATTCTGCAGCTAAGGTCTTCTGTCTAGGTAGATGTCCTTCCATCATTTGTTGATACATGAAAAGTCAAACATACAAATTGGTAGAAAATTCCACTCTTGTTATCTAGTAAAGGATTTTCTCTGCTACAGATGCACAGGGCTGTGGTCTTTTGGTTGCCTGGTACATCCTTGGATGCTCACACAGTAATTAATAAGCAGAGTTAGCAACATAACCACACTCATAGGTGGCACTGGCAAGTTCTGGAAGAAGCCAGAGATCCTTTGGCCTAAATTTTTCTCATTTGCAAATTGGAGGTGATTTTGTTTTCTCACAAGCATCCTTGCTCGTGAGCCAATGATTGATGGGTATTCTCACACTATCAAGCAGCTCTTGAAACTTCCTGTAAGATACTGGAGATGCTAAGTGTAGTACTGGGCACTTTTGTTACGTTCCATTTCTCCTTCTATTGAGAGTCTCTGGGTTGGAAACCTAGAGTCTTGAGTGTCACAGCAAGTCATGGGCTAGAATAGGGGACCCAGTAGTTGAGGTGATTGCACTTAGGCTGGAGAATCCTTGTGGTGGGAATACGGCAGAGGAGGCTCAAGCATAATTCCTACATTCAGCAAATTTTATTGAGATCTTATTTTATTTCAGGGCTAGAGATACTTAAATACTGATGGACACAGCCAGTTCTTGTGAAGCCCACCCCCTAGGAAGGATGGCAAAAAGGGACAGGTAATTCTACTTGTGTTAAGTCACATGAAGAAGTGATGAATTCTGATGGGGGATATAAGAGAAGCAAACTTAGGGTGAGGAATGGGGAAGGGTTTCTGGAGAACAGGATGCTTGCATGATAAGGGAAGAAAGTTAATGCACATGTGACTTATAAGACCTGATTTTACAGATTGTCTGTTGTGACTATCACATGTATCTACAATAATTTTCAGATATACTCTCTCCTTTCCAATCCCACTCTTGTTTACCTCCCTTCAACTATCACAACACACTAGTTAGATTTGAAAACTCTCTTTTGGAGAATTTAATTTGGACATTTCAGCAGAGAAACAATCTCAGTAGCCTGTCTAATGAATAGAAAAAGAATTGTATTTTGACATCTATAATAAAACCACATAAAATAGCCCCAACTGATTTTAAAACTCATATTTCAACCATACATTAAATGTTTATTTTCAAAAGCACTACCTCTGCATTGCCTTACATCTTGCTATCATTTCATAATGTATTGTCCTTAGAAAATTCTGTGACTATTATGAAACTTAAGGCACAGGTTTTAAGCAGAAATGGGATTTCTTTTCCCACAAAATTTAGGATATTAAATTCTCCCTTTATTGAACTAACAAAAAAGATATCCAATTTTGCGTAGGTAGGGCTTAAGGTAGCTGCAGGTATAGTCCTTTTGGAAGAGAGAAATAAGACTTTTAAAATGTGGAATTTGAAGATAAACTATGAAATGTTGACTTGCCAACTTGCAGCATATCAAAATGTCAGCTCAGCACCTTAAAGAGTCTAAAGGGATTATTCAGCCCAATTTTCTCTGTGCTTAATGCCATATCCTGGCTTAGAGTCAGGCTCTTCTGGAAGAACATTTAACTCTTTCTGCACATCATGGCCTCATTTCATGCAATAAGGTTGCCATTTCCTAAATGAGATTCTAATAGTATGAAATATTTCCCTCAGCTTTGAAAGGATCCTTGCTTTGAGGATATAGCTTACATACTGCGATAACCTCAATCATTCCCAGGCAAGAATATACCAAAATCACACTTATGCTTCCATTAGTAGGGCCTAACAAGAATGATAATAAGAATATTCTTAGCATTATCCCAAGAAGGGACAGTGGCTTGAATCTTATGACAACCTCCTTTAAGCCTGTGAGGATTGTGTGATGGCTTTAATGAAACAGCATAAATCTTTAACCATGACATTCAACCTCTGAAGGAATAGATATGTCACATAACATTTGGAAGGGACCTCAGAGGTGGACAAGTCTATTTTCTGTATGATTCATGAATCCCTTCTGTCATTCTTCTGACAGATGGACACAAGGACTCTGAGTCCTTTGCTCTCAAAGACTCCCCAGAAAGCAGCCTATTACTTTGTTTGATGGGTCCAGTTGAATTTTTTCTTTATACTTTGTTGTAATTAGCCTTCAAAAACTTTAACCACTTGAGCTACTTCTGTACTAAAGGACCCCATAGAGTAGAGCCATTATTTTCACACAGGACATCCCTACTTGTATTTTACTTAAAAATCACTTCTTTATGTATTCACCCATTTACTGGGCACCCACCATGAGTTGCACCCATCGAGTTTTGATACTGCAGTAAACAAAACTGACAAATTCTCCTCTTGGGACTCACATTCTGGATTGGGTGTAGAGGGAGAAGATAAGCAAACAAACAAGCAAAAATGGAAAATGTCAGGTAGAGAAAAATTCGGTAGAGGAGAAAGCTAGGGCATGCAGGGTGAGGAGAGGAGCTCTGAGTTTGTATCAGGTGGTCAGGGAAGAACTCACTTACAAGGTGATATGTGTGTAGATGGAGACCTGAGAGAGAGAGCCAGGAGGAGACCTACGGGGGTTCCCAAGCCCTCGCACTCTGCACTGGCAAATGGATGTCACCTCTCCTATTGGTTCTGATTGGTTGGTGATGCTGTCCAGATCTCCACACTTAAGGCTGGATCCTTGTTAGTGTAAAAGGGAGCATTATTTAACAGTATCTGCCATGGATGCCAGACAGGGATTGGGCAGTAAATATTCACTATATGCATGTTGTAGACCTATGATACTTGCTGCAACTCCTTATAACCTTCTCTTCTCTAGCTTGTATATCTTCATTTTTTTAAGTAAATCTCTCATTTTATGCTTTTTTCCCCCCCATCTTTGCCATGTTTGCTCTTTCTCTAGAATAAGTGTTAATATGTTTCTTAAAGGGCCAAAGTCAGGGCTGTGCATAGTAATGCAGGTGTGGTCTGGCGAGCAGAGAGAAGATCTAGAATCTCAGTATCCTCGTTCTGGACTCCACACTCAGATATATGCAGTGTAATTTCTTATTATTTGGTTTGGGAGGGACTTTTCATTACATCTGTGTGTTTAGTGCTAAGTGATGCCAGTATGACAGGCACAGGACAGGTACTTCTCTCTTTCCTTCTTTCCTTGGCTAAAAACTTAACATGCTGTTTAAAGAAAGAAATTCACATGGAAGGAGTACCATTTGTCAAAACAGACTCCAGTCACATCAATTTGCAAGTCCCAGCACAGAGCATAAAACGACAGTTTCATGTTGCCCATTCTTAACAAAAGGTTAATGCTTTAAGCTTTAAAAAAATTTGGATCTGTTGGTTGGTAATTGGAATAAACATTCAAATTTGAGCATCAAATTTCTCATTAGTCTCACATCAATACCTGTGCTGCAACTATGGATCAGTGAACTGGGCTACTCGCTGCCCAAGTGAGTTCATTAATCACTCTCCCCTAAGATGGCTGTGTGAGTACACAGCTGTTCTAAGCAGCTGTCTCCTGGTACACTCCTCTCCTACAGACGATGGGAAGCTTTTTGCATGAGTCCGCTGTTGTTTTAGCTGGAAGCCCCACTTGTAGTGACAGGTCCAGAAGCAACCGGGTCTCAGGTCAGTAAAGCATTCCAATTTGTAAATGGTCACTTTATGGTCACAGATAGAAAGGTTTAAAACCATTAAGGCTAAGTTTCCGTATCTTATCTGACTTATCACCAGGAAAAAGAAATACGAAGCTATGCATTTCAAGACTACACCGTATTTGGTGAAAAGCCACAAAACCAAATTGAACTCTCATGACCCTTTTTCTCCTGCCCAAAACGATAGGGGCTGGTTCCTTAGCTCTCTGGCTCTTCCAGATATAGATAGTTAACTTTATTTTCATATTTTCGGATACACTTGGCTGCTTCAAGAGATCAGAATCCACACACAGCTCCAATTCTCCATTACATTGAAGCTAGGACTCCAGTAATTGGAGCTTATCCTGTTTTAATATATGCAATCAGGAAATTTGAAGCGGCCTTGATGGCCCCTATAATATTTCCCTTAGATGCTCTCAGATATGTCAGCGTCTACAAGTTCATCCACACAGCAATGACCTCATGTGGCAACCTTTTTCCATCCACTAGAACACTTAGTAGTAACATGAGAACCTGATTATCTTCTCTTAGGAAAAAAAAAAAAAGAGAGAGAGGAGTAAAGACTAAGAAAAACAACACACATAAATACAAATTAAAGAGGTATCTCTCTCTTGTAAACAGAACCATCAGGAGAAATAGACACGCTGGAGAAAATAAGAATCACATAATCTAAATAATTGCTTTGTGGAAAGGAGGTAGGTGGGAGTTTGTTGGGAATCAAGGCCTTCTGGGCATATCTATTTCCTAGAGATGTATTTAGTCTTTTCATATTAAAGAAAAGAGAAGATTTCAAAAGTTCAACTCATGAAAACCTTCCTTTCTCTCATTAACTGTAATCAGGAAATAAATAAAAGAAAGGGGGAAGGGAAATAATGAATTTTTCCTGGGTACTTCTCAGGCAAAACATTTAAAATTAGATTTTCCTATTGTGTGTTTGGGACAGCTCTGAGGTAGGCAATGCCACCCCCAAGTGCAATAAGGCAATCCATATAACAAATATGGACTAAGAAACTATTATGTACAAGGTACTGTTCTAGGCCTTGGGAATAGAGGTAAACAAGGTAGCACAGGGAACTATATTCTGTAATAAACCATAATGGAAAAGAATATGAAATATATATATATATATATGTGTATGTGTGTGTGTATATATACACACACATATGGAACTGAGGGGGACAGGGATAAATTAAGAGACTGAGATTGACATATACACACTACTATACATAAAATGGATAACTAATAAGGACCTACTGTATAGCATAGGAAGCTCTTCTCAATACTCTGTAATGACATATATGGGAAAGGAATCTAAAAAAGAGTGGATATATATATATAACTGATTCATTTTTCTGTAACTAACATGACATTTTAAATCAACTATACTCTAATAAAAATTTAAAATTATAAAATAAAAATAGTAAAAAAGAACTGAATCACTTTGCTATACACCAAAAACTAACACAACATTGTAAATCAACTATACTTCAATTAATAAACAAACAAACAAACAAGGTAGAAAAGAGCCTTGTTTTTACAAAGCTTACATTCTAGTGAGCAGAGACAGGAAACAAACAAGAAAATATCAGTCCGTAATAATTTCATGGATAAAAATAAAGTAGAATCCTATCATAAAGAGAGATTGGAAGTTATTTAAGGTTGAATGGTGTCGGAAGACCTCACTGGTGGGGGAAGGTATTGAACTTGAGGCCTATAAAACAAGAGCTAGTGTTGCAGAAGTTGGGAAAGTCCTTCCCCCAAGACTACACAGCTGGCCCAAGATGCGGGATATTCAAACCCACTCCTGTATATGTGCAAAGATCAAGTTTTCCCCCAACATCCTATTTAATGGGTCATTGCGAAATATTTGACTAGTTTTATTATCTATATAATCAAGAAGATAGCTGGCAATTACGTGTAAAATGGAAGTTATGAAAATGGTATAATCAGATAATTAAATTATACATTTTCTGTCTCTGTTTGGGTCTCTCCAAATTGTTTATCTATCCAGCCTCATTTCTCTGAATAATCGTCTAGGCTAAACTATTTTGGAAGTAGCTTTACCTTGAATGCATTGTTTCTGGACATTTCCTCATCCTTAAAATTAACATATTTCCCCATTATGGAAATACTGTGCCTTTGTCCTCATTGTTCTCTGATTCTTACCCTTTTAACATCCAATTTAGCCTAGTGTAGCTTAAAATTACATTGGCTGTGGCATGGCATATGTTGGGACCAAAACTTTGTATTCAAGCCAATGAGGGGATGCAGCAAGAAGCAGGATGTAAAAATGATTTCTAAAACATTTAAAAATACTACGTGAAAAGGCATGCCCAGAAAGCCTTGGAGAGTTGAGCCATCTATGCCCAGTGGGGTCTATTAATGGAAATTGTTTAATGAGTGTCTTTTAAAGTAATTACCTATTAAAATACTAAATACTTGAGTGGAAACTTTGGTCTCTAATAATCTTGGAACATTTTGTAGACTCTCGACTCCAGGGATGTTTTCGCTCACTACTGAATTGCAGCCCCTCCTGAGGTTGATTATTTCAACTCCTCCAACATGCCCATCAGCAGAGTGTTCTTTTATAAATCCAGCTAGCTGAAGAGCAACCCAAGTGTCAAAACAAAGTTGATAACCTCCAACCTTTGAGATTTTTACAGACCTGTTGACATAAAAAACAATATTTATACTTTTCCCTTTTCCTTTTATGTCCTTATCAACTTGTTTATATAATTGGTACTAGGAGCTCATCAGATAAAACTGTCTTTGTTTTATGGCATATATGGAGGAAATTGCTAGGCAATAAATATTATTATAAAAAGTATTAATATGGCTCAGATTTTGAAATATGTTCACTAATATTTTACTCATAAAGATGAATTACATTATTTTCCTGGAATGTTCCTCCCTGTTCCTGTTTTTGATGAAATTCCAAATATGGATCCAATTTCTCCTTTATATTTGAGTTGTATTTCATTCCATTTGCTTCCAACTTCAAGGATTGAATTAAAGGGAATTCTATGTACTTTATATTGTTGAATAAAACAATAATCCAGAATGATTTGTATAAACGATCCTAGTGAGAAAATAAGTACAGACACATAAATCACTTGTATATGTAATTTTTATAGCTATGAACTTTGCAAAATATGTTGTTTACCACATTATCATTTCTGACAGTTGTATCTCAGGTGTGAGAACACTGAGCTACAAGAAACTGTCACAGATGCATGAAATTGAGAGTTAAAAGAAACTTGAATAGACATCTGGTTTAATTCCTTCTCTTTAAAAATGTAGAAATCAAGATCCAGAAATGTTATGGGCCTTGTTTCCAGTCACATAACTAGTTAAGGGTAGAGCCCAGACCCTCTGACTGCATGTATGAACAGCAACAAGGAGACCTTTCTTCAAGCTATTGGTGTGAAGCCTCTTTGATCTAATTATACAATCTTATTTGAGACTTAGTGAGATATTTATCTAAAGAATGTCTCATTAAGAAAAACTTCTACTAACTAGGAAACTGTATGTTGTGGACTGGATGTTTGTTTCCCACCCCCTCCATTACCACCAAATTCCTATGCTGAGTCTTTAATCTCCAGTGTGGCTGTATTTGGAGAAGGGGGCTCAAAGGAAGTAATTAAGGTTAAATGAGGTCATGAGGGTGGGGCCCTGATTGAATAGGATTAGTGTCTTTATTAGGAGACCTGCCAAAGAAAACTCTCTCTTCCTCTCTCCTTCTCCCCATTCCTCTCCCCAGTCTCCTCCTCTCCCCATAAATGCACAAAGAAGTGATATGAGCACACAGAGATGGCAGCCACCTACTAGCCAAAAGAAGAGGCCTCAGAAAAAAACTACTTTACCACCACCTTGATCTTGGATTTCCCAGCCTCCAGACCTGTGAGAAAGAAATTCTGTTGTTTAAGCCACTCAGTCTATTGTATTTTGTTATGGCACCTCAAACAGGCTAATACACCATAATAATTCAAGTGAGATTTACTTAATTTCCCATTTTGTACTTAATATGGAGAATTGATTTGCTTAACAAGTACATGGTATTAAATGAAAGAAAAAAAGATAGTTGTTAAGACAGTGATTCTCTATATTAGAGAACATAATAGAACATAATAATTAGTTTGGAAAAGCATATTCTAACATTATTGCTTCTGTGATAACTATTCTTATAGGTAAAATTCTACAGATATTTGATAATTTTCTTAGAAAAACTATTGAAATTGGAATTGCTGGGTCAAAGTATGCATGTACTAAGGCTTTTAAAATTTTCACAGAAATATAAACGGCATAGTATACTACTCTCCAATAATTCACTTTGCAAAATAGGCCGGCATGTTGATGGATAAGAGGTAGTGAAGAGGGCTGTTCTGTATAAATCCTTTTCATAGATAGCTGCCTTTCACATGTAAGGAACTCTGCTTAGACTGATTCCAAAGAACACTTGGGAATCTAGAAGGGAGTGAGATACCAGGAGGAGAGGGAGCTTGCTTTCACTTTTGTTTATTAAAGACAAATTACCACATTACCAGGACTTAAGGACACACAGCTGGCTAAAAATTAGCACCAATAAACAAAGAAAGAATTCTGTGACCTAATTTAAATGAAAGTCTCCTGTAAGAATAAAGATAAGCAGGATCCAAATGTGAGTCTGAACCTAACACCAGTTACCAGGACATTGATTCAAACCATTCTTTAACTTTCTTTTTCTTACTTCCTTTTTTTTTTTTTTTTAATTTGAGAGTCCGAGATTTGTTTTCTACAGGGTACAATTGGCATCTCCCTGGCCACCCTGGAGGGTAGTACAAAACACACTCCATCTCAGTCATTAATGACCGACAAGAGTGTTACATTTTATGTAGCTTCATATCAAGAAATTCTTCTAAATGATAACCGATGCAGTAACCCTCCCAGAAAATGAAGAGTCTGGAGGATTTTGTGAAGAAACCTAGTCATCTTTTGAAAATCTCTAGTAGCCACATGGGGATTTTTGAACTGAGAAGGCGAGCTTTGCTTGCTTGTGCCTTGACCCCACCTCAGTCTGAGGTACAGAAATTGAAGGCTGTATCATTTCTTTTGAAATAGCTACCTTATGTGGAGCAAGAACAATCAAAAAATTGAGCTATGGTCTAATAAGTGTAAAAATAAATATTCTATCTTACAGGAATATCTCCTATTAATGTACTTTGAAACCAGATGTTCAAACACATGTCCACATGTAGGCACGCCCTCCCATCCACTTTGCACTACTTATATCTGAACATAGTAAGAAAAGTTAAAATTTTAAAAGGAAAGAAAGTATATCATAAAGATATACTAACCCTCGAATTCCTCAGAGGAGTGAATAACCTTTTCTCTTGATACAGGAACCAAGCATTGATCTGTCACACTGTTTGTTCTAGTAGACTCCCAGAGGCACATTCAGTTTGAAACGTTAAGGCTAGTTCATTAGGCGTCCCTAGCTCGTTTCTCCGAGAGAATCAAGATAACGCTGTGGTTAGTTAATGGCTTTCTCTTGTTTCCCCCAGAGCCTGCCTGTTTGAAGCCTGCAGCCTCGAGAAACTTCTTCCCCCCTTCTCTTTGCTATTAGTCACAGCTGGTAAGGCTCACAGGAGCCGAGCTTGTTTGAAAACAGTCGGATCACGAAAATGTTTTGAGTCTTTCTGCTGCAAGCAACAGACTTGGCCCGGGCTTCCAGGAGGAGATGGAGTGGGAGTGGGGGTGGGGCAGGGATGCACCAGGAAGGAAGAAAGAAAGGGAAATTGCTAACCACCTCACTTCAAAATCCCCTCAGAGGGAGCCGCGGTGGGCAGCCTTGCTGGGAAGGTGGGAGGACTAACTAACTTTAAAATGAAGTGATGCCTCTTGGGGCTCATGTCTTCTGCCTGGTACCCATTGTGCTACCTTGTATTCTGGTAATGGGTTGGGGGCGGGGGGCTAATGATAAGACCCTAGATGTAGCGAAGGGACCTTCGGCTCTTGCAGTTCTCCAAGACCCACCCACCCAACCCCATTCCCCTTCCTTCTATACGTACTTTTCATAGAACCAGAGCAGAAGGAAAGAAAGAAAATAAGAACTTAAATATAGTAGGTACATTCAAATTCCAAAACTAGACCCATAAGGATCTCTTAACATCCTGGGGTTGAACTGCCGAAAAGAAAACACGGCGCCTCACAAGAATGGCTTGATTTCTAACAGCCCTGTGATTTGGTTGTTCAGTAATTCCTCCTCACAAAACTGGCCCTAGAAATGCTGAATAATTTAATCTTTTGCCTCTGATAGAGCCCCCGTGAACTGCTAACAGGGCCCACGCGTCTGCTGTTCCCTAGAGTGGCGGGTGTGGACTGCTGCGCAAAGGGATGCTCAGACGTCTCCCACGATGATGTAGGTGATAAAAATAATGTCATCGCCGGTGACAAATTACCCTTTGTCACAACCCCTAATCTTGATTCATGAATGCTTCGGTTGCATTAGGTTTATGAGGCCAATAAACATACATGCTTTGGGGCCGAGTTTAAATACAAGCCGGAAAGGTTTCATTTCGCTTTCTGGGTGTTTCAAGGATTCATATTGTACTGAGAAATCACAGAGGAAAGTTTTACAAGGGATCAGGTCAAGCCCATAAAAGTAATGGGGTTCTTCACGTCACCTCTTTCAGGGCAGTCTGAATGGGCTCCTTATCTAGTTGGGGTTTTTCAGACCACATCCCTGCCTCTTCTTAAATGGTTTGAGGAAATGTAGTTTCTTCCTCTGAATTTGGAACATGCTAGTGCCTTATAAGAGATAATAAACCCAGGAGTGTATGTTGACTTTCAAATTCAAACTTGATGAAAAACCAAATGAAAAACATTGAAACAGATTCTTAATTTCTCTCCAAAATGGAAATATGTATGTAATATTTCTAATTAACAAGCAATTATCTAATTCTCTCACAATTATGTTTTAGGTTTTAATCTCTGTTCAGAGGTCATAGATAGAAGATAAAGAAAGACCAATGGGAAGACAGAAAATTAGAGATCCACTAGAACTTGTCTGGATTGCCCACTACAGCTCTTGTCATACAGTAGAAAGATCGTCACTAATAGATAGTTAGCTATTTTATCTTAATGTTTACTATTGGAAAGATACGGCTACCATGCAATGTTTCTAAAAACATACTAATGTTTCCTATACTAATCTTTCAAATATGAATATTTTTAATCATCCAGGTTAAAGAAAGACTACTATATCATGAAATAAGAATCAAGTCATACCTTATACAAAGATTTTACTTAGACTTACAATTTGGGGGATTTTATCTAATGTCTAATGTTGGACATTGGCTGATTGCATACTATTATCTAGCAACTTATCCTGGAGGTTAAAATATCTCTGGGTATGCACTAAGTAACATTAGTGTTGTTCATTTATTCATCAGGCACCAGTAAAGACTGCATTAGTTAATACAGCTCATTCTCCATACTTTTGCTCCTGACAGCTTCATCCTCCTGAATCTTCTCTTTCTGCCTGACCCTTCTCTAGTGTGTCTTCTTTTACACATGCCCTGCACATTGATTGTTCATGGCCTTGGCCCTTGGTTCTAATTGATCCATATTTTTCTCCTCAGAGAAAGGAAGACTGTGTCTAGTCACAAAGGCAGCATCAGATCCCACTCTAGTTTGCCTTCACTGAACACCAACTATATACCTGACATTTTTTTCTAGTCACTGCAGGGAATATAAAGGTAAGTCTCATTATCTGCTATCTTGGCAGATGAGATAATAATCCTACTCATAATAAGTAAAATCACATATCTGGTACTTATTATATGTCAAGCATTGTTCAAAGTGCTCTATACATAAACTCTCTTAACCTTCCAAGAATCCTTTGAGGGAAGTACTATCAGTATTTCCATTATACAGAGAAGTCAATAAAGACATGGAGGGGTTATTGCCCAATGTTGTAGAACAAGAGTACAAATCACCATGGGGCAAAGGGGAATTGGAAAAGTAGTAGACAGGAGACACAAACAAAATCCCATGGAGTCTCAACCAATGGGGATTAAAAAAAAAAACAAATAAAAAACATACACAAATAGGCCAGATTTCCTGAAAAGCTGACCTTTGAAAGGAGAACACAAATTTTAAAGACTTGCTGTATTTCAGGAACTTATACCAAGTACTTTGCTTCATATAATCTGTACCAAATCCCCATTTCACAGATATATAGATACCTAGAGAGGACACAGGTTGTCTAATTTTGAAAAATGGTAAAATGCAAGGCCAGAAATTAAACCCAGGTCTGCCTTAACTCAGCACCCATACTTTTAGCCACTTTACTAAACTGCCTATATCTTTGCTGTGGGAGATGCTGAGGGGTGAGTGAGATCTTGAAAGCCAGAACTGAGAGGATAGGAAAGTGCAGTGAGAGGATAAGTATGAGTAAAGAGACAGGTATGGATTCTGAGGAAAGAAGGGATATCTTACCTTTGTTCTTCCCTCTGCAACAGGAATGTATGACACTCATACACCTAACCCACAGCAGGCACACACCCATATTTTACAGGCTCTGGGGAGGTAAGAGAGGCCATGAGAGTGATACCTGGTATGAAATGGAAAAGTGAGGCTGCCATGTTTTGTGCAGAGAAATCTGGGAACAGAGATTGGAAAGTAAGGTTGGGGATGTATCACAAAGGGCCAAGATGAGAAGTGTTAACTCTGGATGTCATGCAGTGGGTAGCTATTTATAATTTTTAAAAGACTACATGATTGGAATTAAGCTTTAGTAACATTAATTAGACAATGAGATATATTTGGATGAAAAGCTCATTTTGGAGACCCTTGAAAATAATTCAAAAAATTGATGAGTGTCTAAACAATAATGTGGAGAATAATAATCAAAAAGTCCCTGTGGATATAGAATACACATTTGGCAACTGATGTCAATGGGATTAGAGAAAGGGAAGAAGGACTGATGATTGTCAAGTTTCCAGACTTGCAGACCTTTAAAATAATTGTGTGTCATGATTTTATTTTTATTTTATTATTTTACTTTATTTATTACTATCTATGAGAGATAAAAAAGAATTAAGAAACCCAGCTGATGTGATGCTTCACATTATGAGTTTGGATATTTGGACAACTTGATTTGAGGTACCCACAGAACATTCCATTGGAACAGTCCAGCAGGTATTTAAAAATGTGGGTCTGTGCTCAGAAAAGGAGTTGAACTTGAAAATATAATTTTTAAAAAAAATTTATTCTTAGAATCTTTTTAGATTTATATAAAATTTGTATAGATATTGTAGAGGGTTTTCATAGACCTTACACCCAATTTCTCCTATGATTAACATTTTGTATAAGTATGGTACATTTGGTAAAATTAATGAGCTAATATTAATACTTCATTATTAACTAAAATCCATAGTTTATTCAGGTTTGCTTCAGTTTTACTTAATGTAAAGCTTAATGTTCTTTTTCTGTTCCGGGATCATAATCAGGACACCACATTCCATTTAGACATCATGTCTCCTTAGGTTCCTCCTGGCTGTTACAGATTCTCAGACTTCCCTTATTTTCAATGACCTTGACAGTCTGAGGAGTACCAGTCATGTATTTTGTAGAATGTCACTCTGTTGGGATGTGTCTGATGTTTTTCTCATGATTATTTTCTCGGGTCATGAGTCTTTGGAAGGAAGACCACCATGCCACTCTCATCCTATCATATCAATGGTACATATTGTCAACATGACTTATGACTGTGACTGTTGACTCTGATGACCTGGCTGAGATAGGGTTTGTCAGATTTCTCCATTATAAAGTTACTCTTCCTCCTACCCCTTTCCATTCTGTACTTTTGGAAGGAAGTCATTTAGGTGCCGCCCACACTTAAGGACTGGGAATTATGTTACCCTCCTTGAGAGTGAAATATCTACATAAATTATTTGGAATTCTGCACAGAATACATCTCTTTTCTACAATTATTTACTTTTATAAATAATTATTTTTCTTTCATTGATTTATAACAGTGTTGACATACAGATATTTATGTCATACTTTGAATTATAGCACAATATTAATTTACTTATTTTCTTGCTCAAATTATTACAGTTTAGGCCATTGGGAACTCTTTCTTTTAGTGCCTGTGTCCCTTTGACATGCTTCATCATTTTGTGTGAGGTTTTTTGGTGTGGTATCAGAATTGTTAGCCCATATGGCACCATGGGAGACAATTTCCTCAACTAGAGTACAGTGCTCATTTACAGTTTCTTTCCACTTTAGTTTTATAGACTCTACTAATTTCCAAAGTCTCTTAGGTAAGCACCTATTTCCTCTACCAGAATACATATTTAAAATGCATAATTTGCACAAACATGATGGCTAATGGCAAGAGTTTAGAAGAGTTTGCTGAGGAGGTATAGGGTCAATGGTGCATCTTAAAGAAATGCCACTGTGTTTGGAAGTGTAGGAGAAGATGGAACACGTGACAGTGATAATAAAGAAAATTAGATGGAGAATGAAATGAATACACTGGTACAGATCAAAGTGGCAAGAAAAGAAGAGTTAGTTGGTTGGGTGATATGGAGCATAAGGATGAAGACAAAGAGCTCACATCTATAGACCAAATGTGGGCTCCTTACTCAGGACCATTCTTTTTTGTTTTTACAAATGTCCTCTAGAGACATTCCCTCTTTGGGTGCCTGTGGGACTTTCTTAACGAAAGTCCTCATGTCACCCCCAGTAACTTCTCCCTCCAGACTCTTCTCCTTCCTCCTTTTTCCTTCCCTTCCTCCTCCCTCTAGGCATCACATTTGGTAGCCCCAGTGTTGGAAGCTATATAAGGTAACGCCTAATCTAATCTAACTTAATTTTATCTTTCATTAATAATTCTCCAAGCCTCAAACAGCATTTCTTTCAGAAAGCCCCTCTTGAACTTGCCTCCACCAGAAGTTAGATGCTTCTGTTATGAACTCCCATCACAGTACTTTCCCTGCTTTGTCATCATTTCTTGTTAATTTCTTGGCCTTCCCTTGCTAACCTATCAACTACATGAGAAGAAGACAATATTTATTTCAGTCACTACTGTGTATGAAAATAAAGTGTGTGACATCTGGTAAGTTCTTGATAAATCTTTGGTACATGAACTCATCTATTGAAAGAACCCTTAGCTCTCATCATGTCAGCCTGATCTGCAAATGATATATTCCTTGTCATCTTTGAAATCTATTCATTCCATTCTTCCCTTTTCTTCTCCTCCTCAACCAAAACTTATGCTCATTATTCAGCTTCCCAGTGATTTCTTTTGCTCCCCAGTTTGTAAAATATTCCATTTTATGTCATTCAGTTGCTCACTTTGATTTTCCATCACTTAACTTTGTCATGAGTCCTTGTTTATGGCACCTGCTAGATTGCAAATTTTCTGAGAACAGAGGATGAAATCTCTGTTTAACTGTAACAAATATTTGTTGAACACCAAGTGTATACATGGAGGGAGAAGACTTGACCTCTGTCCTTTAGGGATTTATAATGTAGCTACAAGACAAGACAAAACATGAAATGATGAGGGAGTATTTGCAAAATAATGTAGAAGAGTTTGTGAGAGAGTACAGACTGGATTAGTAATTGCAGGAAGCAAGTAAAACCCAGCTTGGAGTAGAAATTATCAGGGAAGGTATGGTAAAATTGATGAGTCCGGAGAACTTTTGGACAAATATGGGGCACTTGCACCTCTTCTTGTCCCTTTTGCAACCCCGTTTCAGAGGCAGAGGAAAAAAATGCAAAGGTGGTGTCAGAAAGTCTAATTTCAAACAAGCCTTGGGTCCACTGTTGACTGGTTGTATAACCCTGGGCTAGTCACATAAATCCACTGACCATTAGTCACCTTTCTGTAAGGTAGTGTTTTACCTTTAGCCTGCTGCTGATGGATAAGATTTGGAGGCGAGTGGGTAAGGGTAAAAGAATAATCAAAACAGACTTCTAGGTTTCTATGGAAATAGTAATGTCATTAATTGAGATGGGGAAAACAGGAAGAGAGGGAGGTTTAGAAGGAAGAGAAAACTAGGCAGTTAGACAATCAGCAAGCTGTTTTTGACAAGTCTCACTTGCAATACCTATTAGTGACCTGTTCCTGCACTTCTTCCAGATCTCTTTCCCCCCGTCCCATCAACCCAAAAGAGCATGTTCAATCACTGTCTGCTTCTACTCTGACTTGATTTCTTATGTAGTATATATTCCTTTTTGAAATTATGTTAGATTTCTCCTTTTTTTGTTCACTGTCTATATCCTTCTCTACAATATAAATGCTAAAAGGGGAAGTAATTTCTGTTGCTCACTATAGAACATCTAATGACTTATATAGTGGCTGTCATATTGCCAACACTCAACAATGAATGAACAAATGAGTAAATAAATGAATGAATGAATCTAAGTAGCCATCTCAATAAAACTGTTCAATAAAGGTGTTTGGGAATCACAAGTCAGAGTTCAAAATACAAATAACTAATCATCTGCAATCAGATAGAATTTAAAGCCATGGGAATACGGATGAAGATGAGTCAAGAAAAAGATGAGGAAATGCCAGCAAAGAGAGGTTGCTGATGCCCTAGAATGTATGCAAATTAGCTGGGTTTAAACTTAGTTGCTTGTTGCCTCCAGAGCTGAGACTTTGGAGTACTGTCCTGCTCTGCCTCTCCCCACTGGGGAAGGAGTCCTTGCTCAGACCCCACCTCTCCAGCCTCCAGTAAAATCTCCCTCATTCACGTCCTCCACTAGCCCTTGAAACAGATCTGAAGCAGCTTCAGATTGTGAAGCAGTCACATTAGTGACTGAGAGTGGCTTGTAGGACTTAAAAGATGTTTACATTTGTATTAAGAAAACAATCTGTAATTTAAAAGAAGTTACTATATATATATATATATATATATATATATATATATTTTTTTTTTAACCCAGCAATCCCACTACTGGGCATATACCCTGAGAAAACCATAATTCAAAAATGCTCAACATCATTAATCATTAGAGAAATGCAAATCAAAACTACAATGCGACATAATCTCACACTGGTCAGAATGGCCAACATCAAAAAATCTACAAACAATTAATGCTGGAGAGGGTGTGGAGAAAACGGAACCCTCTTGCGCTGTTGGTGGGAATGTAAATTGATACAGCCACTATGGAGAACAGTATGGAGGTTCCTTAAAAAACTAAAACTAGAACTACCATATGACCCAGCAACCCCACTACTGGGCATATACCCTGAGAAAACCATAAATCAAAGAGAGTCATGTATCACAATGTTCATTGCGCCTCTATGTACAATAGCCAGGACATGGAAGCAACCTAAGTGTCCGCTGACAGATGAATGGATAAAAAAGATGTGGCTCATATATACAATGGAATATTAGTCAGCCATAGAAAGAAACAAAATTGAGTTATTTGTAGTAAGGTGGATGGACCTAGAGTCTGTCATACAGAGTGAAGTAAGTCAGAAAGAGAAAAACAAATACCGTATGCTAACGCATATATAATAATTTATTTTTAACAGCAAAATTTTAGGCTTCAGCTGTAGATCATTCTCAGAGATCATTAAGTAAAAGCCCTTAGGTGTATGTCTAGTCTCAGTGGATAGGTTCCTGTCAACACTTGAATATAAAAAATCCTGCTCCCAGAAGATTGGTGATCAGAAAAATATTTAATATCCCATTCCAGTTTTTCTACTCAAAGAATTACCCAGCCTCTTTCTACGAGTGATAACTCATACCCCCCAAAAATGCCAAAATTGTGTCTTTTGCTATTGTTTTTCTACCTAACTAAAGAAAGAGAAAGAGAGAGATGGGCTCTGTGTTCCATGCCAAGTATTTAAGTAGAAAGCCATCTGCACCTTTTCATCATTAAGTACAAAGTCCCTGGTTAAGATCTTGCAGCCTCCTCCTTTTGAAAGTCACAGCAATTCATGAATATAGACTGATTTTGGTTCAGCTGGTTATAATGTGTTCGCTCTTAAGTTTGAAATGCTTGCAAGTAAGAAACAAACATGCTGTCAGGAAATCAGTGCTTCTTTAAGGGTGAAAAAATAGAACATCTTTTTCATTTGCTTCAGGGGACAAGCAACCTAACACAGTATTTTTCCTACAGTCTGTGATCAAGAGTTTTAGGAGATCTGAATTCAAGACAAAATTAAGAAAGCAAAAAGTTCAGAACATTCAATCTGCTCAGCAATTCACTCTTTGATGCTCTTCTGTGGTTTAATCAGTGCTGAAACTTGTCTCAGAATACGAAGGAAGAAGGACATGACTTGTGTCTTCATTAGAGGAATGAGGCCTTCTAGTTGAATATCAATTTATAATTTCTTCTCTTAAAATAGTATTTTTCTGGGCAGAAGATTTTATTAAAGAAATTAACATTCATAGAAAATATCATTTTCATTAAAAATTTTAAATAATAATAATAAAAGCAGCTTTGCAAACCAAAACATATGTGTGTGTTCCTACTCTTGGGAAAGACAATTTTTGATCTTCTGGTTTAGGTAGAAATTAACATGTCTTCATGTCAACATTTGTATACCAAAACTATGGTTAGACCTCATTATTAAGTGCCATAAATTGAGAATAATGGAGATAATTTTTGTTTTAAATATGATCAAATATTGTGGAACCAAAGTTGAGTTATACACAGAATAATTTCAATGGAGTAGTTCTACAATAGTGAACTGAGGAGGATTAAGCTTGACAAATCCTTTCATCTGAACTCTTTATACTCAAGTATTCTCAGACACTGGGTAAATCAAGATGGCAACAGCCAATTTGAAGCAACAATGAAAAATTCTAACCTTAGACATCCATGAAGGCTTAATTTTGCTCCCTGATGAATCTCCCACAAAGTTTCTAAATCCATCTTTCCCCCTTTTGGTTAGTGCAGCAGTGTACTAAACATACTGTTTAGCACGGAGGTTACTCTAAGATGTCATTAAAGTCGGTCTTCAATAATGTATTTATATTTGCTTTTGGGGATGGGGATGGTAGTGAGTTGTATGCAAACTTGTAAAATAAAACTTAGAGTGTCTGAAAGAACTTCATTTCACATATGACCTTTTACAATAATTGGATCTGAATTATAATCAGTCACCTGAATCCTGAAATAGATAAAATAGTTTTTTAATGTTAAAAAGTTTTTAGCCCTTCGTTGATTATCTATCAGTGCTTACAGTCCTGTGAAAATAAGATAAATGAGAAATTTGGTCTCTAATTAGACTTCACTAGATTTACAGCTTTTAATTTATACGCCAATGCAGCTCAAGCCAGCACTAACGCAGATAGAGATGGAGCCACAGTTTTCAATTGATTTAACAATTTAATTGCAGCATTAACATCCATTAACATTTAACTAACCTTTTAAACTAACCTCAGGCACAACCTTAAAGACTAAATGAAGTAAAATTGCATATAAAAAGGTACTAACATCCAGCTGTAAGGAGCCAAAGTGAATCTTGAGGGAGATTTAGCTTCACTTCCTCACATCAGCAGGAGGGAGTCTGTTTTCCTTCTTGCAAAATTCAGTAGGAAATCATGCTCTGATTTATAGGAAAAGGAAATAGGCACCTTTGATGGTTATTAACTCGCATTTGTGTCTTCTTGTCTATGGTGGTAGCTAAAAGACACAACAACCCTTACAGTGGTGCAGAGCTAATGGTCAAATGCTAAGGAATGTACAGATCTCAAAAAGAGGACCACCTCAGAACCAAATGCAAATTTGATCAGAAGCTGAAATATAATACACTTCAAACTCTACTGTACTCATGAAACGTGGAGAATACATGTATTAAATCCAGTTAGCCAAACCAGCCCTATACATTTTTGGTTTGTTTGTTTGGATTTGTGGTTGGGTTGTTTGGTCAGTGTTTCTCTTTAAAAATTTTTTCAGCTTTCTTTGCTCTTTTTTTCAATTGAATGAAAAAATTATAATTGAGCAATATATTTTAAATTTTCAGGAAAATTCAGGGTTGTAGTTGTAAGCTTGGTTTTAAGATAGAAAAGATGAAGAGAGAAGCTTTAAGATATCATTCTCTGCCTTCAAAAACAAATACTAAACTGTAAACATCTGGTTTCACACATGTGGGATATATTCTAAACAAGCACAGTCACTTGAGATAGCTTTGCTAATGTAACTGTAGAGTTTCCTTAAATGTTGGTTTTAGAGCATTTCTGCAAAGCAACACTTGGGATGACTAAACAAAGTAATGCTGAGATCCTTGTGGTTCTCAGGAAGCTGTCCCGCAGCATCAGCTTAGGGGTTGGTCCCACACACACACCCAAGGCACTGGGACACCTGAGACTGTTCCCTTTAATGCCTTAGACTGAGAAGGCTGAGGAAGCAGGAAGACCTTCCAGCCAACAGAGCCACACTGCTCCTGGACTGGTACTATACATCATGTATATAGTAGTTCAATGATCCGGATATTAAAAGCCCATAGTTGTAAGCATTGACACAGTATATTGTCACTCTGCTATTTTTCATGCTTCCTGGCACTTCAGTTCCAATTTATGTTGCAGGACTCTGAGGATATATTACATTAACACTGTGCTCATCCAGGAAATGTGGGAGTATTGTAGACATGCTTGCCTTAGAAACTCTCCTGTAGCACCTCACAAGAAAGAACTGTAATTAACCTTAGTAAACAGGAAGAAAAAGTGATCTGAGAAACCACTAGTGTGATAATATGTTATAATCAGCCTTTTCTGTTCACATTTGGTTTAGTAATGCTTTATATACAAATACCACTGATGTGTCTAATTTATCTTATTATAGAGAGTTATACATCCCAATTCAGTACAGGGTAAGGGGGCTGTGAAGTCAGGCTGTATGAGTTTGTATCCTGCCTTCACCCCTTGCTTGTTTTATGTCGCAAGCTTGTTCTTAAAACTCTCTAGGTCTCTATTTCTTTTTCTTAAAAAAAGAAAAAATTAAAATAGGTCCTTCCCCATAGGATGGTTTTGAATATTAAATAAGTACTCAACATAGAATGCATTTAGTACAGTGGGCAGCAGAGGATTTTTACTCAATAACTGTTGGAGAAAGACAGAGAGAGAGAGAGAGAGAGAAAAGCATGAAAATGAGATTCAAATAAATTTGCAAACATAAAAATTACATATCAAAAATACTATTAATATAGCTATTGTTATATGGTGCTAAATGAAATCAAATAGATAAAAAATACTAAAGTTTTGAGTGAGTGATTCTGAAAAACAAACTAACAACTTACTACCTTGGACTTAAAATAGACTGTATTAAAATGTAAAATGATAAAGTTTTTAGAAAAGAAAATAGGACAAAATCTTCAGGATGTGTTTCTGAGACTTGATACCAAAAGCACAAGCAATAACAGCAAAAATTGATAAGCTGGACCTCCCCCCCCCAAAAAAAAAAAACAACTTTGATTCTGCAAAAGATTTGGTTAAAAGGATAAACAATCAAACTACTGATTGGGGGAATATATTTTCAAACCACGTATTCAACAATACAGTAATATTTGGAATATATAAAGAAATCTCAGATCTGAAAAAATAGGAAACCAAACAATTAAATTAGAAAAAAAGGAATAAAAAGACAAAAGCATTCCATTGAAGAGGATATGCAGATAGTAAACAAGCATATGAAAAGACACTTAATATCTTTACTTATTAGGGAATTACAAATTAAAACCATGAGATATCACTATAGAGCTAACAAAATGGCTAAAATAAAAATAGTGAAATCCCAAGCATTGACAAGGATGCAGAGAAACTGGATCATCCAAACATCACTGGTGGGAATGTAAAATGGTACAACCACCATAGAAAACAGGTTGACAATGTCTTATAAAAGTAAATATGTGATTGCCATACAACCCAGAGATTGCACCCTTGGGTTTTGGGGTTTTTTTTTGCAGTACGCGGGCCTCTCACTGTTGTGGCCTCTCCTGTTGAGTAGCATAGGCTCCGGATGCACAGGCTCAGTGGCCATGGCTCATGGGCCCAGGTGCTCTGTGGCATGTGAGATATTCCTGGACCAGGGCACGAACCCATGTCCCCTGCATTGGCAGGCGGACTCTCAACCACTGCACCACCAGGGAAGACCCTACCCTTGGGTTTTCATCCTAGAGAAATAAAAACTTATTTTCATACAAAAAACCATGAATGTTCACAATAGCTTTATTCACAATAGCCCTGAACTGGAAACAATCCAAATTTTATTTAACAGGCAAATGGTTAAAAAATTATAGTTCATTGATATTATGGAATACCACTTAGCTATAAAAAAGAACAAAAACTGATACATGCTACAACTTCGATTGGTCCCAATTTAATTACCTTGAGTGAAAATGTCAATCCCATAAATTTGCACACTGTAAAATTTAATTTATATAATATTCTTGAAATGAAAATGAACAGATTAGTGGTTCTCAGGGGTTAGAAATGGGGGCTATAATTACAGAACAGCAGCACAAGGAATCCTGAGAATGATGAACTGTTCTAATCTTGATAGAATTGAAATACTCACATGATGAAATCACATAGAATAAATACACACACAAACAAATGAGTAAATGTAAAACTGGTTGAAATACAAATAAGATCAGTAGGTTATATCAATGTCAATTTCCTGGTTATGGTATTGTTTTGTACTATAATTATGGAAGTTGTTACTTTTGGGGAAAACTGGATGAAGTGTATACATGATCCCTCTGTATTGTTCCTAACAATTGCATGTGAATCTACAATTATCTCAAAATAAAATGTTTATTTAAAAAATAAAGAAGAGAGACTGGAAATAATTGAAACCTATAAAGAAGCTTGAATCTCAATCATTTATGGGTGAGAATAAGGTTAAGAATTCTGTTCAGCCTCCGAAGTATACATACACTCCAATATTCACTTCAAATCTAGCCAAGAAAAATCTCAGAGGGTGGAGCCCAGGTCCATAGGTTAGCATGGAAAATGGAAGCGGCCTTGAGAAGGAACATCAGCACCAGATCAGGGTATTCAAAAATGTCATCCCAGAAGGATTTCAGTGTTTGCTGTGTCTCCCTCCTTTCCTCTTTCCAAATGGGGATTTACTGTGGTTGTACTGTCCTTTTATCTCACTTTACATTGGGTGTTAGGTGAAAGGTACATTGTCTTTCTAGTTCATGTCTGGATCAAGAGGAGTCACATTTCACCTTGTAAGACTACCATGTGTCACCCCACAATGAAGAGACTTTTATAAGCCACTGAACGATCCTGGATTACTGAATAGGATCTTTGAATTGACTCTATTGAATATGGAAGAAGTAGATTCCCTACTGGAAGGATAGTTAGCTTGATTTTGGTGACTAGACAGGGTAGTCATTAGGGCTAGTTCCATTATTCCAGTTCTCATCCTTTCAGGCCTATGAGAGAGTTGCATTTGTCTGCCTCTTTGAAATAGGGTACAATCATTTGACTTGTTTTAGCTAATGAAATGTGAGTAAAAGGGACACCTATGGAAACCTTTAAAAGCCATTGTCCAACTCACCATATTTCCTTCTATTTTGCTATTCTAACAACAACATCCCAAATGCTAGAGGCTACACCAGCTTCCATTCCAGAGTAAGGACAACACAGCACATATTTCCTGCCAACCTGCAATGGATATGTATGGTGAGTGATAAATAAACCTCTGTTAGCTTAAAACTCGAAGAGCTGGGAATGTTTGTTGCTATAGCAGTACCTAGCCCATCCTGACCAATGCAGCTTTCCTGAATTACACAGAGTAGCCCAGAAGAAAAAGGTTGTAATGGATCCATGTTTTACTTTTTCTGCCCAGAGTGAGAATGTCTTTCCTAAACCTGGATAAAAGCCAGAGCATGCTTCTCTCCAAAGTAATCTGAAGACACTAGATATATGCTTGACCATCTTCTCTTATAGCTCAGACCTGACAAATGAAATGAATGTAGCCTGTACTCTGAGTCTGGAGCTACTTTCACAGCGGCTGTAGAGAGTCTACTGTGGTGTTAGTGGTTATGGTGGCAGCAGCATCCACTTACATGGGACCAGCCCTCTTAATGAGGCTAGCAAATGACCATGCCAAATGACCATGGCATCCACTGGTTGGCAGAGATGGCCTTGGTGTTCTCAATACCCTGCTGTGATATAAACTATGGTTCTTACTATTACCCAGCCTCTCTTTTCCTAAGCCTGATTCTACAGCCTTCCCAGAAATTCTGTGAATTACCCAATATTCTTTCAAGGAATCCCTCTGATGCTTACAACAAACAGTGTTAGTATCTATTTCTGGCAGTTAAGAGCTCTGAGAGTTACAGGCTGATGCAGACCTCATTTCCTGACATTAATAATACTGAGACAATATGAATGATGCAAAACCCTCTTTAAATTCTGCATGTTTCATTCTCAGTAGATATCTACTACTATGAACTACTCGAATATAATTGTTTGATAAAAGCAAAGTAAAAATCATCCCAAAAGAACAAAGAATGACCAAATATCACAAATGCTCAAAACTATTTTTTTAAACCAGAGAAATCATTCAGGGGTAACTTTTCAAGTGCCTTAAGTAGAGTTACCTAGTGTTGAATATATATCCTAGGGCCAAGCTGAAAGGTAGAGTCTATGTTAAAGAACACTTGGAGAAGAACTTAATCCCACTATTTCTTCTGAGAACAAAAATACATGAGAGAAAAAGGATTTTAACATTTGAATCAAGTTTTATATGTTTTAATACAAGGGTGTGGGTTTTAGTTGTTGATTTTGGTAGTGAAAAATATAGGAATGTCTGTGTCATAAGCTTTTCTCAGTGTAAATCACAGTAATTACTGTGGCCCACAGTACTTTCCAAAGATGTTTACAGAAATATCTCTTATGCCATAAGTTCTCTGGAAGCTTGTCACTCCCCAGTTGAGAAGTGGAGTCTATGTCCCCTCCTCTCACACAATTGAGTGACACTATGGCTTCTGAGACTGAGTCATAAATGTCCTTCACTTCTGCCTTGCTCTTTTAGAACACTTGCTCTTGGAACACAGCTACCACATTGAGAGGAAGCTCAAGCAGCCCCGGGGCAGCCCACATAGAGAAGAACCACAGCCCTGGCTGAGCTCCCATCTGACAGCCAGCATCAACTTTCCAGTCATGTCTTCAACATGGATCCTCTCAGCCCTAGTGAGCCACCCCAACTGATGTGGGTGGAGCAGAGATAAGACATGCCCCCTCATCCCAAGCCTTGCTGCCCCCTTTGTGAGAAAAATATTTTTTAATCCACTAAATTTTGGGGTGGTTTATTACACAGGAAAAGATAACTAATATAATAGTATCTAGATTAACCTTTATGATACAGGTCCAGAAGGAAAAGGACTCATGTTTCAGTTCATTGCACTTCCATCTAGACATTAGCAGAATCACAATACTATGATGGCAAAGTTAAGATCAAAAATTGGCTTCAACTGACAGGACACAGTTCTGTGAGCTGAAAAGCATCAGCAGTGTATGAGAACTGACCTGCCAACTGGGTGAAATATTCTGCACAAGAGCTCTGTGGTTGAAAAAGAAGCTCTGAAAAGCTCCTGAGAACTCTCAAATTATTTACAAAGACCCAGCTCTTCTCAGTTCTCAGCCTGGCCATTCACTGTGCTCCTCAGGCATGAACCCCATTTTATCTGACCCTTTCCACAGCAGCAAAGTTATCTTAAAGTCTCCACCATCACCAGAGAGAACATTTAACAGTAGCTATCAAACCATTAGAACCTGAGTTGCTTTATCACTCCCTCCTACTCATCCCCAAGTTATATGACTTTGAGTAAGAACACTTAGGGTCCTCTTAGACAACTCAAAAGGAAAAAAGAAGGAAAAGATTTTATTTACTTAAAAATTGCAGACAAACAGTCCATCTCTGTCTCTCTGTCTCGTCTCTCTGTCTCTATCTATCTATATGTGTATATATATATAATCTTGTGTCTTAAAAGAAAATTCAGTAGTAAAGATAGAAGGGAGAAAATTTAATTTGCATCTTTTCTTTTAAGAACTTTATAGTTTTTCTGATACAAGATTCTCTGGAGGGGAGCCAGTGATATACTATTGAAGTTAAACAGGAGAAGCCATGAAACAACTCACTAATAGAAAGATGAAGATAGTCCAAGGAAGAACTTGGAGTAATAATAATATTAAATTGTACCATCTTCTCTCTTCTTATTGTCATTTACTCATTCATTCTGTGAATAGTTTGTACTTGCCACCTGCTGAGCACCTTATTTAGTATAATTTCTTTTCTGTTGATAGACCTTAGATACAATGGATATTAGTACCTTTCACTGCTCTGTGCTGAATTTGCAGTGGAAGTAGCTGTTAGTCTTAGGTATTTTTTTCTCCTAGAATAGTGTTTCCTTAGACACAATGTGTTGCCTTCACTATAAAAGCCCTCTGAAAAATCTGTAGTTCCAAGCCATCGTATTCATTGAGCAAAACATGTATGCCCGTTCTTAAACCTTGGAAGAAAAATCCAGTGATTCATCCACCTAGTCACCTTCCCAGGGAATAAAGGGCTTAGGAAGAAGGCTCTAGCCTACTAAGAAGAGGGTAAGTCAAAACTGACACACTATAGACTGATATTATGCTCAAAACTTAGGTCATACCCAAGCAGGAGAAGGGCAAATTTGACCAGGGTGTATCCAGCAGAAGGAAACAGTTCACTGCGATTAGGGCTCCAGTGGATTTGAGGTCAGGAGTAAATCAAAGGTTTGGATCCAGGAAGTTGGCAAGGTGAGAGTACATAAAGAAGTCCTAAGGGGACTCATGCAAGAGAGGAGACAGCATCCAAGTCAGGGAGTGTGAGGCCAAATCTAGTCCCCAGTAGATGTCAAAATGTGAACCAATATCTGCCATATTCCAAAATTCTTGCTCTTAACAATTAAGCTAAACTATATTAGTATTTAGAAATTAATAGATTTGAAATCAGCATTGTGCTAAACTAGGTATCCAAATAATCAGTAGTCATTTTTTTATTATGACAAATCTGGAATTTCCTTGACTTCTTCAAACTCTCAACCAAGAGTTCAACCTACTTAGGATATTGTTATAGAAGAGAAAATAAATTGGGCCTAATAGAAATCCTATCAACAAAATCCTGCTATCGGAAGGCACGCTGAAAGCCAAATGTCAATCAGGCTGGAAGTTCAGAATACATTGAATGCATATCTACTTGCTGTTCAGGGTCCTTCCTGTTCAGACTAAATCAGGCCATCTTTGTCATAGATGTATAGCTCAGTGGTTTGGGTCGAGAGATGTAGAGACCATGAGATGGAAGATATCTACTGAGAAGGTAAAGTGGCTTTGGTGGACATTGATGGAGTTAATGCAAATTTTGGCATAATAGTAGACATTTCTTTCCAGATATGCATGCTTAAAATCAGTTTCATAAGATGCTCCCAAAAGGTTTTCATGAATTTCAAATTATTTTTCTGCTAAATGATTACATATAATATAAAGAGAAGAATCTTGGACATTTGGAAGAGAGAACATTCAAAAAAAAAATAGTTTGTAAAAATATGTGATTATTCCTGTATGTGTCATTACTACTGATGAACAAAGAGAAGTCAGGACCAGAGGCGTCTTTATTCTTAGCCTCAGAGCCAAGTACAGTACATGGCACACAGTACGCATTTGACCCATATTTGTTAAATGAGAGAAAGATTCTAGATGGCTCAGATGGTTAGACTTCTTCCCTTTGATTCTAAACAACTTTATGAATGTAGCCCACTTAAGGAACTTTCCAGCTCTTTCCATTTTTACTATCTAAATTATAGATATGCTTTCATAGAAATGATTTAAAAAT
The DNA here is from genome assembly GCF_964270905.1 of Leucopleurus acutus. Classification (NCBI taxonomy): domain Eukaryota; kingdom Metazoa; phylum Chordata; class Mammalia; order Artiodactyla; family Delphinidae; genus Leucopleurus; species Leucopleurus acutus. Next base: position 155,718,074 of record NC_139142.1, read on the forward strand.
AGTTAATTCCAGCACAGCCCTGATGTTTGTGGGAGATTGCTCTTGTGAACTCTGGGCATTGCTTCTGCTACAATCAGGTTCCTAGACAAGGTAAATGTGCCAGAATCTGAGTGAGCACAGTGTGGAAATGTGCCCCCACTTAGCATGGTTCACCACGTGTTTGTCTTTCCTCACCAGCTGAGCTGGGCTGCTGCTAGTGACGAGATAACTTATGACAAGAGCAGGTAAAGGGAAGAAATACGCCTTGGGAGGCAGCGGGGTTGGTTCTTCCCCTCTGGAGACTCTATCTTGCCCCCTTTTTTCTCTCACATCTAATCAGTGCCAAAAGGGCCAAACACAACCTTTTTTTTCCCCCGTTTCCCACAAAAGAGACAAAGGAAAAATAGTATAACTATACAGCACTATAGAAACATTAGCCGTTATTTGCACTTTGCAAGTTGATAAACTTAACCCATGGAACCCAAAGGCATATTGTAGGATCTGAAGATTATAGTTTGGGTTTGAAGTTACTCTTTTGTTGGGGTTTACTCTTTTATCCAAATAGAGAGTTCATTCAGTTGTTTTCTTCTTCCGTATTTGGAGGTTTAACTCTTTTTGCCTCCTTTGTTGAAGGCAAGAACTTTTATAACTTTTTAAACTTTTATCACTTTTATAATATGCTACTGAGCCCTATCTGATACTTTGATCTTAGTATAGCTGCAAATAAACAAAGTCTTTAAAATAATCAAAACTTAAATGCAAAGGGAATCTGGGAAGTAAATAATTGAATGTACTGTGATGGAATCTCTAATACATAACATTTACAAATAGAAATATTAAGATTTCACTAAGATATTTTGAGGTAAACTATTTGGTAAAGGGTAATAAAAATGGCCTTGTTCAGTCTTACTAGTGAATTTTAAACATTAAAAAATAATTGGAGAAATATTTTTTAAAATCTAAAAATAATACCTGCTAGTGAGGATAAGGCAAAGAGGGTATTATAGAAATGTAAATTGATCCAATATTTTGAAAAGCCATTTGTCAATGTGAACCAAATGTTCTGTGCTATGCAAAATTGTGAAAAATTGAAAACATAGGCAATTGGAAATCAAAGGATTATGTAAATATGGTACAGTTATTAAACAAAGTTTTATAATAACATAATAAAAGCTTTCAATGGGTTTTGAGTTAAAAAAAAACTATAACAGATTGTACATATCACACATGATAGAGTAAGAGAAGGGGGGGCATCTAGTGATATGTTTATGTTCATAGTGACAGTTTGTGTTCAGTTCCTTACCTTCCCTTTTTTTGCTTTCACCAAGAGACATTTATTTTATGTGTATACACACACATACACACACATAAATAGAATTTTAAAACTATTAGATTGTAACGAGAAGCATAATGGTATTTAGAATACAATTTGTCATCTAGGATATTGCCTTTCTCTATAATAAACACAAGGACAGGATGAATACCACCGTTTATTCTAAGAATGTGTGAGTTGAAAAGAAAACAAGAGAAAACCCCTATAAAAACCTACCTCCTACCCCCTCTTCTGCCTTTGCTTTGAATTTCATCAAGTATACTTCCATTTTTCAAGGAGAGCTCTCTAATCAGGGTGAAGGGGTGGAGTGTATGAAATTGTTGGCTATTTACCAGAAGTGAACACTGAAATCACATCCGTGCCCTGAAGCATTATGGTGCCTTTCAAACAGCCTCTGAGACGGCCACCTAGAAATCTCTGTTCCTGTCATGTTTAACTAAAACCCAATACCCACTGAATAAGAAATTCATCAATGTTATAAAGAAAACAATGACAAAGCACTCTCCTTTGTGTCAGGGAAAACTGACAGTTCCACAAGAAAAAAAGAAATCATTCTCTAATCCTTTCTACTTCTCTCCTCATTTTTTCTCCCTTTGTTCTTCTAATATATTGTGCTCGTGTCCCTCTCTCTCTTTCTCTCCTTCTCTCTCTCTCTTTCTCTCCTTCTCTCTCTCTCTTTCTCTCCATTTCTCTGGCAAGCGTCCATTCCAGCTGGGCCAAAGGAAGCAGTTTTCAGTGAGAGGGAAGTATTTTAGTTTACAAAAATTTGAAACCACAAATTATCTTCCCAAACTTACAACTGCAGCCCATGATAATACATGAGGCACCTCAAACGTCGATTCATTCTGAAGTCCTATGTGAAGAAGAGAGTCACGTGGCTCAAGTCCTTTGTATTCCAGCTGCACATTGCTATTCTATCTGGAGTGGTGTTTCATTCTTACAGTCATAATCATCTGTTACTCCCCTATGATCCTGCTCAGTCTTCCTTTTAATTGTCTTGGGAAAAATCACTAGGAGTTAGGGAGAACTATGAGTCCAAGAAGGGCATGAGACTTAATTTGATGCTATGAGCTTATGTACTTTGTCTTCTCTTGTATCTTACAGTCATGGCAGTAGATGAATTAGAAGACTATGTAATATTTGGAAAAATAATGTTAACCTGCTGATAAGGTTTAAATTGGGTTTTGAACATACACTTTGGCATGTGGGTTGATCATGTTTCAGATTTTTTTTTTCTCTTAGGTAATCTAGAATGTAGTGTAAAGACACATCCTGTCTCAACTGATACACTCAATCCATTGGCTCTGAAACTGTTCCATATCCTGGTAGGAGGAACTCCTACTGGACCCTATCTCAGATCTCCCTCATCCCCTGTAGATTCTGCCCCAAGGAGATCCCACACAGGGAGGAAGAGAGGTCCTGGGACCACCACAGGCCTTCACTGCATCCCTTTCTTCCACTCAGGGCCGTTCAACTTTTTATCACTGTAATACCAAATCTTATTAATTTACAGTATGAAATCTATTCTTAAAAGGGGATATTTAAATAAGCATTTTTAAAATTGATTTTATATTATTTTAAATGTATTTTTTAGCTTTTAATCCAAGTATCCTGGGTTCATTTCATTATTTCATCTGCTATTGGTAATGTCTTCAATTCTGCATAATATCAAGAACCAAATTACATGATCTATACACACCTAACTTACAGAGTACAGTCCATAAATTTAATTTTATTACCAATTAATTACTATTAATGCTATTATTACTTTTAGTATTTTATTAATAGTATACAAGATTAAAACTTTAGAGATTATAAATATTTTAACAGAGATATTTCCATTATAGCTTTAAAATAATTTTATAAAGAAAACAAAGATGATGTGATTCCCATTACATTGATGAAGAAATTGAGCTTTTAAGTGCAGAGTATTTCTCAATGTCTCACAACAAGTGACCATTTTGGAATTCTAACAAAAATGTTTTTGCTTCTTATATCTAGAGATCAAGCCAAGTTGTAATATTCAGGGTGTCTAATTCTTATAATATTACTACTTGGTGCTCATCGGCTATACTATCTCTCTCATTGCATTTACTTGATTAATGGAGAGGTCAGCTACTTGCCCTATGCACTTGGTCAGCAGAGTCCCAAACTAATAAACATAACCAGTGAATTTGTAAATTGTGAGAAATCACATATGATAGAAATCTCAACTATTGATAAAGACAAACCAAGCTCATTTTTAATGATGAAAGATATGGTTAGAACTTTCTCTTGGTATTGAAATGATAATCTGCACTAAAACCTTCTCTAGTGAGTTAATAATGATGCTAAGACTCTGTCACTATGGTCATGAATCCCCCAGTTTTGCCCACCCCTCATTGGCACTTTCCTCCATGTTCTCAGCCCAGATGCCCATGCTGACATGCATCTGGTCCACAGAAAAATAGACACATTTTCAGCACATCTACTCTATGTTAATATTCCCCATTCCTCTAAAACATCAGTACAAATGTGTCTAATATCCACAGCTATCACTTTTTGTTATAAGGATATATTTGCAGCATATTTTTCTTGCAGCAATTTTCTATCACCATTTAAGGTGTCTGGATTGGCTCCCTCAACTGAAAAGAAATATTCTGCCACTTCTCTTTCTCTAGGCAAGAAGAAAGCCAGAGGTGGCATGAGAAGCCCTTAAACATTATGCAAAGCTGCCTGACCTTATGCTGGGAAGTAAAGTACAGGTAAGCTGGTATATTTGAGATGGTGGCCCCATCTTTAGACAAATGGCCTGACACTCCATACGTGAAAGTAAACCTGGCATCCTGGGTTAGGTTTTCCTGTGGGCATCTGAAGCTAGACTGAACAACAGGCTCTGAAGATTGAAGAGCCAAGAATGTGATACATAACTTGTTTTCATGCTTCTGCAATGTCTAGTTTGAGCTTATTAATATGTGCCTTTTATCCAATCACCTAGAAAATATTTTAAGGTTACAATAAAGAGATAATCCTGGTTAAGTAATCTTCGGGAATATTAAATGTCTAATCAAGTCAGAGTGGAAATATTTCATTGGTACAATATGTAAATTTCTCAATCTTTCCTTTATAGTGAATGCCCCAAAACCAAAGATAAATTTGTCTCCCCACCATCACAATAACAACAACAATTTTGAATATAGAATTAAAAATTAATCAGTACTTCTTATTTCTCCCTTTAAATTGTGAGGAAGAGTGAAGCTTTTTTATTATAACTATTTTAAGGAATATCAAAATTATCAAGGGATATTAGCAAACAATTTCTTTCTTTATGCAAAAGAAACAAAAGAAAGGAAAGAATGGAGGGGGAGAGCAAGAAATAGAGGGAGAAAGAATGGGAAAAAATGAGAGGGGAAGAGGTTGGATGATGGGTGCAGAGTGAGAGGGAGGAAGTCCAATAACTATTTAGTGATGATGCTAATATAAAGCCAATTATTCTGCACTGAACAAGCTTTGTTCTTCTAGAAAAATTGTGTTAGCTGGCCATGAATATTGTGATTCTCTATATAAGGTCAAAATACTTAATGCTACGAATATACCCTTCCAGATTTAGTTATTTAATTTACTTTAATTGGTAAATTTATGCTTAGCTGAGCAGTACTATGAAATTGATTAATAAATTACATTCTACTGTCAGTGTTCTAGGATTTCTTACTAGTAATATTTGAAACAGAGTTGACAGTAATTAAATAATAATTTCATCACCGATAACAAATATATTCAACTGAATGAATCACTTTTGTAAGATATTGAAAATCCTATTCTTATAGTATTACATTGATTGAAGGATGGATGAAGAGGACAATTTTCTTAAAGAAACTGTAGATTAAGACATTCCTTCCCATTATAAAGATATCAAAATATAATCTTTTCCTTTTTTTTTTTCTTTAACAAATGGAAAGCTGTCAATTTGACTCATTTGAAGCCAATAGTAACCATCATCCCCAACCCCAAATGGTGTGATTTGGAATACTGGCAATAAAATATATTTTGGGAGGGGTGCAAAATAAATGAAATTCTCATCAATAGAAGATTTGCATTTTTTCATGTTGTAATGCATCCTACAACTGAGGGTGTGCCATAACTTAATGGGGAGCATTTTTATCTTTTAGGTGTATATAAGACAACTCTATATCTTAAAATCTTTGGGTGGACATATGGTTTTGGTTTTTCCTGAGTGAAATTATGGTATATTAAAGTCTATGCTTAATTTTGTATTAAACTATTAAACTATTTTCCATTGTGTCTGTACCATTTTACATTCCCAGGAGCAATGTGTGAAGGTCCTAGTTTCTCTATACCCTCATCAACACCTGGTATTGTCAACCGATTTGAATGTTGCCATTCTAGCAGAGAGGTAGCCGTACTGCACTGTAGATTGAATTTTCATTTCTTTAACAAGTTATGATGTTGGGCATGTTTTCATGTATGAACAAGTTTTTGTACGTCTTCTTTGGTGAAATAACTTTGTCCATTTTTATTAGCTTTGTATTCTTATTGAGCTCTATAAGTTTTTCATATATTATGGACAAAAGTCCTTTATCAGATACATGAGTAGCAAATACTTTCTCCCACTCTGTGGACTTTTCCTTTTCAAGAGTAGTGTAATTTTTTAACAAGCAAGCAAGCTTTATTTATTTATTTATTTATTTGTTTGTTTGTTTGTTTGTTTATTTATGGCTGCTTCAGGTCTTAGTTGTGGGCACATGGGCTCTTCATTGCGGCACCTGGGCTTCTCTCTAGTTGTGGTGTGCAGGCTCCAGAGTGCGTGGGCTCTGTAGTTTGCAGCACGCAGGCTCTCTAGATGAGGCACCCAGGCTTAGTTGCCCCACGGTATGTGGCATCTTAGCTCCCCATCCAGGGATTGAACCATGTCCCCTGCATCAGAAAGCAGATTCTTAAGCACTGGACGACCAGGGAAATCCCCAAGAGTAGCATTTTTTTTTTATTCACTGATGTTAAATTTATTATTTTTTTAAGTTTAGGAATTATAGTTTTGTTGTCATAGCTAAGAAATTTTTGCTTAATTTAAATCCAACACCCTATTCTATTTTGTTCTAAAAGTAGTATGATTTGTGATATTTTACATTTGGGTCTATGATCCATTTTGAGTTAAAGTTTGTATATTATGTTACATGAAATAGCAACCCATGTTTTAGGGAGTGGGTTCTGTTCTTTCTTTTTTTTTTTTTTTTTTTGGTCAATTTTCTCAGAAACATGAGTTGAAAAACCTACCCCTTTCCTCAAGGAATTGTCTTAGAAGTGTTGAAAAAAATCAGTTAAATGTCTGAATAACTCAGAATTTGTCTGTAATCTCAATTCTGTTCTATTAATATATATGTCCATCCTTTTGCTAATGTCACACCGTTCTGATTACTGTACTTTAAAGTTGAAATCAGTTAGTGTGGGAACTCCAAAATTCTTCTTATATATAATTATTGTGGGTCCTTTGAATTTCTATAAAGTTTTTGGTGCAGCTTGTCAATTTCTCCAAAAAAAAGCTTTCTGAGTTTTGATAGGGATTGCCTATTTTACATACATGATCATGTCATCTGCAAATAAAGATAATTTATTTCTTTTCACATTTATATAACATTTTTTTTATTTTTCTTGTTCCATTGCTTTAGCTAGAACCTCTAGTACAATGTTAAATAGAAGTGCCTAGAATGGGCATACTAGTCTTCTTCAAGATCTTAGGGGAAACTCTTTCAGTCTTTTATCATTGACTATGATCTTGGCAGTGCATTTTTTATAGAGGACTTCATTAGGCTGAGGAAATCCCCTTCATTTCTTGGTTTGTTCACCATTTATATCATGAAATGTTGTTAGGTGTTGTTAAAGGCTTTTTCTGCATCCATTGACATTAAGATAATCACATGGCTTTGTCCTTTATTAATATGGTGTATTATATTGATTAACTTTTGATATTAAACTTATCTTTCATCTGTGATAAATCCTGCTTGCTTGTTGTTATTATAAGCTTGTTGCTTGTTGCTCCTTTTTTTAGGTATTGCTGTATTTTGTTCACTAGTATTTTGTTGAAGATTTTGTGTCTATATTCATAATATTCATAATATCCAATACAGGGTATTGGTCTGTAATTTTCTTTTTTGTTTATGATATCTTCATCTGGTTTTGGTAACAAGGTAATGCTGTTCTCATTAAATGATTTAGGAAATAATTCCTCTTCTGTTTTTGAAAGAGTTTATGAAGAATTGGTATCGATTCTTAAATGTTGGGTAGAATTCACCAGTGAATCTATCTGTTTCTGAGCTTTTATTTGTAGGAAATTCTTAAATAATCTCTTTCCTCTCTTTTCTTTTTATAGGTTTATTCATGTTATATATTTCTTCCTGAGTAGTTTTAGGTAGTTTGTGTCTTTTTATGGATTTGTTTATTTAATCTAGTTCATGTAATTTTTGGCACACAATTTTACTAGTATTCCCTTATTCTTTTTATTTCTGTAAAGTCAGTAGGGATGTTCTACCTTTTATTACAGATTTTAATACTTTGAATCTTCTCTCCTTCTTTTCTTGATTAGTCTAGATAAAAGTTAGTGAATTTTTAAAATCTTTCCCCAAATCACCTATGGTTTTCATTTATTTTTCTGTATTGATTTTCTATTCTTCAATAGAATATTTGAATTTTCTATTGTTCTAGGTGGTTTGTGACCACCTAGAGGTGTGGGATAGGGAGGGTGGGTGGGAGGGACACTCAAGAGGGAAGAGATATGGAAACATATGTATATGTATAACTGATTCACTTTGTTATAAAGCAGAAACTAACACATCACTGTAAAGAAATTATGCTCCAATAAAGATGTTAAAAAAAAAAATGATCTGTGTACTTACATTTGTTCTACCTATATAATCCAGAATAATCCCACTACTTTAAGGTCAGCTGATTAGTAAACATAATTCTATCTTCACATTTTGTTGCCTTTTGGCATGAAGTATGAGAGATAACATACTCACAGATGACAGGGATTAAGATGTGGGCATCTTCGAAGAGGGTCTTTATTTTGCTTAACCCTCTTTGAAATATTTCTTTTTAAATAAAGGTGTTTTACAGCTACATGTTTTTCCTATAAACACTGATTCAGGTGCATCCCATAAATTTTGGTATGTTGTGCTTATCTTTTCCTTCTTCAAATATTTTCTAATTTACCTTCTTTGAGCCATTGGTATTTTTAGAACTCTAACTTAATTTCCACATATTTGTAAAGTTCTCAAACTTCCTTCTCTTCTTAATTTCTAAAATTATTCCATTTTTGTTGAAGAATATACTTGGTATGATTTCAATTATTTCATATTTCTTGGTGTTTATTTTATGGTCTAGGTTGTGGTCAATCCTAGTGAATATTCTGTGTTTGTATTCTGCTATTTCAGGATGCAGTGATTTAAAGGGGTAAGTCATGTCTAGTTGATTTAAAGTATTTTTCAAGTCTTCTATATCCATGTGAGTATTCTATTTATTCCTTAAGTTATTAAAAATAGAGTTTTGAAGTCTCCAACTATTATTATTGTTATATTTTCTATTTTCTCTTCAATTTTGAAGGTTTTTTCTTCACGTATTTTGGGGCTCTGCTTTTAGATGGACATACATTTTTTATTTTTCTATCTTTCTGACCCTAAAACCTTTCTTTATCTCTATTCATGTTTTATTTTCTCTTTTTATCTCAAGTTTATCTTGGGCTAATGTTAGTATAGCCATTCCAGCTTTTTATGATTGCTATTTGCATATTATATCTTTCTTCATCCTTTACCTTCAATCTATTTGTATCTTGAATCAACTGTGTGACTTCTGAAGATAGCACATAATTGGGTCTTTTTTTTTTTTAATCCAGTCTGACAGTTTCTACCTTTGACTGGATTGTTTAAATTATTCACATTTAATGTTATTATTAGTATGGCTTGATTTATCTATCAGCTGTTTTACTTTTGGATATTTATATGCCTCATATTTGTTGTTGTTGTTCCTTTAACTCTTTTTTGCCTTCTTTTGTATTAGACAGATATTTTCTAGTGTATTATTTTAATTCACATGATCCTTTTTTTTCAAGTATTTGAGTTATTTTCTTAGTCGTTGCTATAGTGCTCACAGTATTCATCTTAACATAGATATAATTCATATTTATACTAATTTTCAGTAAGACAGAAAGTTTATTCCTAATAGCTCTAGTTTTACTCCCTCTTTTTTTGCTGTTATTTTTATACAGTTACTTCTATATGTGTGACTAATCCAACAATATATCATTATAAATATTACTTTTTATGATTTAGGCATTTAAAGTAGCTAGAGAAGAAAGAAGAACACATTTCTAAAATAAGAAAACTATATGACAGTAAACTATATTGTCATATAGTTTTCTTATTTTCCCTTTTTGGTTCTCTTTATTTCTCCTGTGGATTTGACTTATCATTTGGTTTTATTTTCTTTCTCCAGTTCATGTTTTTTCTCACTCAACTCCTTTGTGCTTATTGTCAAACATATTATAGTTTTATGTGTAATAGACATCAAAATACAATTATATACATATTATTTATTAATTTGTTTTTTAAACCAATTATAAAAATAAAGGAAAGGATATATATAATTAAATAAAATACCTATATAACTATCTTTCCTGGGCTCCTTTCTTAAAAGTGTAGATTTAAATTACTCTCTGGTGTCACTTGCTCTCAGTCTGAAGAAATTCCTTTAGGACATCTTATAGGTCAGGTCTGCTATCAAGTAAATTTCTCAGTTTTTGTTTATCTGTGGATGTCTTTATTCATTTCTGAAAGGTAGTTTGACTCAAATAAAATTCTCATTTGGCCATTTTTTTCCTTCTACACTTTAAATATGTCAACCCACTCCCTCTGACTTTTATTATTTCTTATGATGAATATTTTGGGGTCTTTTTGTGAGGAGTTATTTTTTCTTGCTGCTTTAAAATTTTTCTGTTTGTCTTTATTAACATTTTTTTCTTGTATTAACATTTTGACTATTATGTCTCTGGGTTCTGGACCTGTTTACATTAACCCACTTAGAGTTTGCTGAGCTTCTTGGATGAGTAGGTTAATATTTTTCATCAGATTTTACAAAGTTTTCATCCATTACTTCTTTGAAAAAAAATGTTTGTTCATTTTTCTCTTTCTCTCTTTCTGGGGCTCCTATTATGTGTGTATTGGTGCATTTAATGGTATCTTAGCATTTTTTTTTTCTGAGTTTCTTTTACTTCTCTCTTTTGAAAATTTCATCATTCCTATCAACCTATTATTAAGTTTGTCAATCTTTTCTTCTGCCAGCTTATATCTACTTTTGAGCCCCTCTAATGATTTTTTTTTTTTTTAGTTATTGTACTTTTCAAACTTTTTTCATCTAGTTCTTTTTAAAGTTTTTCTATCTCTTTACTGATATTCTCTATTGGATGAGGAACTGTCTTCATGTTTCTATGCCACTGTCCTGGAGCTAGGAGCAGGAAAATGACCAGCTTCTCCCAGAGTGACACCCTGCTTTGTGAGTGAGGCTCTGTGTGGGGACAGTAGCCCCTGATTTCTTGGGTTGTCTTCCTGGTATGGAACTTTCACCCTGCCATCAATCTGTAGCAGTGGTGTTTGAAGTCCATATGCTGAGTTTGTCATACCTAGAGTAGAGTTTCCATCCTATTCAAGGATGCAGAGTGCAGGAAGAGAGACTTAGTGTTCTTCACTGAGCCTACCCAAAATTGAACTTCTACAAATGAAGCTGAGGTGGTGAAAGAGTTCTATGCCAACCTCTCCAGAGTGAAACTATAGTACCTAGACTAAAACTATGTGGAGAGGGAGCCCAATCATTTTGACTACATATACCCAGAGTGGAGCTTCTAACATACTGAGCCAGACCAGGAGGAGAGGATATAGTTTATGGCTCAAATGCCATAGACTCCCTTTTCTGAGATTTTCTTGAATGTATGTTCTTGTATTTGCTTTGTTATCTTAGGACAATCCCCCCAAACTGTAAAAGGTTATTTTTTGTAAATTTCAGCAGTTAAATAGCTGTTTCACTGCAATGAGTGTCTATCTCCCTCTTCCTACCACCATTCTGAAAGATATTCCTTTATTATAAAAGTACTGATTCCTCAAATTCACAAAGTGGGAATATCTGTCCATTTGTTATTTTTTATATATTTTTAATTATCTCAGCAATGTTTTGTTGCTTGCAGTGTACAAATGCTGTGCTACCTTTGTTAAATTTTCCCCCAGAGTATTTTATTCCTTTTGATGTTATGATGAATGTAGTTAATTTTAATTCATATTCCTATTATTTGCTGCAAATATATAAGAATATAATGTATATTGTGAAAATAAATGAAGACTCCCAAATGAGAACAAACAGAAGCAATTTCTTCAGAGCTTGCTATAAAATAAGGGAGTTAGCTACCATCATTTGTTTTGTCAGAAAATCAAAGACAAGCAGGGGAATGGGAAGATGTTAGAGGAAAACAGTGAAGGGCTTCGGGTATGCTCTGATAGGGGCTTTGTTGGCATAGAGAAGTTGTTGGTGGGCTAACTAGGACTGTTTTATGTATTTGGTTTAGGGAGCATATTTGGTTTTGTCTAATTGATCCTGAGATGGAAGTGGAAACAAAAAATAAGAGTGTATTCATCGACTAGTTCCTGACTATTTTACACTGATTGCTTCAGTGGCTGTGTGGCAGAATTCTCTCGTCATATACAGTTTGTCCATTGTTTATTGGCAAATTCAGTCTTTCAGTATATTGATCTGTTTTTTGCTAAACTCATTTACTAATTCCAGTCGTTATTATGTAGATGCCTCAAGATTTTCTACACACAGGATTGTATCATCTATTTCCTATGAATAAGAATAGGATTGCTTTACTTCTTCATTTCCAAATGGGTGTCTATAACTTTTTGTCATTTTACTGGAGGGTTTAGCCAGTACAATTTTGTTTATCAGAAAATAAAATTTTATTTCCATAGAAAAGCTTAAATGATACACAAAAAAACAAGTGCAACTAAATTAGTAATTTAAGCAAATTGCAGAGTATAATTATATATCTATATATGTACAGATCTATATCTATATGCTAGAAAAAAACAATTAGAAAATTAAGAAACACAATACAATTTCCAATAGCATCAAAACACTTAAAATATCTGGAAACAAATTTAATTTAAAAATGTTCAAAATTTCTATATTAAAAAACACAAACCTTGGTGAGATAAATTAAAGTTGGCCTAAGTTATGGTTACATGAACATATTTTTTTATTGGAAGATTGAATACTATTAAGATATCAATTATTTCCAAATTTATCTACAGGGTCAATACAACCTCAATAAAAATGTAAACATAGATTTTGTGTGCATGTGAAAAACAAGAAGCTGATACTATGATTTATATGGAAATGCAAAGGGACCAGCACAGGCAAAAGAGTCATGAAAAATAAAAGTAAATTTTTTCTGATATGAAAACACTCTGTAGGACCAATAGTCTGGTACTGGTATAAAGATATACAAACATCAACACTGAGCATGAATCTTTCACTTCCAGCAAAGATGAAGTGGTAGGTAAGAGAGCTACTTGTTTTAAACAAATATGTAGCTTTGTAGAGTTTGGCATTCCTTAAAAAGTTAAACATGGACTTACAAGACTTACCATATTATCTAAGCCATTCAATTTCCAATTTCCCTTTGTTTGCCAAAGGCAAATTGAAGTGTAAGTCTATGAAAATATTTATATATAAATGTTCATAGCAGCTTAATTTGTAAAAGACAAAACTGCAAAACAACCCATATGTCCTTTAACTTTTTTTTTAAAGATTTTTTTTTTTGATGTGGACCATTTTTAAAGTCTTTATTGAATTTGTTACAACATTGCTTCTGTTTTTTTTATGTTTTGGATTTTTGGTAGTGAGGCATGTGGGACCTTAGCTCCCTGACCAGTGATCGAATCCATAACACCAGCATAGGAAGGTGAAGTCTTAACCACTGGGCCACCAGGGAGGTCCCAGTCCTTCAACATTTGATTGAATAAACAAACTATGGTGTATCTATCATACAATGATGTATTATTTAACAATGAAAATGAATAAATGAATTCTTGATATATGATACACCATAGATTAATATCAGGATAATTATGCTAAGCAAAAATGACAGATAAGAGGGAATACATGCTGTATGATCCCATTTATATAAAATTCTAGCAAATACAAACTAACCTTTAGGGAAGGAAAGTAGATCAGTTGTTGCTAGGCAATGGCATGGGTGAATACATGAGGGGAAGGTGGAGGAATTATTGCATTGCAGGAAGGAACTTTTGAGTTAATGGATAGGCTTAACATCTTGATGGTTAAGGTTTCATAGGTGTATATATATATATATATATATATATATATATATACAATTTGATGGGCTTGCCATATATACATATATATGACAAGCCCATCAAATTGTACAGTTTAAATATATGTTTTATTGTAAGTGATTTATACTTCAATAAAACTGTTTTAAAATGAAATAGAGTCCAGAAATAGAGCCATAGCTATATGAATAATTGAATTTACACAAAGATGCCAAAACAATAAACTTGAGACAGAAAATTGTTTTCAAAAAGTAATCCTGAAACAACTGGATGTTCATATTGAAGAAAGAAAGACAATTCAACCTTTTTCTCACACCATACAAAAATATTAATATTTGAGAGGTCACAGACTTCAAACAGAAGTTAAAATAACAAAGTTTCTAGAAGAAAATATAGGAGAATATTTCATAATTTGGGGATAAGCAAAGATTTCCTGGAAACCTTTGAGAAGTCTCAAAGAACCTGGTAATCATTAATCATTGATTATTGGTAATCTATTAAAAATAATAAATAAAAACCAAAATTTTATCAAAAATTTAAAAATTTTAATGACTGCACAGTAGTTATACCTCACAAAAGAATTTGTATCCATAAAGTATATAGAACTTCTACAACTTGATAAGTAAAACACAACTAACCTGATTTTATAAAATAACAGTTTAGAAACTTGATAGGACATGATGCAGAAGAAGTAATGACATGTTGAAAGAGATAACAGATAAGTTGTTGTTGATGAGGGGAAAGGTAGGAGGAAGCTTTCTGGAGTGATGTGACTGTTCTGTATCTCTATAGAGATGTGGGTTATAAGGGAGTATGCTTTTGTCAGAACTCATCCAACTGTATACTTTACATCTATTTATTTCAATCCATGCAACTTATACCTCAACTTAAAAAAGACACATTTGTACCATTCTTATCATTTGTAAAATTACGTGAAATATTATCTAGCCACAACCTAGACTTAGAAAAAATAGTATAATATTGTTATTTTATATGTGTATGCAATTCATATAAAATCTATCACGATGATGAGCTGATCCTGACAAACTATTAGAACTTCCCAGTCTTGCTTTATAAAAGCACGAGTACTTTTTGATGATAGAAAACCTTATTATGTAGGACTGGTGTACATTATTCTATAAAGTCAAAATCATCTTACTGTTTTCCATCTCCATAATTGTCAAATTAGACTGAAACACCTCAGGAGATATATACTGTGAGTGTAAGAACACAGAAGGAATTAATTAGGATTGATTTTATTATCTTTGTCTAAGGTCTTTACAGTAATGGGATATTTAAAACACTGAGTCAGTAGTAAATGGTACACCTAGTGATTACTTGAGTACATTCCACAATTCATTTTTTCTCCTTCAAGCACAAAAGGAAGTTTTAATGTTATTCACATTTTTAAACTAAACATTTTGTTTTAAGTTAATTCTAGATTGACATATAGTTGTAAAAAATAAAACAAGGAGATTATGTGTACCCTTTAACCAGTTTCCACCAATGGTAACTGGTTCTTGAAAAACTATAGCACAGTATCACAACCAGGATATTAAGATTCAGCCAGTGAAAGGACAGAACATTCTATCACCAAAAAGATCCCTGTGGTTCCCATTTATAGCCACACCTACTTCTCTCCTGCCTACAACCTCTTCATAACCCTCAGTAACTACTAATCTTCTTTTTTTTTGGTATAATTCTGTCATTTCAAAAATGTTATAAAAATGGAATCATAGTGTGTAGCCTTCTGGGATTGATTTTTTTCTTTTTCATTCAGCATAATTCTCTGGAGATTCCTCTAGTTATCATGAATATAAGTAGTTCATTTCCTTTATTTCTTAGTGGTATTCCCTGATATGAATATACCATATTTTTTCATCACTGACCCATTAAATAAGCCTGGGTTTTTTCTAGTTCTGGGAAATTATGAATAAAGCTCCTATGCACATACATGTACAGGTTTGTGAGTGAACATAAGTTTTCATTACTCTGGTATAAATGCCCAAAAGTGTAATTACTGGGGTGTATGGCAGTTGCATCTTTGGTTTTATAAGAAACTGCCAAACTGTTTTCCAGGGTGACTTTACATTTCTACCAACAATGTTATGAGTGATCCACTTTCACCATTTCCTTGCTAGCATTTGTTGTTGTCACTATTTTTTATTTTAACCATCATGACAAGTTATAGGACTACTGCATTGTGATTTTAATTTGCATTTCCCTAATGACTAATGGTGTTAAATATCTTTTCATGTGATATTTTTCTATCTGTATATACTTTTCAGGAAAATATCTCATTTCTTTGGCCAGTTTCAAATTAAACTTTTTAGTTTTGTTGTTATTTTGTTCTGGCTTGTATTATTGTTGAGTTTTGACAATTATTTATATAGTCTAGATACTAGTTATTTGTCAGCTATCTCCCAGACTTTAGATTGTCTTTATATCCTATCAAAGATGATTTTCACAGAGCAAAAGATTTCAATTTTTTTTTTTTTTTTTTGCCATGGCTCACAGGCCCAGCCGTTCCGCGGCATGTGGGATCTTCCCGGACTGGGGCACAAACCTGTGTCCCCTGCATCGGCAGGTGGACTCTCAACCACTGTGCCACCAAGGAAGCCCCTAAAGATTTTAATTTTGATGAGGTCCAATTGTCAGCTTTTTTTTTAACATAGATTTGCTTTTTGTGTGAAGTCTAAGAACTCTTCACTTACTTACCTAAGAACCCAAAGATTTTTTTCCCCATTATTTCCTAGTACTTCCGTACTTTTACATTTTACATTTAAGTCCATGATCCATTTTGAGTTGATCCAGTTGAGTTAATTATGTATAAAATATGTCTTGGTTCTTCCAATCTAAGAACATGGTATATCTCTCCATCTGTTTGTGCCTTCTTTGATTTCTTTCATCAGTGTCTTATAGTTTTCTGAGTACAGGTATTTTACCTCCTTAGGTAGGTTTATTCTTAGGTATTTTATTTTTTTTGTTGCAATGGTGTATGGGATTGTTTCCTTAATTTCTCTTTCTGATTTTTGTTGTGTATAGGAATGCAAGAGATTTCCCTGCATTAATTTCATATCCTGCAATTTTATCACATTCATTGATTAGCTCTTGTAGTTTTCTAGTGGCTTCTTTAGGATTTTATATGTATAGTATCATGTCATTTGCAAACAGTGAAGGTTTACTTCTTCTTTTCCAATTTGTATTCCTTTTATTTATTTTTCTTCTCTGATTGCCATGGCTAGGACTTCACTACAATGAGGTATCACCTCACACTGGTTAGAATGGGCATCATTAGAAAATCTAAAAACAATAAATGCTGGAGAGGCTGTGGAGAAAAGGGGAGAAACTCTTGCACAGTTGGTGGGAATGTAAATTGATACAACCACTATGGAAAACAGTGTGGAGGTTCCTTAAAAAACTAAAAATAGAATTATCATATGACCCAGCAATCCCACTACTGGGCATATACCTAGAGAAAACCATAGTTCAAAAAGAAACATGCGGGCTTCCCTGGTGGCACAGTGGTTGAGAGTCCGCCTGCCAATGCAGGGGACACGGGTTCGTGCCCTGGTCTGGGAGGATCCCATATGCCGCGGAGCGGCTGAGCCCGTGAGCCATGGCCACTGAACCTGTGCGTCTGGAGCCTGTGCTCTGCAACGGGAGAGGCCACAACAGTGAGAGGCCCGTGTAGCGCAAAGAAAAAAAAAAGAAAAAGAAACATGTACCCCAATGTTCATTGGTGCACTATTTACAATAGTCAGGTCATGGAAGCAACCTAAATGTCCATCAACAGACAAATGGATAAAGAAGATATGGTACATATATACAATGGAATATTACTCAGCTATAAAAAGGAATAAAATGGGGTCATTTGTAGAGACATGGATGGACCTAGAGACTGTCATACAGAATGAAGTAAGTCAGAAAGAGAAAAACAAATATCGTATATTAATGCATATTTGTGGAATCTAGAAAAATGGTACAGATGAACAAGTTTGCAAGGCAGAAAAAGAGAAACAGATGTAGAGAACAAATGTATGGAAACCAAGGGGGGAAAGGGAGGGTGGAATGAATTGGGAGATTGACATATTGACTCTATTTCACTGTGCTGTACTGTAGAAACTAACACAACATTGTAAAACAACTATACCCCAATAATAATTATATATATATATATATATATTAGTCTTGGGTTGGGTTGAAGCTCTTTTTTTGTGATTTATGGATATGCAATTAATCTGGTACCATTTGTTGAAATGGTTATCTTTTCTCCATTGAATTTCTTTTTCACACTTGTCAAAATTAGTTGGCCTTATTTCTGTGGATCTATTTCTTGGTTATTTTGTATGATTTATTGATCCATATCTATCTTTCCATTATAGTCTTGTTTACTATAGCTATATAATGTCTTAATATCAGGTAGATTGATTTCTTACAATTTATTCTTCTTTTGTAATAATAATTTTAGCTATTCTAGTTCTTTTGCTGTACCATAAAATTGTTAGTCCTGTCTATATCTATAAAAAATATAATCTTGCTGGGATTTTGGTAAGAACTTTATAAAACCCATGTTTCAATTTGAGAATAATTGACATCTGTCTTATGTTGAGTTTTCTAATGAATGAACATGATATGCCTCTTTATTCATTTTGACCTTTGATTTTTTTCATGATCATTGTATAGTTTTCAACATATAAGTTCTATACATGTTTTGTTAGATTCACACCAAAGTAAATCATATTTAATAACTAAAATTTCCAGTTGTAAATAGTTATTGTTTTTTAAATTCTGTGTCCACATATTCATTGATAGTATATAGAAATGCAGTTGATTTTCTGTGTGTTTATCTTATATTTTGCAAAGTTGCTGAACTTATTAATTCTAGGACTATCATTTATTTGGTAGATTAGGATTTTCTATGTAGACAATTATTAGGTAATTTTATTTTTTCCTTCCCAAACTGTGTGCATTTTTTTCCTTTCCTGTATTACAATGGCTAAAATTTCCAGCAGTATGTTGAGTAATAGTAGTAAGAACAAACATCCCTTGCCTTGTTTCTAATATTAGGAGCAAAGCATTAGTCTTTTACTGTAAATATAATGCTACCTGTGGATATTCTTTATAAAGTTGAGGCAATTCCCCCTCTTCCTATTTTTCTGGGAGTTCTATCATAAATGAATACTGAGTCTTGTCAAATGCCTTTTCTGCATTAGTTAATATAATCATGTGATTTATCTTCTTTTAATGTATTAATATGGTGGATTATATCAATTGATAATTGATAAAACAGAACACATCCTGTTTTATTGATTTTTCTCTATTGGGTTTCTGTTCAAATTTTTATTTATTTATTTATTTCTGATTGGGAGTTATTTTGTTCTTTTTTAACTGGATTCTTGAGGTAAGTACTTAGGTTATTGATTTGAGACTTTTTCTCTCTCCTAATATAAGCATTTAATGCTATAAATTTCCCTCTTAGCACTGCATTAGTTGTATCCCCCAAATTTGAATATGTTTTATTTTCATCTTAAATTCAATGTATTTTTTTCATTCTCTTGAGGTGTCTTCTTTTACCCATGGATCATTTAGAAGTGTCGTGTTTAATTACAATGTATTTGAAGAATTTCCTATTACCTTTCTGCCTTTTTTTTTTTTTAAGGCAGCCCTAGGAAATGAATACACTACTTCTAGCAGAGAGAAGTTCCAGAGTAGCTGGGTGGTGGGTGTTTATCTGAACAGGTTTTAATCCCCTGAAATTTTTTTTTAATTAAGTGATTAATTAATTTATGGCTGTGTTGGGTTTTCATTGCTGTGTGAGGGCTTTCTCTAGTTGCAGCAAGCAGGAGCTACTCTTCGTTGCAGTGTGTGGGCTTCTCATTGCGGTGGCTTCTCTTGTTGCAGAGCATGGGTTCTAGGCATAAGGGCTTCAACAGTTGTAGCACGCGGGCTCAGTAGTTGTGACTCACAGACTCCAGAGTGAAGGCTCAATAGTTGTGGCAGCCAGGCCTAGTTGCTTTGCAGCATGTGGGATCTTCTCGGACCAGGGATCGAACCATGTCCCCTACATTGGCAGGAGGATCCTTAACCACTGTGCCACCAGGGAAGTCTCTACCTTTCTGCTTTTAATTTCTAGTTCGATTGCATAGGTTTAGAGATCAGATTCTTCATGATAGCCGTTCTTGGGATGTGCTTTTTGCCCAGGATATGGTATATGATTTTAAGTAGAGGAGATTATCAATAATCTGAGTAAACCTGATACAATCATTTGAAAGACCTTAAGAGCAGAACTGAGGTTTGCCTGAGGAAGAAGAAATTCTAGCTGTAGACTGCAGTATCAGCTATTGTGTGAGCGTTTCCAGGCTGCCCTTCTTGATGGCTTGTCCTACGGATTTTGAACCTGAGTCCATAATTCTACCTTGTGGTTATTTCACTAGGTCCTGAATACATGGTTGTAACAGGCATACTCTACAACTGGAAGAATCCCCACATTGGTTCCCTAAAATGTGGAGTGAGGTCTATTATGCTAGGAAAGGCCAAGTGGAAAACACAAAAACTGCCTCTACTTAGAAAAATTGTAACCTAAAATCAATACTGCATTCCTGGAGGGACTGCAGAGATTAGTGCTACCATCAAGGACTTGAAGGATGCAGTGTGGTAATTCCCACCACATTCCCATTCAACTCGATTTGTCTTATGAAGAAAATATATAGATTTTGAAGAATTAAAGGGAATTATTGTAAACTTAACCAGGTTGTGACTCCAATTACAGCTGTAGTTCTAGATGTGGTTTTGATGCCTGAGAAAATTAACACACCCCCTGGTACCCAGTATTCAGCTATTAATCTGGCAAAGCTTTTTGTTCATAATACCTGATAAATAGACCTGGGATTGCAAAACAATTATACTCCAATAAAGATGTTGAAAAAAAAAAAAACCTGGGAGCAGTTTTCTTTCACCTTGCAAGGTCAACAATTCACCTTACTTTCCTATTTCAGGGATATAGCAACTCTCTAGACTTATAATTTAGTCCACAAGGATCTTAATCACCTTTCCCTTCTACAAGACATCATACCGGTTCATTACATTAAGGATATTATTCACTATTCTAGATATGGTGAGCAAGAAATAACAACTTCTCTAAACTTACTGGTAAGACACGTATGTCAGAGAGTGTGATAAAAATGTCCCTGATAAAAATTCAGAGAGATTTTATGTCTATAATATCTCTAGGGCTTTCATGGTCTGGACCATGTCAAAACATGCCTTCCAAGGTGAAAGTTGTTGCACGTAGTTCTTCCTGCAACTCAAAAAGAGGCACCATACTTAGTGGATCTCTTTGGATTTAGGAGGCAACATATTTTTCATTTGGGTGAGTGTGCTCTTCCAGCCCATGTACCAAGTGATTCACAAACCTGCTGGTTTTGAATGGAACCCAGAACAAGAGAAGGCTCTGCAAGTCCAGGCTACTGTAAATGCTACTCTGACACCTAGGGCTATATAATCCACTAGATCCAAAGTGTCTATGGCTAGAGATGTTTGGAGTCTTTTATAGGACATAATAGTTGAATCACAGGGAAGACCCTTAGAATTTACACCAAAGCCCTGCCATCTGCTGCAGATATCAATTTTTAACTTTGAGAAACAGCTTCTGACTTGCTATTGGTCATTAGCAGTGATTGAAATTTTACATGGGCCACCAAATTAACATGTGATTTCAGTTGCTCATCATGAAGGGAAGTTGTCTGACCCATCAAGCCATAAAATTTGGATTTCACAGTAACACTCTATTAAGAAATAGAGGCAGTATACAGAATATCATAGTTTTGTTTATATACTTAGAAGCAGATTGCTGCATCATATGGTTAACTCAATGTCTAACATTTTGAGGAACTGTCAACCTGTTTTCAAGAGCAGCTGCATAATTTTACAACCCCACCAACAATGTAAAAGAGTACCAATTTCTCCACAACCATGCTAACATTTGTTATTTTTTCTCTTTTTATATAGTTATCTTACTGAATGTAAAGTATTGTCTTATTGTGACTTTGATTTGTTATTTCCCTAATGACTATTAATGTTGAGGATTAATTGAATTTTCATGCATTTGATGATTTAAATAATCTTTTGGGAGAAAGTTTTATTCAAACTCTTTGTCCAGTTTTAAATTTTCTTATTTGTCCTTTTATTGGTGACTTGTAAGTTCTTTATTTTTTTAATATAAGTCCCTTATCATATATATCATTTTCAAATATTTTTTCCCATTCCATTGATTATTTTCTCTCTTTTATGATGTCTTTGAAGCACAGTTTTTAATTTTGATGAACTTCAATTACTTAATTTTTTGTTGTTGTCACTTTTACTTCTCGTGTTTTAGCTATGAAACTATTGACTTTCCAAGATTGCAAAGATTTACTCATATTTTATGCTAAGCATTGTATAGTTTTCACTCATTCATTTAGGTCTATGGTCCATTTTGAATTAGTTTTGTATGTGATATGAGATAGGCATCCAACTTTATTCACTTACATGTATCAACATGTAAGTGTTGTATCAACACTATCTGTTGAAGACGATTTACTCCTACATTGAATTATCTTGGCACCTATGTCCAAAATTAATTCACCATAAATGTAAGGGTTTATTTACTTCCAGTTCTATTTCATCCATTTATATATCTATCCTTATTCTAGCACACACTGTTTGTATTACTGTAGCTTTGTAGTGAGTTTGTAAATCAGGAAGTAAGAGTACTCCAATTTTGTCCTCCCTTTTCAAGAAGTGTTTTAGGGGGAGCAAAGATGGGTCCCTTCAATTTTAAGATCAGCTTCCCAATTACTGAAAAAAAATGCAGCTGGGATTCCGATAGGGATGGCTTGCACTGAATTTGTACATGGGTTTGTGGAGTATGACTATCTTAGCAGTATTAAATATACTGATTCAGAGACTAATGTTTTTCTATTTATTTTGGTTTTCTTTCATTACTTTGCTTTCAACAGTGCTTTAGAGTATCCAGTGTGTGTCTTGAACTTTCTTTGTTAAATTGATATCTAATTATTTCTTTTTTTTGATGCTAATGTAAATAGAATTCTTTTCAAGGTTTTACTTTTGCATTGTTCATTTCTAAAGAGTACTCACCCAATGTGGGGCTCGAACCCACGACCCTGAGATTAAGAGTCTCATGCTCTACCAACTGAGCTAGCCAGGCAATCCCTGCATTGTTCATTTCTAGTATATTGATATACAATTGACTTCTGTATGCTGACTTATATCCTGCACCTTTCTGAATTCATTTATTAGTTTTAATTGTAATTTTGTGGATGCCTTAGGCTTTTCTGTATACAAGATCAATTCATCTAGAAATGGAGATAGATTTACTTCTTCTTTCCACTCTGAATGGCTTTTAGCTTTCTTTTTTTCCCTTTACCCTGGATGGAACTTCCAAGACAATATTGGATAGAAGTGGTAATAACAAACATCTTTATTTTCTGCATGAACTTAGGTCAAAGTTTTAGTCTTTTTTCCTTCCGATGATGTTAGCTGTGTATTTTTCATAGACTTTGTTAAGTTGAGGAAGTTCCCTTCTAACCCTAGTTAGTTGAATTTTTTTTTTATCATAAAAGGGTTTGGGTCCTATTAAATGGTTTTCATCTATTGAGACGATTGTGCTGTTCTTATTCTTTATTCTGGTGCAATAGAATCAGCTGTAAATGTTATTGAAGATTCCCTGTACATAGCCACTTTTCTCTTGCTGCTTTCAAGAATCTCTCTTTGCCTTTGTCTTTCAATGTTTTCACCATGGCATCTGGGATCTGGATCTTAGTAGGAGTTTTTTGAACTTCTTAGACATGTATTTAAATATTTTTCATCAGAGCTGAAGATTGGAAGTTTTCAGTCATTATTTCTTTGGATATTTTTTCTGTTCCCTTTCACTCTCCTCTCTTTCTGAAACTCCCATTATACTTATGTTGATATGCTTAATTGTCTCATATTTTTCTGAGGCACTGTTCATTTATTGTCTATTCCTTTGTCTCTCTGCTCTTTGGGTGGTAAAATTTCTATTGCGTTATATTTCAGTTTGCTGATTCTTTCTTCTGCCAGTTCAGATTTCCTCTTGCTCAGTTCTAGTAAATTTTTTTTTTTTTTTTTTGCGGTACGCGGGCCTCTCACTGTTGTGGCCTCTCCCGTTGCGGAGCGCAGGCTCCGGACGCGCAGGCTCAGCAGCCATGGCTCACGGGCCCAGCCGCTCTGCGGCATGTGGGATCTTCCCAGACCGGGGCACGAACCCATGTCCCCTGCATCGGCAGGCGGACTCTCAACCACTGCGCCACCAGGGAAGCCCAGTTCTAGTAAATTTTTTTAAAATTTCATTTATTGTGCTTTTTAGCTGCAGAATTTCTATTCGGTTTTCATTATAGCTTCTGTCTATTGATATTCTATACTCAGTGAGACACTATTTTCATCCTTTCCTTTAATTTTCCAGACATGGTTTTCTTTAACTCTTTGAGCATGCTTGAAATAACTGATTTAAATTTTATGTCTAATGTAACTCATGTCTGGGCTTCCTCAGGTACAGTTTGTATTAAACTGCTTTTTTCTTGTTTGTAAGCCATACTTTTGTGATATTTTGAATATCTCCTAATTATTGCTGAAAACCTTCATATTTTATTTATATATTTTTTAATATCTTTATTGGAGTATAATTGCTTTACAGTAGTGTGTTAGTTTCTGCTGTATAACAAGGTGAATCATCTATATATACATATATACTCATATCTCCTCCCACTTGCATCTCCCTCCCACTCTCCCTAACCCACCCCTCTAGGTGGACACAAAGCACCAAGCTGATCTCCCTGTGCTATGCTGCTGCTTCCCACTATCTATTTTACATTTGGTAGTGTATATATGTCCATGCCACTCTCTCACTTCATCCTAGCTTGCACTTCCCCCTCTCTGTGTCTTCAAGTCCATTCTCTATGTCTATGTCTTTATTCCTGTCCTGCCCCTAGGTTCATCAGAACCTTTCTTTTTTTTTTTAGATTCCATATATATGTGTTAGCATACAGTATTTGTTTTTATCATTCTGACTTACTTCACTCTGTATGAAAGTCTCTAGGTCCATCCACCTCATTACATATAACTCAATTTCATTTCTTTTTAGGGCTGAGTAATATTCCATTGTATATATGTGCCACATCTTCTTTATCCATTCATTTGTCGATGGACACTTAGGTTGCTTCCATGTCCTGGCTATTGTAAATAGAGTTGCAATGAACGTTGTGATGCATGACTCTTTTTGAATTATGGTTTTCTCAGGGTATATGTCCATTAGTGGGATTGCTGGGTTGTATGGTAATTCTATTTTTAGTTTTTTAAGGAACCACCATACTATTCTCCATAGTGGCTGTATCAGTTTACATTCCCACCAACAGTGCAAGAGGGTTCCCTTTTTTCCACACCCTCTCCAACATTTATTGTTTATAAATTTTTTGTTGATGGCCATTCTGACCAGTGTGAGGTGATACCTCATTGTAGTTTTGATTTAATTTCTCAAATGATTAGTGATGTTGAGCCTCCTTTCATGTGTTTGTTAGCAATCTGTATATCTTCTTTGGAGAAATGTCTATTTAGGTCTTCTGCCCATTTTTGGATTGGGTTGGTTTGTTAAATCTTCACATTTTAAATAATACACTATAGCACTCTGGAATTAAGGCTCTCCTCCTTCTAGTTTATTGTTGCTTTTGTTCCTATTTATTAGTGACTTTTCTGAACAAGATCATCTGCTTTTCCAGCATCCAGTCTGGGAGATATAAAACAAGAAGAAAGACCAAGGAATTCACCACCATGTTGTCCTGAGAACCCTAACTATTCTGCCTTCCTCTCTCCACCTTTCTGTGTCTTCATATGTTTGTCATATAGATAATATCCAGGAATATTTCTGTTGTACTTAAGGAGAGTAATAGAGAAATGTACATCTACTCCATCTACCCAGAAGTGGAAACCCCATTGTTGTTCACTTTTAAAATCTAGTTTAGATGTGGAGAATTTACTATTAATTCAGTGATGGTTTTTAAGGGAAATGTGAGCTTACAACTATCATGTGATTGAAAGGAAATAAGGATCTCTTTTTTTATAGATCTTTGAAATACCTATTCAAGTGCTTACTCAAGTGAGATATCATCTCCAATATATTGGTGATTCTAAATTTATCAACTCTTAAATAATCAAACTTTCTACAGTGTCTCATAAATGAGAAAAATTATAAATTTTTTAGCATTTTAAGTTTGTTAGTAGGGAATTAGAGATTCTCTTTGTATTAGTCTTCTCAAGCTACCATAATGTAATAACACAGACTTGGTGGCTTAAACAATAGAAATGTATCTTCTCATCAGTCTGGAGGCTAGAAAGTCCAAGGTCAAAGTGTTGGCTGATTCATTTCCTCGTGAGCTCTCTCATGGCTTGTAGGTTGTTACCTTCTTTTCAGATACTCACTCCTCAACAGATGGCCTTTCTTCAGTGTGTACACATGGAGAGAGCGACAGAGAGAAAGAGGCTCTCTACCCTCAGGACCTCATTTAATCTTAATTACTTCCTAAAGACCTTATCTGTAAATATAGTCACATTAGCACACTGGGGATTAGAGCTTCAATCTATGAATTTTTTGGGGGGACACAGTTTCATTCACAGCACTCTTCTATTCATTTTTGTTCCCAGCACCAAAGCAGACCTGGTATATATTATTCACAATAAAATGTGCTTTCTAGGTGAATGTGTGAATATATGAATGGATGTTGAAAGAATGGATGGATGCAATCATGAATGTATCAGTCATTAGAAGGGCTACTATTTTGTAACTTAATTTAATTTAAATTTTTTATACAGCAAGTTCTTATTAGTTACCCATTTTATACATAATAGTGTATATATGTCAATCAAAATCTCCCAATTCATCACACCCCCACCACCTCCACCATATTTCCCCCTTGGTGTCCATGTGCTGTTCTGTACATCTGTGTCTCAATTTCTGCCCTGAAAAATGGCTCATCTGTATCATTTTCCTAGGTTTCACATATGTGTGTTAATATACAATATTTGTTTTTCTTTTTCTGACATACTTCACTCTGTATGGCAGCCTCTAGATCCATCCACATCTCAGTTTCACTCCTTTTCATGGCTGAGTAATATTCCATTGTGTATATGTACCACTTCTTCTTTAACCATTCATCTTTTGATGGGCATTTAGGTTGCTTCCACATACTGACCATTATAAATAGTGCTGCAGTGAATATTGGGGTACATGTGTCCTTTGAATTATGGTTTTCTCTGGGTATATGCCCAGTAGTGGGATTGCTGGGTCATATGGTAATTCTATTTTTAGTTTTTTAAGAAACCTCCTTACTCTTCTCCATAGTGGCTGTATCAGTATACATTCCTACCAACAGTGCGAGAGGGTTCCGTTTTCTCCACACACTCTCCAGCATTTGTTGTTTGTAGATTTTCTGATGATGTCCATTCTAACTGGTGTGAGGTGATACCTCATTGTCGTTTGGTTTGCATTTCTCTAACAATTAGTTATGTTGAGCAGATTTTCATGTGCTTCTTGGCCATCTGTATGTCTTCTTTGGAGAAATGGCTATTTAGGTCTTCTGACCATTCTTGGATTGTTTTTGCTTTTTTTAAATATTGAGCTGCATGAGCTGTTTATATATTTTGGAGATTAATCCTTTGCCCATTGATTCATTTCCAAATATCTTCTCCCATTCTGAGGGTTGTCATTTCGTCTTGTTTGTAGTTTCCTTTGCTTTGCAAAAGCTTTGAAGTTTCATTAGGTCCTATTAGTTTATTTTTTATTTCCATTGCTCTAGGAGGTGGATGAAAAAAGATCTTGCTGTGATTTATGTTTTCCTCTAAGAGTTTTATAGTGTCCAGTCTTACATTTAGGGCTCTAATCCATTTTGAGATTATTTTTGTGTATGGTGCTAAGGAGTGTTCTAATTTCTTTGTTTTACATGTAGCTGTCAGGTTTTCCCAGCACCATTTATTAAAGAGACTGTCTTTTCTCCATTGTTTACCCTTCGTTCCTTTGTCATAGATTAGTTAACCATAGGTGTGTGGGTTTATCTCTGGGCTTTCTATCCTTTTCCATTGATCTGTATTTCTGTTTTTGTGCCACAACCATATTGCTTGATTACTGTAGCTTTGCAATAAAGTCTGAAGTCAGGGAGTCTGATTCTTCCAGCTCCGCTTTTCTACCTCAAGACCTCTTTGGCTATTCGGGGTCTATTGTGTTTCCATACAAATTGTGAATTTTGTTTGTTCTAGTTCTGTGAAATATGCCATTGGTAGTTTCAGAGGGATTGCATCGAATCTGTAGATTTGGGTGGTATAGTCATTTTTACAATATTGATTCTTCCAATCCAAGAACATGGTATATCTCTCCATCTGTTTGTATCATCTTTAATTTCTTTGATCAGTGTCTTATAGTTTTCTGCATAGAGGTCTTTTGTCTCCCTAGGAAGGTTTATTCCTAGGTATTTTATTCTTTTTTTTTTTTTTTTTGCAATGGTAAATGGCAGTGTTTCCTTAATTTGATTTTCAGATTTTTCATCGTTAGTGTATAGGGATGCAAGAGATTTCTGTGCATTAATTTTGTATCCCACTACTTCACCAAATTCATCAATTACTTATAGTAGTTTTCTGGTAGCATCTTTAGGATTCTTTATGAATAGTATCACTTCATCTACAAACAATGACAGCTTTACTTCTTCTTTTCCAATTTGGATTCCTTTTATTTCTTTTTCTTCTCTGATTGCTGTGGCTAAAACTTCCAAAGCTATGTTGAATAATAGTGGTGAGAGTGGACATCCTTGTCTTGTTCCTGATCTTAGAGGAAATGCTTTCAGGTTTTCACCACTGGGAATGATGTTTGTTGTGGGTTTGTCATATATGGCCTTTATTATGTTGAGGTAATCTCTCTCTATGCCCAATTTCTGGAGAGTTTTTAACATAAATGGGTGTTGAATTATGTCAAAAGCTTTTTCTGCATCTATTGAGATGATCATATGGTTTTTATTCTTCAATTTTTTAATATCGTGTATCACATTGATTGATTTAAATATATTGAAGAATCCTTGCATCCCTGGGATAAATCCCACTTGATCATGGTGTATGATCCTTTTAATGTGTTGTTGGATTCTGTTTGCTAGCCTTTTGTGGAGGATTTTTGCATCTGTATTCATCAGTGATATTGGTCTGTAATTTTCTTTTTTTGTAGTATCTCTGTCTGGTTTTTATCAGGGTGATGGTGGCCTCATAGAATGAGTTTGGGAGTGTTCTTTCCTCTGCAATTTTTTGGAAGAGTTTGAGAAGGATGGGTGTTAGCTCTTCTCTAAATGTTTGATAGAATTCACATGTGAAGCCATCTGTCCTGGGCTTTTGTTTGTTGGAAGATTTTTAATCACAGTATCAATTTCATTACTTCTGAGTGGTCTGATCATATTTTCTATTTCTTTGTGGTTCAGTGTTGGAAGGTTATACCTTTCTAAGAATTTGTCCGTTTCTTCCAGGTTTTCCATTTTATTGACATAGAGTTGCTTGTAGTAGTCTCTTAGGATGCTTTGCATTTCTGCTGTGTCTCTTGTAACTTCTCCTTTTTCATTTAAAATTTTATTGATTTGAGACCTCTCCCTCTTTTTCTTGATGAGTCTGGCTAATGTTATATCAATTTCGTTTATCTTCTCAAAGAACCAGCTTTTAATTTTATTGATCTTTACTATTGTCTTTTTTGCTTCTCTTTCATTAATTTCTATTCTGATTTTATGATTTCTTTCCTTCTATTAACTTTGTTTTTTGTTTGTTCTTCCAGTTCCTTTAGGTGTAAGTTTAGGTTGTTTATTTGAGATGCTTGTTGTTTCTTGAGGTAGGATTTTGTTGTTGTTGTTGTTCCAGTACGTGAGCCTGTCACTGTTGTGGCCTCTCCCATTGCATAGCACAGGCTCCGGACACACAGTCTCAGCAGCCATGGCTCACGGGCCCAGCCATTCTGCGGCATATGGGACCTTCCTGGATTGGGGCACGAACCCGTGTCCCTGCATTGGCAGGCGAACTCTCAACCACTGCGCCACCCGGGAAGCCCTGGGGTAGGATTTTATTTCTATAAACTTCCCTCTTAGATCTGCTTTTGCTGCATCCCCTAGGTGTTGGATCATCGTGTTTTCATTGTCATTTGTCTCTAGGTATTTTTTGATTTCCTCTTTGATTTCTTCAGTGATCTCTTGGTTAAATAGTAATGTATTGTTTAGCCCCCGTATTTTTGTCTTTTTTATTTTTTTTCCCTCTAACTGATTTCTAATCTCATAGCATTGTGGTGAGAGAAGATACTTGATATGATTTCAATTTTCTTAAATTTACTGAGGCTTGATTTGTGACCCAAGATGTGATCTATCCTGGAGAATGTTCTGTGCGCACTTGAGAAGAAAGTGTAATCTGCTGGTTTTGGATGGAATGTCCTATAAATATCAATTAAATCTATCTGATCTATTGTGTCATTTAAAGTTGTGTTTCCTTATTAATTTTCTGTCTGGATGATCTGTCCATTGGTGTAAAGGAAGTGCTAAAGTCCCCCACTGCTATTGTGTTACTGTTGATTTCCTCTTTTATAACTGTTAGCAGTAGCCTCAGGAATTGAGGTATTCTTATGTTGGGTGTATATATATTTATAATTGTTATATCTTCCTCTTGGATTTATCCCTTGATCATTATGTAGTGTACTTCCTTTTCTCTTGTAACATTCTTTATTTAAAGTCTATTTTATCCAATATGAGTACTGCTACACCAGTTTTCTTTTGATTTATATTTGCATGGAATATCTTTTTCCATCCCCTCTCTTTCAGTCTGTATATGTCCCTAGGTCTGAAGTTGTTCTCTTGTAGATGGCATATATATGGGTCTTGTTTTATTATCTATTCAGCAAACCTGTGTCTTTTGGTTGGAGCATTTAATCCATTCACGTTTAAGGTAATGATCAATATGTATGTTCCTATGACCATTTTCTTAATTGTTTTGGGTATGTTTTTGTAGGTCCTTTTCTTCTCTTGTGTTTCCCACTTAGAGACATTCATTTAGCCTTTTTGTTGTAGAGCTGGCTTGGTGGTGTTGAATTCTCTTAGCTACTGCTTGTCTGTAAAGCTTTTGATTTCTCCATCGAATCTGAATGAGATCTTTGCCAGGTAGAGTAATCTTGGTTGTAGGTTCTTCCCTTTCATCACTTTAAGTATATCATGCCACTCCCTTCTGGCTTGTAGAGTGTCTGCTGAGAAATCAGCTGTTAACCTTATCAGAGTTCCCTTGTATGTTATTTGTCATTTTTCCCTTGCTGCTTTCAATAATTTTTCTTTGTCTTTAATTTTTGCCAATTTGATTACTATGTGTCTTGGGTGTTTCTCCTTGGGTTTATCCTGTATGGGACTTTCTGTGTTTCCTGGACTTGGGTGGCCATTTCCTTTCCCATGTTAGGGAAGTTTTTGAGTAGAATCTCTTCAAATATTTTCTCAGGTCCTTTCTCTCTCTCTTCTCCTTCTGGCACCCCTATAATATGAATGTTGTTGCATTTAATGTTGTCCCAGAAGTCTCTTAGGCTGTCTCATTTCTTTTCATTCTTTCTTCTTTATTCTGTTCCACAGCAGTGAATTCCACCATTCTGTCTTCCAGATCACTTATCCATTCTTCTGCCTCAGTTATTGTGCTATTGATTCCTTCTGGTGCAGTTTTCATTTCAGTTATTGTATTGTTCATCTCCATTTGTTTGTTCTTTAATTGTTCTAGGTCTTTGTTAAACATTTCTTTCATCTTCTCGATCTTTGCCTCCGTTCTATTTTTTTTTTTTTTTCGATATGCAGGTCTCTCACTGTTGTGGCCTCTCCCATTGTGGAGCACAGGCTCCACATGCGCAGGCTCAGCAGCCATGGCTCACGTGCCCAGCTGCTCCATGGCATGTGGGATCTTCCCGGACCAGGGCACAAACCCGTGTCTCCTGCATCAGCAGACGGACTCTCAACCACTTCGCCACCAGGGAAGCCCTGCCTCCATTCTTTTTCTGAGGTCCTGGATCATCTTCACTATCATTATTATGAATTCTTTTTCTGGAAGGTCTCCTATCTCCTGTTCATTTAGTTGTTTTTCTGGGGTTTTATCTTGTTCCTTCATCTGGTACATAGCCCTCTGCCTTTTCATCTTGTATATCTTTCTGTGAATGTGATTTTTGTTCCACAGGCTGCAAGATTGTTGTTCTTCTTGCATCTCCTGTCTGCCCTCTGGTGGATGAGGCTATCTAAGAGGATTTTGCAATTTTCCTGATAGGAGGGACTGGTGGTGAGTAGATCTCACTGTTTCTCTGGTGGGCAGAGCTCAGTGAAACTTTTATCTGCTTGTCTACTGATGAGTGGGTCTGGGTTCCCGTTCCTGTTGATTGGCCTGAGGCAACAACACTGTAGCCTACCCGGGCTATTTGGTGGGGCTAATGGTGGACTCTGAGAGGGCTCACATCAAAGAGTACCTCCCAGAACTTCTGCTGCCAGTGTCCTTGTTCTCACAGTGAGACAAAATCACCCTCTGTCTCTGCAGGAGACCCTCCAACACTAGCAGGTAGGTCTGATTCAGTCTCCTGCGGGCTCACTGCTCCTTCCCCTGGGTCCCGATGTGTACACTACTTTGTGTGTGCCCTCCAAGAATGGAG
The DNA here is from genome assembly GCF_964270905.1 of Leucopleurus acutus. Classification (NCBI taxonomy): domain Eukaryota; kingdom Metazoa; phylum Chordata; class Mammalia; order Artiodactyla; family Delphinidae; genus Leucopleurus; species Leucopleurus acutus. The sequence continues at coordinate 155,750,505 of NC_139142.1, forward strand.
TCTCTGTTTCCCTAAGTCCTGTTGAATTCCCGCAGTCAAATCCCTCTAGCATTCAAAATCTGTTTCTCTAGGAATTCTTCCTCCTGTTGCCAGACCCCCAGGTTGGGAAACCTGACATGGAGCTCAGAACCTTCACTCCAGTGGGTGGACTTCTGTGGTATAAATGTTCTCCAGTTTGTGAGCCACCCACCCAACAGTTATGTATTTGATTTTATTGTGATTTTGCCCCTCCTACAATCTCATTGTGGTTTCTCCTTTGTCTTTGAATGTGTGGTACTTTTTTGGTGAGTTCCAGTGTTTTCCTGTCAATGATTTTTCGGCAGTTAATTGTGATTCCAGTGGTCTCATAGCGGGGAGTGAGAGAATGTCCTTCTACTCCACCATCTTGAACCAATCCTCCCTAGAATGGTTACTTTTAATTTTCTCCTACATACTTTACCAGGGTCTCACAGTAATAGTATTATCTGCCAGGAAACATGCTAAGTGTTTTACACTAAGTGTCCTAATTAATCCTCACATCAACTCTACCAGGAAGGCATGCTACCCTTATTTTATAAGTGTGAGAACTAAGGCTTAAGAGGTAATGTGACTTGCTGAAGATCTTAGAGATATTTAGTGGAGAACACCATGATTTAAATATAAATCTAATTGAATCCAAATCCCTGATATCTATTAATATGTGTTGTTGTCCTATGTCAAATCCTGTGAGAGCTAAAACCCATATCTTTGTGACACATAAACCAAATCATGAATACACAGTAAAGGTTATTCTAACTCTAACATTATTAAGGAAATTCCAAAACTGATTCTTTTTGCATAAAAGTATACCATGTTCAATAATTTCAAGCTGACATTTATTTAGTTTGGTTGAGAAGCTAAACATTAAATTCCAACAAACCTGTATTTTAAGCTCCAATGGATGGTGGTGCTTGGTTGTGGAGAAACCTCTCTGGAATCCTGGGAGCATGAAAGAGGAAGTGCAGAAAGTTAGGTCAGAAGGTGAAGGCCCTGGGGGAAATGTCTAAGGGAATTAATACGTTAGGATATTGACTGCTTTCTCCTCAAAATTTTTTAATCGTATTCAGGGATGGAAACATAAGCACTGACTTGAACTTTATTTCCCAGCCTCTAAAAGATAACATCTCTTGTTGATTAACTTTATTCAATTTAAGCATATTAGAGACAAGAAATATTGTAAATAAATATTAACCTGGAATTTAACCATATTCTAGTCAATCATTGATGCTTTTTGTGTCTACTATACAGTGCTTAAAATTCATTATGTTTACTTTTTGTCTTGCAGATTGTATTTTCTAACTAAGAATTTCATTAGGGAGGCCAGTATAAGTCTATGCTCCAATTAAGAGTGAAGTGAGATTACCTACACCAAGAGTGTTGGTGTAGGAGGTGATGGGAAATAAACTGTGCTTCACTAACAAGTGAGATAGTCCACACACTTAGGTATACAAGATGTCTGATGGGAAGATAATTGCCAACAGATAAAAATCTGAGGGGGTCTGACCTTCAAGATGGAAGAGGAGTAAGTTGTGGAGATCTCTTTCCTCCCCACAAATACATCAAAATTACATCTACATGTGGAACAGCTCCTACAGAACACCTATTGAACTCTGGCAGAAGACCTCAGACTTCCCAAAGGCCAGAAAATCCCCACATAACTGGGTAGGGCAAAAGACAAAAAAGCACAGAGACAAAAGAATAAAGATGGGACCTGCACGACTGGGAGGGAGCTGTGAAGGAGAAAAAGTTTCCACATGCTAGGAATCCCCTTCACTGGTGGAGATGGGGGGTGGGAGAGGGACACATTTCAGAGCCATGGAAGAGAGCACAGCAACAAGGGTGCAGAGGTCAAAGCAGGGAGATTCCCACACAGAGCATCAGTGCTGACCAGTCCTCACCAGTCTGAGACACTTATCTGCTCACCCACAAGGGCAGTGGAGGCTGGGATCTGAGGCTAAGGCTTTGGAGGTCAGACCCCAGGGAGAAGACTGGGGTTGGCTGTGTGAAGACAGCCTGAAGGGGGCTAGTGCACCACAACTAGTTGGGAGGGAGTCAGAGAAAAAGTCTGGACCTGCCAAAGAGGCAAGAGACCATTGTTTCAGGGTGTGTGAGGAGAGGGGATTCCTTCCCCATGGGCCCACAGAAGGCAGAGCACCACCTATGCAAGTTCCAGAGATGGGCACAAGCCACGGCTATCAGCTTGGACCCCAGAGACAGGCATGAAGCACTAATGATGCTGCCGCTGTCACCAAGAATCCTGTGTGCAACAGAGGTCACTACCTACATCCTCCCCTGGGAGTCTATGCAGCACACCACTGCCAGGGTACTGAGATCCAGAGACAACTTCCCTGGGAGAACACACAGCATGCCTCAGGCTGTTGCAATGTCATGCTGGCCTCTGTCATTGCAGGCTCACTGTGCATTCCAATTATGACTACCATACCCCTCCCTCTCCCCAGTCTGAGAGAGCAAGAGCCCCCTAATCAGCCGTTGCTTTAACCTCCTCCTGTCTGGACAGGGAACAGGTGCCTAAGGGTGACCTACACACAGAGGTGGGCCAAAACCAAAGCTGAACCCTGGGAGCTGTGCGAACAAAGAAGAGAAAGGGAAAGTTCTCTGTGCAGCCTCAGGAGCAGCAGACTAAATCCCCACTATCAACCTGATGAACGCTGCATCTGTGGAATATCTGAATGTACCCAAAATTTAGGCAGTGGACTTTGGCAGCAAATGTAGACTTGGGGATTGCTGTCTGTGACTGATTTGTTTCTGTTTTTCAGGTTTATCCTAGTTTAGATTGTAGTGCTGGTTATAATTGGTGGATTTGTTTATTAGTTTGGATGCTCCTACCTTTTATTGATTTATATTTTTTTAATTTTATTATTTTTAATTTATTATTTATTTTGCTTTATTTTATTTTGTTTGTTTTTCCTCCCTTTTTTTCCACCTTTTCTTCTGACAGGACAGGGTCTTGGTGCTCCAGCCAGGTGTCAGACCCGCCACTCCAAGGTGTGAGAAACAAGTCCAGGACATTAGATGACAAGAGACCTCCCAGCCCCATGTAATATCAATCAGTGAGAGATCTCCCAGAGATCTCTATCTCAACACTAAGACCCAGCTCCACTCAACGGTCAGCAAGCTCCAGTGCTGGACACCCTATGCAAAACAACTAGCAAGACAAGAACACAACTCCACTCATTAGCAGAGAGGCTGCCTAAAATCATACTAGGTTCACAGACACCCCAAAACACACGACCAGATGTGGCACTGTGCAATCAGAAAGACAAGATCCAGTCCTGCACACAAGAACATAGACACCAGTCCCCTCCACAAGGAAGCCACTGAACACAAGCCACTGAACCAACATCAACCACTGAGGGCAGACACCAAAAACAATGGGAACTAAAACTCTGCAGCCTGTGAAAAGGAGACCCCAAACTCAGTAAGTTAAACAAAATGAGAAGACAGAGAATTATGCAGCAAATGAAGGAGCAAGGTAAAACAACACCAGACCAAACAAATGAAGAGGAAATAGGCAGTCTACCTGAAAAAGTATTCAGAATAATGATAGTAAGCATGATCCAAAATCTTGGAAATAGAATGGAGAAAATACAAGAAACATTTAAGGAGGACCTAGAAGAACCAAAGAGCAAAAAAACAATGATGAACAGCACAACAAATGAAGTTAAAAATTCTCTAGAAGGAATCAATAGCAGAATAACTGAGGCACAAGAAAGGATAAGTGACCTAGAAGATAAAATATTGGAAATAACTACCACAGAGCACAATAAAGAAAAAAGAATGAAAAGAATTGAGGACAGTCTCAGAGGTCTCTGGGATAAATTAAATGCACCAGCATTCAAATTATAGGTGTCTCACAAGAAGAAGAGGAAAAAAAAAAAGGTGTGAGAAAATATTTGAAGAGATTATAGTTGAAAACTTCCCAACATAGGAAAAGAAATAGTCAATCAAGACCAGGAAGCACAGAGAGTCCCATACAGGAAAAATCCAAAGAGAAACAAGCCAAGACACATATTAATCAAACCATGCAAATTAAATACAAAGAAAAAATATTAAAAGCAGCAAGGGAAAAACAACAAATAACATACAAGGGAATCACCATAAGGTTAACAGCTGATCTTTCAGCAGAAACACCACAAGCCAGAAGGCAGTGGCTGGACATATTTAAAATGATGAAAGGGAAAATCCTACAACCAAGATTACTCTACCCTGCAAGAATCTCATTCAGATTCAATGGAGAAATTAAAACATTTAAAGACAAACGAAAGTTAAGACAATTCAGCACCACAAAACCAACTTTACAACAAATGCTAAAGGAACTTCTCTAGGCAGGAAACACAAGAGAAGGAAAAGACCTACATAAACAAACCCAAAACAATTAAGAAAATGGTCATAGGAACATACATTTTGATAATTACCTTAAATGAAAATGGATTAAATGTTCCAAACAAAAGACATAGACTGGCCAAATGGATACAAAAAGAAGACCCATATATATACTGTCTACAAGAGACACACTTCAGAGCTTGGAATACATACAGACTGAAAATGAGGGGATGGAAGAAGACACTCCATGCAAATGGAAATCAAAAGAAAGCTAGAGTAGCAATTTTCATATCAGACAAAATAGACTTTAAAATAAAGACTATTACAAGAGTCAAAGAAAGACACTACATAATGATCAAGGCATCAATCCAAGAAGAAGATATAACAATTGTAAATATTTATGCACCCAACATAGGAGTACCTCAATCCATAAGGAAAATGCTAACAGCTATAAAAGGAGAAGTAACATGGTAATAGCAACGGACTTTAACACCTCATTTTCACCAATGGAGAGATCATCTGAAATGAAAATAAATAAGGAAACACAAACTTTAAATGACACAATAAACAAGATGGACTTAATTGATATTATAGGACATTCCATCCAAAAACAAACAGAATACACTTTCTTCTCAAGTGCTTATGGAATATTCTCAAAGGATAAATCAAATCTTGGGTCACAAATCAAGCCTCAGTAAATTTAAGAAAATTAAAATCATATCAAGTATCTTTTCCGACCATGCTATGAGACTAGATATCAATTACAGGAAAAACACTGTAAAAAATACAAACACATGAAGGCTAAACAATATGCTATTAAGTAGGGCTTCCCTGGTGGCGCAGTGGTTGAGTGTCCACCTGCTGAAGCAGGAAACGTGGATGCATGCCCCGGTCTGGCAAGATCCCACATGCCGCAGAGTGGCTAGGCCTGTGAGCCATGGCCGCTGAGCCTGTGCATCCAGAGCCTGTGCTCCACAATGGGAGAGGCCAAAACAGTGAGAGACCCACATACTGCAAAAAAAAAAAAAATGCTACTAAGTAACAAAGAGATCACTGAAGAAGTCAAAGACAAAATAAAAAAATACCTAGAAACAAATGACAATGAAAAGACAATGAGCCAAAACCTATGGGATGCAAAAAAAGCAGTTCTAAGAGGGAAGTTTATACCAATACAATCCTACCTTAAGAAACAAGAAAAATGTCAAACAACCTAACCTTACACCTAAATAAATTAGAGAAAGAAAAACAACAACAACAACAAAAAGAAAACCCAAAGTTAGCAGAAGGAAATAAATCATAAAGATCAGATCAGAAATAAATGAAGGAAACAATAATAAAGATCAATAAAACTACAACCTGGTTCTTTGAGAAGACAAACAAAATTGCTAAATCCTTAGCCAGACTCATCAGGAAAAAAAGGGAGAAGATTTAAATGAACAAAATTAGAAACGAAAACGGAGAAGGAACAACTGACACTGCAGAAATACAAAGCATCAAAAGAGATTACTGCAAGCAACTATATGCCAATAGAATGGATAACCTGGAAGAAATGGACAAACTCTTTGAATAGCAGAACCTTCCAAGACTGAATCAGGAAGAAATACAAACTATGAACTGACCAATCACAAGCAATGAAATTGAGACTGTGATTAAAAATCTTCCAACAAATCTACAAAAAATGGTACAGATGAGCTGGTTTGCAAGGCAGAAACAGAGTCACATATATAGATTACAAATGTGTGGACACCAAAGGGGGAAAGTAGGGGCAGGGTGATGGTGGTGGGATTAATTGGGAGATTGGGATTAACACATATACACTAATATGTATAAAATGGATCACTAATAAAAACCTACTGTATAAAAAAAAAATCTTCCAGCAAACAAAATCCTAGACCCAGATGGCTTCACAGGTGAATTCTATCATATATTTAGAGAAAAGCTAACACTCATCCTTCTCAAATTTTTCCAAAATATAGCAGAGGGAGGAACACTCCCTAACTCATTCAACAAAGCACCCATCACCATGATCTCAAAACCAAACAAAGATGTCACAAAGAAAGAAAACTACAGGCCAATGTCACTGATAAACATAGATGCAAAAATCCACAACAAAATACTAGCTAACAGAATCCAACAGCATGATCAAGTGGGGTTTACCTCAGGAATGCAAGGATTCTTCAATATACGCAAATCAATCAATTTGATAAACCATATTAGAAACTGAAGGTGAAAAACCAGTGATAATCTCAATAGTTGCAGAAAAAGCTTTTGACAAAATTCAACACACATTAATGATAAAAACTCTCCAGAAAATAAGCATAGAGGGAACCTACCTCAACATAATAAAGGCCATATATGAGAAACCACAGCTAACATCATTCTCAATGGTGAAAAATTTAAAGCATTTCCTCTAAGATCAGGAACAAAACAAGGTTGCCCACTCTCACCATTTTTATTCAACATAGTTTTGGAAGTTTTAGCTACAGCAATCAGTGAAGAAAAAGAAATAAAAGGAATCCAAATGGAAAAGAAGTAAAGTTGTCACTCTTTTCAGATGACATGGTACAATACATGGAGAATCCTAAAGATGCTAACAGAAAACTACCAGAGCTAATCAATGAATCTGGTAAAGTAGCAGGATACAAAATAAATGCACAGAAATCTCTTGCATTCCTGTACACTAATGATGAAAAATCTGAAAGAAAAATTAAGGAAACACTACCATTTACAATTGCAACAAAAAGAATAAAATACCTAGGAATAATCTTACATAAGGAGACAAAAGACCTCATTGCAGAAAACTATAAGACACTGATGAAAGAAATTAAACATGATAAAAACAGATGGAGAGATATACCATGTTCTTGGATTGGAAGAATCAACCTAGTGAAAATCACTAGCCAAAGCAGTCTACAGATTCAATGAAATCTCTATCAAACTACCAATGGCATTTTTTACAGAAGTAAAACAAAAAATTTCACAATTTGAATGGAAACACAAAAGACCCTGAATAGTCAAAGCAATCTTGAGAAAGAAACATGGAGCTGGAGGAATCAGGTTCCGTGACTTTAGACTACACTACAAAGATACAGTAATCACGACAGAATGGTAGTGACACAAAACCAAAAATTTATATCAGTGGAACAGGATAGAAAGCCCAGAGATAAACCCACACACATATGATCAACTTATCTTTGATAAGTGAAGCAAGAGAATACAATGGAGAAAAGACAGCCTCTTTAATAAGTGGTGCTGGGAAAACTGGACAGCTACCTATAAAAGAACGAAATTAGAACACTTCCTAATACCATATGCAAAAATAAATTCAAAGTGGATTAAAGACCTAAATGTAAGGCCAGACACTATCAAACTCTTAGAGGAAAACAAAGGCAGAACACTGTATGACATAACTCACAGCAAGATCCTTTCTGGCCAACCTCCTAGAGAAATGGAAATAAAAACAAAAATAAACAAACAAGACCTAATGAAACTTAAAAGCTTTTGCACAGCAAAGGAAATCATAAACAAGATGAAAAGACTACCCTCATAATGGGAGAAAATATTTGCAAACAAAGCAACAGACAAAGTATTAATCTCCAAAATTTACAAGCAGCTCATGCAACTCAATTTCAATAAAACAAACAACCCAATCCAAAAATGGGCAGAAGACCTTAATAGACATTTCTCCAAAGAATATATACAGATTGCCAACAAAAACATGAAAGGATGCTCAACATCACTAATCATTAGAGAAATGCAAATCAAAACCCACTAGTCAGAATGGCCATCATCAAAAAAATCTACAAACAATAAATGCTGGAAAGGGTGTGGAGAAAAGGGAACACTCCTGCACTGTTGGTGGGAATGTAAATTGATACAACCACTATGGAGAACAATATGAAATTTCCTTAAAAATCTAAAAATAGAATTACCATATGATCAGCAATCCCACTACTGGGCAAATATCCTGAGAAAACCATAATTCAAAAAGACTCATGAGGGTTTCCCTGCTGGCGCAGTGGTTGACCGTCCACCTGCCGATGCAGGGGACATGGGTTCATGCCCTGGTCTGGGAGGATCCCACATGACACGAAGCAGCTGAGCCCGTGAACCATGGCCGCTGAGCCTGCGTGTCTGGAGCCTGTGCTCCACAACGGTAGAGACCACAACAGTGAGAGACCCGTGCACTGCAAAAAAAAAAAAAGACTCATGGACTTGAACTCACCAAAAAAGTTATCCCACATCCAAGAAAATGGAGAAAACACAATGAGATGGTAAGAGGTGTGCAATTACAGAAAAATCTAATCCCATAACTGCATGGTGGGTGACACAGACTGGAGAACACTTATACCACAGACGTCCACCCACTGGACTGAAGGTTATGAGCCCCACGTCAGGCCTCCCATCCTGGGGGTCCAGTAATGGGAGGAGGAATTCCTAGAGAATCAGACTTTGAAGGCTAGTGGGATTTGTTTGCAGGACTTTGACAGGACTGGGGGAAACAGAGACTCCACTCTTGGAGGGCACACACAAAGTAGTGTGTGCATTGGGACCCAGGGGAAGGAGCAGTGATCCCAGGGGAGACTGAATCAGACCTACCTGCTAGTGTTGGAGGGTCTCCTGCAGAGGCAGGGAGTGACTGTGTCTCACTCTGAGGACAAGGACACTGGCAGCAGAATTTCTGGGAAGTTCTCCTTGGTGTGACCCCTCCCAGAGTCTGCCATTAGCCACACCAAAGAGCCCAGGTAGTCTCCAGTGTTGGGTTGCCTCAGGCCAAACAACCAGCAGGGAGGGAACTAAGCTCCACCCATCAACAGTCAAGCAGATTAAAGTTTTAATAAGCACTGCCCACCAGAGCAACAGTCAGCTCTACCCGTCATCAGTCCCTCCAATCAGGAAAATTGCAAAGTCCTCTTAGATAGCCTCATCCACCAGAGGGCAGACAGGAGATGCAAGAAGAACAACAATCCTGCAGCCTGTGGAACAAAAACCACATTCACAGAAAGATAGACAAGATGAAAAGGCAGAGGGCTATGTACAAGATGAAGGAACAAGATAAAACCCCAGAAAAACAACTAAATGAAGTGGAGATAGGCAACCTTCCTGAAAAAGAATTCAGAATAACGATAGTGAAGATGATCCAGGACCTCAGAAAAAGAATGGAGGCAAAGATCGAGAAGATGAAAGAAATGTTTAACAAAGACCTAGAACAATTAAAGAACAAACAAATGGAGATGAACAATACAATAACCGAAATGAAAACTGCACTAGAAGGAATCAATAGCACAATACCTGAGGCAGAAGAATGGAAAAGTAATCTGGATGACAGAATGGTGGAATTCACTGCTGTGGAACAGAATAAAGAAAAAAGAATGAAAAGAAATGAAGACAGCCTAAGAGACTTCTGGACAACATTAAATGCAACAACATTCATATTATAATTTGAATATTTGAAGAGATTCTACTCGAAAAATTCAATAACATGGGAAAGGAAATGACCACCAAGTCCAGGAAGCACAGAGTCCCATACAGGATAAACCCAAGGAGAAACACCCAAGACACATAGTAATCAAATTGGCAAATATTAAAGATAAAGAAAAAATATTGAAAGCCGCAAGGGAAAAATGACAAATAACATACAAGGGAACTCTGATAAGGTTAACAGCTGATTTCTCAGCAGAAACTCTACAAGACAGAAGGGAGTGGCATGATATACTTAAAGTGATGAAAAGGAAGAACCTACAACCAAGATTACTCTACCAGGCAAGGATCTCATTCAGATTCGATGGAGAAATCAAAAGCTTTACAGACAAGCAAAAACTAAGAGAATTCAGCACCACAAAATCAGCTCTGCAGCAAATGCTAAATGAACATCTCTATGTGGGAAACACAAGAGAAGAAAAGGACCTACAAAAACAAACCCAAAACAATTAAGAAAATGGTCATAGGAACACACATATCGATAATTACCTAACATGTGAATGGATTAAATGCTCCAACCAAAAGATACAGGCTTGCTGAATGGATACAAAAACAACACCTATATATATACCGTCTACAAGAGACCCATTTCAGACCTAGGGACACATACAGACTGAAAGTGAAGGGATGGAAAAAGATATTCCATGCAAATGGAAATCAAAAGAAAGCTGGAGTAGCAATACTCATATCAGATAAAATAGACTTTAAAATAAATAATGTTACAAGAGACAAGGAAGGACACTACATAATGATCAAGGGATCAATCCAAGTGGAAGATATAACAATTATAAATATATATGCACACAACATAGGGGCACCTAAATATATAAGGCAACTGCTGACAGCTGTAAAAGAGGAACTCGACAGTAACACACTCATACTGGGGGATTTTAACACCTCAGTTACACCAATGGACAGATCAGCCAGACAGAAAATTAATAAAGAAACACAAGCTTTAAATGACACAATAGACAGGTACATTTCATTGATATTTTAAGGACATTCCATCCAAAAACAGCAGATTACACTTTCTTCTCAAGTGCTCATGGAACTTTCTCCCAGATAGATCACATCTTGGGTCACAAATCAAGCCTCAGTAAATTTAAGAAAATTGAAATCATATCAAGCATCTTTTCTTATTACAACGCTATGAAACTAGAAATGAATTACAGGGAAGAAAACATAAAAAACACAAACAAATGGAGGCTAAGCACTACGTTACTAAAAAACCAAGAGATCACTGAAGAAATCAAAGAGGAAATCAAAATATACCTAGAGACAAATGACAATGAAAACACGAAAATCCAAAACCTATGGGATGCAGCAAAAGCAGTTCTAAGAGGGAAGTTTATAGCTATACAAGCCTACCTCAAGAAACAACAAAAATCTCAGGTAAACAATCTAACCTTGAACCTAAAGGAACTAGAGAAAGAAGAGCAAATAAAACACAAAGTTAGCAGAAGGAAATAAATAATAAAGATAGAGCAGAAATAAAAGAAATAGAAACAAAGAAAACAATAGCAAAGATCAATAAACCTAAAAGCTGGTTCCTTGAGAAGATAAACAAAATTGATAAACCATTAGCCAGACTCATCAAGAAAAAGAGGGAGAGGTCTCAAATCAATAAAATTAGAAATGAAAAAGGAGAAGTTACAACAGACACCACGGAAATACAGAGTATCCTAAGAGATTACTACAAGAAATTATATGCCAATAAAATGGACAACCTGGAAGAAATGGACAAATTCTTAGAAAGGTATAACCTTCCAAGACTTAATCAGGAAGAAATAGAAAATATGAACAGACCAATCACAAGTAATGAAATTGAAACTGTGATTAAAAATCTTCCAAAATAAAAGGCTGGGACCAGATGGCTTCACATGTGAATTCTATCAAACATTTAGAGAAGAGCTAACACCCATCCTTCTCAAACTCTTCCAAAAAATTGCAGAGGAAGGAATACTCCCAAACTCATTCTATGAGGCCACTATCACCTTGATACCAAAACCAGACAAAGATACTACAAAAAAAGAGCATTACAGACCATTATCACTGATGAATATAGATGCAAAAATCCTCAACAAAATACTAGCAAACAGAATCCAATGACATATTAAAAGGATCATACACCATGATCAAGTGGGATTTATCCCAGGGATGCAAGGACTCTTCAATATACACAAATCAATCAATGTGATACACCATATTAAAAAACTGAAGAATAAAAACCACATGATCATCTCAATAGATGCAGAAAAATCTTTTGACAAAATTCAACACCCATTAATGATAAAAACTCTCCAGAAATTGGGCATAGAGGGAACCTACCTCATCATAATAAAGGCCATATATGACAAACCCACAGCAAACATCATTCTCAATGGTAAAAACCTGAATGCATTTCCTCTAAGATCAGGAACAAGACAAGGATGTCCACTCTCACCGCTATAATTCAACATAATTTTAGAAGTCTTAACCATGGCAATCAGAGAAGAAAAAGAAATAAAAGGAATACAAACTGGAAACGAAGAAGTAAAACTGTCACTGTTTGCAGATGACATGGTACTATATATACAGAATCCTAAGGATGCCACCAGGAAGCTACTAGAGCTAATCAATGAACTTGGTAAAGTTGCAGGGTACAAGATTAATGTACAGATATCTCTTGCATTCCTATACACTAATGATGAAAAATCTGAAAGAGAAATTAAGAAAACACTCCCGTTTACCATTGCAAAAAAAAAAAGAATAAAATACCTAGGAATAAACCTACCTAGGGAGACAAAAAACCTGTATGCAGAAAACTATACGACACTGATGAAAGAAATTAAAGATGATACCAACAGATGGAGAGATATACCATGTTCTTAGATTGGGAGACTCAATATTGTGAAAATGGCTATACTACCCAAAGCAATCTACAGATTCAATGCAATCCCTATCAAATTACCAATGGCATTTCTTATGGAACTAGAACAAAAAATCTTAAAATCTGTATGGAGACAAAAAAGACCCCAATGAGCCAAAGCAGTCTTGCAAGAAAAAAAACTGAGCTGGAGGAATCAGACTCCCTGACTTCAGAGTCCACTACAAAGCTACAGTAATCAAGACAATATGGTATTGGAACAAAAACAGAAACATAGATCAATGGAACAAAATAGAAAGCTGAGAGTTAAAGCCATGCACCAATGGTCAACTAATCTATGACAAAGGAGGCAAAGATATACAATGGAGGAAAGACAGTCTCTTCAATAAGTGGTGCTGGGAAAACTGGACAGCTACATGTAAAGTAACGAAATTAGAACACTCCCTAACACCATACACAAAAATAAACTCAAAATGGATTAGAGACCTAAATGTAAGACTGGACACTGTAAAACTCTTAGAGGAAAATGTAGGAAGAACACTCTTTGACATAAATCACAGCAAGATCTTTTTTGATCCACCTCCTAGAGCAATGGAAATAAAAATAAATAAATGGGACCTAATGAAACTTCAAAGCTTTTGCACAGCAAAGGAAATGATAAACAAGGCGAAAAGACAACCCTCAGAATGGGAGAAGATATTTGCAAATGAAGCAATTGACAAAGGATTAATCTCCAAAATTTACAAGCAGCTCATGCAGCTCAATATCAAAAAACAAACAACCCAATCCAAAAATGGGCAGAAGACCTAAATAGACATTTCTCCAAAGAAGATATACAGATTTCCAACAAACACATGAAAGAAACCTCAACATTATTAATCATTAGAGAAATGCAAATCAAAACTACAATGAGATATCATCTCACACCAGTCAGAATGGCCATTATCAAAAAATCTAGAAACAATAAATGCTGGAGAGGGTGTGGAGAAAAGGGAACACTCTTGCACTGTTGGTGGGAATGTAAATTGATACAACCACTATGGAGAACAGTATGGAGGTTCCTTTAAAAACTAAAAATAGAAGTACCATATGACCCAGCAATCCCACTACTGGGCATATACCCTGAGAAAACCATAATTCAAAAAGAGTCATGTACCAAAATGTTCATTGCAGCTCTATTTACAATAGCCAGGACATGGAAGCAACCTAAGTGCCCATCAACAGATGAATGGATAAAGAAGATGTGGCACATATATGCAATGGAATATTACTCAGCCATAAAAAGGAATGAAATTGGGTCATTTGTTGAGACGTGGATGGATCTAGAGACTGTCATACAGAGTGAAGTAAGTCAGAAAGAGAAAAACAAATATAGTATATTAACGCATATATGTGGAATCTAGAAAAATGGTACAGATGAACCGGTTTGCAGGGCAGAAATTGAGACACAGATGTAGAGAACAAACATATGGACACCAAGGGGGGAGAGCCACGAAGGGGTGGGAGTGGTGGTGTGATGAATTGGGCGATTGAGATTGACATTTATACACTAATGTGCATAAAATTGATGACTAATAAGAACTTGCTGTCTAAAAAAAAATTAAATTAAATTAAAAAAAAAAAAAGAGTCATGTACCACAACATTCATTGCACCTCTATTTACAATAGCCATGACATGGAAGCAACCTAAGTGTCCATCAACAGATGAATGGATACATCATATACACAGTGGATTATTATTCAGCCAAAAACAAATGAAATTGAGTTATTTGTAGTGAAGTGGATGGTCCTAGAGTCTGTCATACAGACTGAAATAAGTCAAATAGAGATAAACAAATACTGTATGTAACACATGTATATGTAATCTAAAAAAAAAAATGGTTCTGTTTTTTTTTTTCTGAAGCTAGGGGCAGAACAGGAATAAAGATGTCATCGTAGAGAATGGACTTGAGAACATGGGGAGGGGGAAGGGCAAGTTGGGACAAAGTGAGAAAGTAGCATTGACATATATACACTACCAAAGGTAAAATAGATAGCTAGTGGGAAGAGCTGCATAACACAGGGAAATCAGTTTGGTGCTTTGTGACCACCTAGAGGGGTGGGATAGGGAGTGTGAGAGGGAGGTGCAAGAGGGAGGGAATATGGGGATATATGTATTTATATAGTTGATTCACTTTGTTATACAACAGAAACTAACACAACATTGTAAAGCAATTATACTCCAATAAAGATGTTAAAAATATATATATCTGAGGAGGGGTTCCTGGCAGCGCTTTAGGAGCAATGCATTTCAACAGCAGTAATGGCTAGAGCTAGGATTTTCTATCATCCAGCACTTAGCAAGCTTGCCCAGGTAAAGGATTCATGCATGAAACATCCAGGGAAAGAGGAGATGGGCATCTGAAAGTGAAAAATGATTTTTCTGGTACTGAGCTGACTGCAAACTTAGCCATTCTTGGCCACTTTTAAATTGGAGTTATCCCACTTCTCTCCTTCAGAAAGGGGCATGGAGGGCTACAAATTGCACTGGAACAGGTCAAATTTTACCAAATGAATATTCATATTTTTGTATTACCAATCTCTTATGTGTGGAGCAACATCTTCTGTATGGATGTTAGCAATTATTTGTGTATGATTTTCTATGGAACTTTACAGGGATGAATTGCCTTCCTTTGGAGGAACTGCCAGCTTTATACTCAGTGATAGCAAGCTTACTTTTTTTTCAATTTAATTTTCATTTTATATTAGAGTATATTTGATTTACAATGTTGCATTACTTTCAGGTGTACAGCAAAGTGACTCAGATATATATATATATATATATATATATATACACACACACACACACATATATGCATTCTTTTTCAGATTATTTTGTCATATAGGTTATTGCAGAATATTGAGTAGAGTTCCCTCTGCTATACAGTAGGCCCTTGTTGATTATCTATGTTATATATAGTAGTGTGTACATGTATATGTCCCCCTTCCCGCCACGTTTCCCCTTTGATAACCATAAATTTGTGTTTGGAGTCTGTTTTGTAAATAAGTTCATTTGTATCTTTTTTTTTAAACTTTGCAAAGTGTGTACAGTTTATTTGGTTTTCTCTGCATTCTGTTACCCTGTGAGATGGGAAAGGGGAAAGTGAGTGAACACCATACCTATGTAGGATTTGACCATCCCCATGAAACAGGTAGCTCAGTGCACAGGTTGTT
Source organism: Leucopleurus acutus (assembly GCF_964270905.1). Taxonomy (NCBI): domain Eukaryota; kingdom Metazoa; phylum Chordata; class Mammalia; order Artiodactyla; family Delphinidae; genus Leucopleurus; species Leucopleurus acutus. The sequence continues at coordinate 155,766,427 of NC_139142.1, forward strand.
TGATGTGAACCTGACCATAAGGAAAGGCCATAGAGAAATAACAAAGTTCTTTGTTATTTTGTTGACATTTTTTTCTTACACCTTAGCCTCAACAGTTACTCTCAATCTTTGTCTTTGTCTTGTTTATCTAAAACCAATGCTGAGCCCTGTTCATATCAATCAATGTTGCTTCCAGATGATGACAAAGGACTCCCAATTCTTTTGTTTAACAGCTTATTCAACACCTATTGCCTTCAGAGACATTTTAAGATCTACACTTCCTGACTTCATGGCTAACAATCTTCTAAGGTGAAAAAGAGACAGTTTAGTTGAAAGATAGAGCTAGATTTCTCCACTTTTATAGTGGTAGGAGTAATGAGTATGACAAGAAAGGCCATATCTTTTAGGAGATTGGGAGACTGAAACAGAAATTCAAATTTTAAATCATGATTATTGAACTAAAAAGAGAAGTTCAACAAAGTCTAAGGACTTTTTACTTTGCTAATCTAGAATTTATAATAAATAAGACTGTGGCTATCCTGAAACAAATCTTTGCATAAAATACTTTGCTGGACAAATTATCAATGTACACACAATGGTAGGCAAGAATATTTATTTAAGGGAAAAATTTCAAACATTAGAGAGGCATGTATTTACACATAATAATGGAATTATTATTTATGTATGCAAACTGAAAATCATGAAAGTTGCCCCACTTTTCAGAGCTTCTTTAACTCACTATGTGTATCATAAAATAGCAGACACTGTCTTGTTTTTAAAAGAAATTTTGTAACTTTGTTGTAATAAAATAAAGTAGATAGGCTTTTCTTCCTAATTAATCTGAATTAGTGTAGTTTTACAATATTTTGCATGGATTATATAATATTCTTTAAGAAAATTAATAGCATAAATCTCTGCACAAGAAATCATCACACTGTGTTTCCAGGATCAAATGCTTCTACTGTAACTTTTTTTGTTAACATCTCTGATAAATCATCTTTTTCAATACTGTCCCACACTACAAAGAAGACATAATCGTTGCTATGAAATACAGAGAGATGAGACCAACCTACAGTCAAATATTGATGCCCTTGATACTTCCCAGTGGCCTACAAACTCACTCAATCTCAATATATGCATAGAAAGGTTTTTTTTTATGGATTACATATTTTTGTGCTGTATGCATATTATGTATACAATAATAGGAAATAGGAAATAAAATTAACATGAGACAGGATTTTTGTTTATTAACACTCTAAACAACTTTTTGCATTCACTAAAATTATTAACAGCATGGCTAAAACAGAAATATTATTTTTCTTTCAAAGTTTACAAACATTTTAAGTTATGTTTTTAAATTCAGTTTGTTCCAATTATCTGGTTACGATAGCTGTCAGAGTTGAAAAATATCTCACAAAAATGTGCCACTTTCTGTTAATATCATCCACTGATATACAAAGTTTGTTATTGAATTTCAACAATATTTTATCCCGTTTTTGTCAATCAGTTCATCGTGCAAACTAATCAAAATGTGTTTCATTTTTATATACTCAACAAATGGGTTCAAAATCCATTGAAATTGTAATTTGAATGATATTTTAAAGCAGTTAGAAAAATGATATTTCTGAGGTTTTGTGTCTGTGTTGTGTAGGTGTGAGTATATGTGCATGTGTGTGTGTGTGTCCATGCATGTTGATATGGGGGGATTTACATGTGTACACATATCTCTTGATAAACAACAACACATAATAGTGAAAACATTTCCAAATGCTCTTTACAAAATTCCATCTCCTCCTTACCTTAAGGTGTGTCTGTTGAGTTCTGTCTTTTTCTTTTTGAGCACATACATTTGTATTATTTTTTTTGATAGATTTTTTTCAAGAATTCTTTTTTTAGTTCTTGTCCATTTTATGAAAGTTAGTTAATTAAAGCTAGATTTATGTAGATTACACATGCATGTAAGCAGGAGCATGTGAATTGCAGCATATCACAACAGGCTAGAAGAGAGCTCTAAGTCAGAATTCCTCACCTGTTGAATATCTGACATATTGATAAATGGTGAGAAACCTAGTGTGAATCCACATATTAAATATTAATATTATTTTCTTATTTTATTAAATAAAAGTAATCATACACTTTAATGTATTTTTTCCACACTCAAATAGATCTTGCACCTCTCTTTAAAGAACACTGATTTAAATAAATTCTCACAGTCAGCTCACATAGAAGAGTCTGCTTTTTCTGTCCTAACTTCTTGTAAACAATACTTGAGCATAGGCAAATAAATAAGGTTAGATTTCCTAGAAGAATGTAGAAACGTGAAGAATTAAGAATAATAGTAACATGAAGAGCTAAAAAAAATTAAAATAATGAATAACAAAAAAATTATAATGTGAAGAACTTAAAAAATAATATATGGCAGTAGTTAGCCAAAACATAGTTTTCTTACTTCTCAAAATGTATGTTTATTGCTCTCATTTTTCTGGGTTTTGACAGATATCAAATATAGACTAAAAGCCAGAATGCAAATAAGAACACTGATTCTGCAAATACTTCAATGAAGTGTTTTTTCTTTAAAACATATCCATTCTTTATGTTAGTCTCCAAAAACTAATAGAAAACTATTTCATAAAGAACTTGCATATTTTATTCTAAGCAATTGACTGTTTCACTTTATTGGTAATATTTTCAAAATGTTCATAAAATCAAAATGGAATGAAAACTTGTACAATGTCCATGTCTTCTTTTAGCACAGATAAAAATTTAAATAATGAATAAAACAATGTAGATTCTCAAAATAGTTTTAGCTGGGTAATACTCTATTCATTTTCTCAATGAATGCCACCATCAGTGAAACTGTTGCAAGATGAAAAATTCAATCCTCTCTTTCATTTCATATAGTATTCTCCCAAGTATCAGAAATAAGAGGCTGCAATCCTTAATCATAAAGTTGCCAGTTGTACCAAAGTTATTATAAAAGAAAAAAGATCAGAGCTTTGGTCAAATGCTAGCTAAAATTTATTTGCAAGTCAAAATATGGGTAATGGTTAAATTCCTCCTGTGATATACTTTCAAGGCAGTGCAATTTCTTCTCCACTGGAGTTCCCAGCATGTGTAACAAAAGTGAAACAGAACAAATCTGTTCTCCATCAACATAAGGTTAATTTTTTTTCTAATTGGTAGGAAAAATAATCTCATTTGACTGCCCCATATTTCTTTCCAAATTAAAGCATACCAACCCAGCATCACCACTTTTGGCAAGCTTTCTTTTATTGGGCATGCAATAAATAGGATTTCCCTTCATAGCTACATTTTTTTTTTACTTTCTTAATTGTAAATACAAATATACATTTGAGGAACTCACACACAGTTTTGGCTCTATTAACGAATGGACTGAATTTCAAAAGCTTTTGTGTAACTCAATTGTGTATCCTCACATGATCATAAATATTGATTTACATATTGCCACCAAGACAGTAGAGAAAGATCTGTTTAATATAAAACATACTCTAAAACATACACCATGTGTGTCCGTGTTTATATTTAGAGTAAGTGGTGATGACCTGAGCTAAAGGAACATATGTACAGTGATCTGATACAATAGAAAGTGCGTGCCATTTGGAGTCAAATAGCCTGTGCTTGACTTACTTTACTAAATGGTAAAATTTGTAAAAACCAGATACTAAAGTAAATCTCAAAAAGGCATGATGATAATTACATTTTTATTGGCTTGTTGTATAGATTATGAATATGAAAACCTACTCTTATTCAATGAGCTTTTATTGAGCACCTCCCATGCCCTAGATTCTCTGCTTGGTACAAGGGTACAGGTATAAATATGATACAGCCCTTGCCATTAAGGGACTGCTCATCTGTTTTTATCACTAGAGTTGTAAATGTAGTAGTAATGGCAGTAGTCATAGTAAAAGAAATAGTAGATGATACTTACTGACTTCAGCAAAAGCAGTGAGAAAAGTTATTTACTTGTTCATCAACAGATACTGATTGAGTGGTTCCCAGATGACCAAGATATAAGTGATGAAATACCTGCCCTCAAAGAGTTTAGTAGGAAAGACCAGCAGGTAAGAGAGGTACAATATCCATAAATAATGGTTGAAGAGATACAACATACTCTGGAGCACCAAAGAATAACAAGTAAATCTTACCCAAGGGGATATTAGAATAGTCCTCTTAGAAAGTGTAGAATCTGCCTTGCAGACAAGTGGAGTGGTCTGGAAGAGCATGGCATTCTGGAGTTTCTTATAAGCAGCATGAAGTAAATGAAGCACAGATGGTGGATAGAGATGCAGAGAGGAGTGAGAATCCAAAGACCAGGAAAGTCCAGATTGTGAAAGGCTTTTAATACTCAACCCTGGAGGTAACTGATACACTCTAAAGGATTTGAAAGAGGAAAATTATCTTTTTTCATGTGCCAGGGAAATGGGAATTATCTTAATGTCATCTGGGCCATGAGGGGTGATTCTAGAGGCCAGTCTCCACCAGCCCATGGAAGAAAAGAGAAATGAAGCTGAGAGCATTAGCATTAGTGGTGGGGTGTATGGGGGTCTGGGCTAGCAAGCTTGAAAGTTAGACCTGTATAGTTGAGGAAGAGGGGTTGTTTAAGGGACCCTAGGCACAATGCTCCATTCTCAAAGGTCTCTGAGTTCCCTATTTCTTTTCATTTCTCAATCATGTCAAATGACACAAAGACGCTAGCTAAGCTCTCTAAAATGCAGAGAAGGGAAGGGGAAAGTTTTCATGATGAGCCTACACCAACAGGCGCTAGACCTCAGATTCATTAACATAGAAATTGTCACACAATAAACACTGTCTGAACATTTTCATAAGGCAACATCTGTGCATAAAGTTAGCATAGTGCTTCTCCTCCTTGCATAGCAATCCCCTGGAATGTTGGTATCTTGTTAAATGCAGACTCTCAATCAGTAGGCTTGAGATAGGACTAAAGATTCTGTATTTCCAACAAGTTCCCAGTTGATGCTGAGGCTGATAGACCAGGACCACACAGCCAGAAGTTTAAAAAGGAGTTAAAAAAAAAAAAAAAGAATAGTATGGTCCCTGCTGTTGTGGAGCTGATAATCTGAAGAGAGAGACATAATAAATAAATCTCTGCAAAGCAGTGTGGTAGAGCTATCCTGCAGGGATGTACAGGTACTGTGTGAACAAATTTCTGTAGCTGCAAATGTAGTTGTCATGAGACACTTCTATTTACATGCTTAAAAAAAAAAAACTAGTGAAAAAGTGTATGTACTTCAAGACTTTAAAGTAGAAAGAATATGCACCTTCAGTTAAATTTCTTTAAGGCTCTAGAAACAATTTGCTTTTTTTTCAGTTCTCTTATTAGACATTTAACCTTTTTTCTTTATATCATTTTGCATGGTCTTCTTGCATGTTAAAGATGTAGAAAGGGATCTTGAACATTAATCTTAGTATAGAATTTTGATTATAACCTAAGGATAGTTTCTTCCATGAATTTCTTAGCCAAGTTTATGAGCACTTTTTCCCATGTAAAGGCATCTTATTTTAAATATAGCAGTGTGTATATGTCAATCCCCAAATCCCAATCTATCCCTTCCCCCCACCCTTCCCCCGCGGTTCATTCTCTAAGTCTGTGTGTCTGTTTCTGTTTTGTAAATAAGTTCATTTGTATCACTTTTTTAAGATTCTGCATATAAGCGATAAAAACAATGCACAAACTAAAACTTGATTAGAAGGAACATGTTATGGTTTGGGGGTAAATTGTTTTCTCCTTGCTTAGTGCATCTTTCCTCCCAAAAAATCACATTGATTTCTGCTGTAGGCAGATTTGACTAACAACTTTTGAACTGAGAACTCTGGTTATTACTCATGTCTTATTAGCAAAGAGGAAACTCGAATTCTCCACTATCTTTCTCACAGGCTAACCTATTTTGAGAAATTGGTATGGTCAGTGACATGAAAATTTTTCACAACAATATAAAGGGAGAGATTTCTAATTGGGAGCTATATTTTCTATTCAGAATATATTTGAGGCAAAACTACCCTATATTCTTTCAGGATAAAATTATAACTGTAACATTTCAGTGAAAATAATTTTATAACAGACATCTTCCTCTTGTCCTCTACAAATAAAGATATGTTGATATTTATATTTATATACAATGTTTGCATGTAATCCTCAGAATCTTCTTCTGAGACAGTTTATGAGACGTACTTAAATATCAGTCTGGTTAGCTTCCAATATCACTTTGTTTTTGCCACAAAGTACTATTAGCTGGTGTATTGGTTTTCTGGGGCTGTGTAACAAAGTACCTCAAAATGAGTAGCTTGAAAAATGGATATTTATTGTCTCACAGTTCTAGAAACTAGAAATCTGATCTCAAGATGCCAGCTGGAGATATTTAAGATTAATTAATTTTATTTTGTTTTGTTTTCAGTTTTAAGTGTCAGAATTATACCTACAAGGACTCTCTCCTCAACACATGTCAGCAACTTATAAGGAGGTAAAGAAGGTGGAGGACTCATTATACCCAGAACAAACCTGCCTCATTATCAGTCCTTGGATGGAGTGAACCATCTCTAGCTATTACTTTAATGGGATTGCTCTTTCTTATGGACAGAAGGTAGCAAAGCCCTGGCTACTTGATGCAGTTTTCTCATCTTAATCACAAGGAGACTTTCTTTCTGACTGAATGTTCCTTCTTGATCTCACAGACACTGGAACAATTTGTCCAAAATTTAGGTGGCAATGACATCAGCTGAGTATTGTTGGAATCGTTTTCTCACTTTTATTTTTACCTCTATTTGTTTTTTCTTCTTCCTTTGAGTGAAATGAGTTCCAGCCAAACTAAGATCCACCATACACATTTCTATCAGTGTTAGAAAGAGAGTATTTCATTTCAATTACAGAATTCAGTTTAAATAATAATAAAAATGCTAGTACATAGCCCCAAGAATTGCAACTAAGTGCCTTATGTTTACAAGTTAGAAGCAAACCCTAAATTTAGTTCCATATAGGAAAATCCACTTAAAATGTAATTCAAGGTTACCCAGCATGAATATTTCAAGTACCAAAGTGTAAAAAGCTATGAAGGTAAAATGTACTGCTTCCAAGCATGTGAGATGTAAAGATGACACAATTGTTGCCTGCCCATAGGCTTTGATTTTTTTTTTTAATGTAACACAATGAATTTGTTCAGAGTTACTCAGTCCATAGTCTAAGGAAATATTTCCAGGCACATGATGACTGATTGCAACTAAGAAGAGAGATAGTTCATAAAAAAATTTATCAGGGTCAAAGGTATGATCTATTGGATGATAGAAGCAGTGTCACTGACCTGTTTCCTACAGTGAAGACAATTGAGCCCAATAACTATCCCAAGCATGGCAGGTGAAGATGAAGCATAATTTGTAGCAGGCACTACTCAGGGTACAGGTGACACAGACATGGGTAGGACACAGCCCTGCCTTTAGGAGCTAATCATCCAGTGGACAAGCACAACTACATCAGACAGGACCCAGTTTATGAGAGAGATGGATGGAGACAGGAAGGCAGTACAGGGGACGGAGTGGTTAGGTCTGACTGGTAACAACCAGGGAGGGTCCGTGGAGGAAATTATAACTGTGATGAAATGTGAAAGAGTAAAGTTTAAACTGACAGAGAAACTGAGAGAGGACATTTCAGAAAGAAGGAATAGTGTGAACATAGACACAAATATCATTCAGGATGACTGAAATGTAAGTATCTGAAGATTAAGATGAAATGATAGTGTCTGGGTTTAGACTGTGATGATAGCAAAACCATACCTTAAAAAGTGGTAAAGTGGTATAAATGCAGTTTTAAGTGAACATTGGGATAAATGTTTTATGATGGTGCTTAATTCTGAAAAGTTAAAATATAGTTTAATGTTCATAACATTTAACATGTGTGGCTAAATATTATTACTACAAAGTGGGTTGATGACAATTTTCATTGCAAATATGCATTTCATTCAATGCTATGACCACCAATAAACTATGTCCCACCTCACTAGGTTGAAAAAGGAGAGGAGCTAACCCTGTTGAACATATACTGTATGCAAGATACAGGACATATATCCCTAATTATTTAGATGAATTAAACCTTTCTCCGGGTAACTCCAAGCAGGCTTAGAAGAGGAAAGAAGCAATCATCATGGAGTGTAATGAGCACCACAAAAAAAGACACATGTAGGGTTTGGAAACAGCTCAAAAGCAGGGTCAAGGAAACCATCATGAAGAAGGTGCCACTTCAGCAGTGACATGAAGGACAGCTGGGTGTCCCTTGTGAATATAAAGGTTAGCATGTTATGGGAAGTGGTGAGAGGAATGTGGAGTTGAAAGACCCTTCAGCATGGAATCTCTGTGGTGAAAGGAATGGGTGCAATGGGAGCAGGTTTTGGGGTGGAGGGGATCAGACTGAATAGGTCGACAGAAGCTCCATCTCCCAGGTCCAGAAATATCATACTGTGCAATCTGGACTTGATTCTGCTCTGGACAGGACTTTGTTGAAGATTTTTAAGAAGGAACTGACTATATCTTACTCATGTTTTTTTCATATAGTGTGATGGATCAGAGTAGAAGCAAAGGGAAAATGAGAGGAAGGAGACTTAAAAAAAGATGATCACAGTTGGGCAGGGGTGCAGAGGAAATGGAGAAAAGTGGGCCTACTGGGGATATGTTTTGGAATTTGAGCAAAAAGGACTTTCTGATGGATTAAAGGTAAGGAGATGAGAAACAGAAAAGATTAATGGAAGAGCTTTAGATTTTTGACTTGTGCAACTGTGTAGATGTTGGTGACATTTACTGAAACTGGAGAGACAGGAGGTATAAAGTGGGTAGAATATGAAATGAAGGGTTCTATGTTCATTGATGAGTTTGGAAAGAATAGTTTTGAAGGAATAGGGAAGGAATAAAAATTAAAATAAGCTGAGGGTAGGACACAATACGAGAAAGATTCTTCAAGATCATATAAACAAGAAACAGTGTTTTGTCATAAAGCTAGTGTTGCATGTACAGAGCACATAAAATATTCACAAATTCATAAAAGATATATATTCATTTTTATATTGTATTTTTGTGAAACAAATGCTAATTGGTATTAATGCTTATGTGTTATTCAAATATTTGTTGAATGCCTGCTATGATTGAACTGGGATACCTTGAGTTATATGATCTCTATCTACTGAAAGGCTGAGATGGTGAACATTTTAAAAATGTACTTCCTCATGCTTGAGCCTCTATTCCAGATTATAGTGAAATCACCAGGTAAATGGGTGACAAATCAAAGGTTTCTCATAGGGTGTATCTTAAGTTAAATTAATTCAGAGACGAATGAATAACTTGGACAAAATAAAAGTGAATTTACACTTATTAATTCAACAAAAATTTAGTGAAAACTTATCCATATGCAGAATACTTCACATGGGCATAGTGGTGCAAAGAATTTTCTGAACTCTCTGCAGCCTGGAAGCTTATAGAATAGTGAAAAATGGTGACAAGAGCACAAAGCAATATTTAATCATTATTAAATTATTAATAATTTAATAAGGTGAAAGCTGCAAAATCATGATAAGAATTTAGGAGAAGGAAAAAAATTACCTCTAACACTAATCAAATTTAGGGTTAACAAAAGCTGGGGACATATAGCTAATGGATTGGGTGATGATCAGTGTCCCAAGGGTAGTGATGGGCTAAATTAATAGGCTGAATTTATTAAGGTGAAGCAACGTTGTTCAGACAACAAAACAGAACAAAACTAAAAAAAATCGTTACCTGGGGCAATATCAATAGCTGACTTTTATTGAACAACTTTTACGTGTCAGGCACTATCCAAATGTTCATGTCTATTAAATAATTTGTTTCCAAATTATTCCAAACAAACGAATATCATTACTATCTTTATCTCTATCATTGAGGCAACCCAGGCTCTGTGTGGCAATAAATGGTAAAATTAGGATTGGAACTCAGGCTGTGTACATGAAAGTTTACATGTATTACAATATGCTAACATTTTTTTATTTAAAAACTAGCTTATCCAAAACTACAACTGCAATAATCCTACTTCACTTCTACACTTATGGTATACTTACTTGACTTCTATCTTTAGCCCAACAAATTCTAGAGTGGTGTATTTGTATTAATTAATTAGTTCATGAAGTTAATATAGCATGCCTCACTTCAAAAAGGATTTTTTAATATGATATTAAAAGTAAAATATAATAGTTGCATGAGTTTAGACAGCCTAGATTGTGTGCAGAGAAATGAAACCCAGATAGCCTTGATTATATTATATCATATGTGAGCTTTTATTATAGTCCCTTTTGGTATAACAAAAATACCATGGACTGTGTGGTTTATAAACAACATTTATTTCTCACAGTTCTGGAGGCTGGGAAATCCAAGATCCTAGCACAGCAGACTCTGTGTATGGTGAGATTTGCTTCCTCATAATTGATATGGAGCAGGACCCTATAGTCCTTGCCCCCCATGTCCTCAGCTTGCTTTTTGTCTGTGGAAAAACTTTAGCCAAAGAATAAGTTTAATCAGAGAAGTGACAAAATGCAAAAACAAAGGAAAACAGTCAAAGAAGACCAAATAATAATAATTTAGTCATTAAGCATAGTCAAGGATCTTTAGTTCTTCCTTAAGACCTATAGATAATATTCTGAGCCATATCCTGTGAGCTGTTTTGCAGATACTGAAGCCCCCACCAGGTGGAGGAGGATGACTATATGATGACTAAATTGAAGCCATGACATAAGCTACTCCACTTCACACAATTCCAAAAACTGACCTCAAAGAAATGGGAAAAACTCTGGAACTAAAGATTAACTGTACTTAAAACAATCAAGATGATGCTGATCAGACCACCACATTACTGATCTCAAGATAGCTGTCAGAACTGACTATGCTGTTCTGCTCCCTCCATTTGCCTGTACAACCCTGAAACTCCCTTTTAAAAACCCCTGTCCCCTGAACAGCCATTGGGAGTTGGTTCTCAGACAGGAGTCCACCCTCTCGCCCTGTTGCTGGCCTCCGAAATAAAGAAACCTTACCTTTCTTACCAATACTTGTCTCTCAAGAATTGGCTTTCGAGTGGCGAGCAGCCGGACCTGGGTTCGGTAACATAATGACTGTCTTTTCTCTATAACCTCATGTGGTGGAAGGGGTGAGTTGTACTCTGTGTCTCTTTTATAAGAACACTAATCCCATTCATGAGGGCTCCACCCTCATGACCTGATTCCTTCCCAAAGATCCCATCTCCTTGATACCATCAAGCTGGGAGTTAAGTTTCAACATATGAATCTTTAGGAGATGAAAACATTCACAGCAACTTGAAGGCAAAGAGAACATTTGATGTGGAGAAGAGCAGACTTCAGTCATGTAGTACATATTTACTTTAGAATGAGGAAGTAGTAAACTTCAGTAAACTTCGAGATGCCCAGGTCCTGTTTGATTTAACTGTTTAAAGATCACTAGTGTTTTTAACCCCTAAGAGAGAAGAGAAAACAGAAGCCCAGTATGATTTTGCAGAGAGAGAAGTGAAGGGATGCGGGCAGCCAGGGAGAATCCCTGAAGTGAAAAGAAGGCCTCCGGGAAAGTATCACATTCTGGAAGGGGGGAGATCAGTTCCTGGAAGTTTCATAAACATGATGCCTGATTCTTTCACTCCATAAACTTTAATGTCCAGCTCCAAATAAACCATGTTCCTTCCCACCAGGTGGACTCATTATGTATGTCCTATGCTGGTGGAACCATCTCCTTTCCTTGCCTCTCACATTACTTCAAAAACACTAGAAGGCAGAATTGTCTTCTTTCCCATGCTCCTGTTTCATTTCTCCCAGTAAAGCAATATCCAGCGAACTAAAATAGCTGTCAACTTGCTAATAAATAAAAAGTATTAAACAAAACTCAGAGTAATGGAGCTGTGTAGGGGTGACAAGTATTCAGGGCTGTCAAGTGTCCCAGCAGCTCACTCCTGAGGGTGCCACTTTGTAAACAGGAGCACTGATGGGCATCTTGGAGTGCTAGGGGTTTCCAATTCCCACCTGCCATCAACACGTGAGGATAAACACAAATGGGAAATGTGCTTCATAGCACGATGGGAATTGAACAAGCTTGTCATTAGCACTATGGGAGAGATTTTACAGTGTCTGGATCTGAGCAACCTCTGTTCACAGCCGTTGTGTGCATGCATGTGTGATATAACACTAGGTGGGACTGTTTATTATTATTTTTTTCAAGCAGCTTGTGTGCACAAGTAGAACGTGCCTGAGAAAATAGTAAGAGAAAGTGTTTGGAATAAGTAAATTATTTACCCACACTCCCTCCCCATCCCCTGCAAGTACATCTTCCTGGTATATCTGAAGGATAGAAATCCAGAACGTCCATGTCCTCTGGGGTGCTTGATGTGACACACTAGTTCTGAGCAATGTCACTCAAAACCCTCCAGATGAAAGGCGGAGTGGCTGTTGACCACTGAACTTCCTTCTGTTGCTACAGGAAAGGTGAAAAATAAGAAGGCACCATGGGCTTCATAATTTGCAACACCCAAGGCAAAATGAAAACGCAAGGTCCCTTGTTCAAAACATGATTAAGAATTTCGAGACAGCTACTGCAGATCTTTTAACAAGCACATTGCCCTTCCATGTCACTGCAGAGGTCACACACCCATGAAGTTGGCCTTGTAAAAAGGATCCCAGGACTGGAACTTCTAGGAAACAGTCCTAAATAGTTTTATTATTTCCTAGGACTTAGAACATGAATAGTCATTATTTTACTTTCCCATGGTACCCCAAATTCTTAAAAATTAACCTAGTTTTTCAAAATGGCATCTTGTGTAAATCAGTAGTAGCTGAGAATGATTTCACAAGTGGGCCTGGTCCCTGTGACTCTGACTCCCCCACTCTTCACCCTTGTCCCTCCATTTCTTGTCCTTCTGCAAGTCCCATATCACAGGAATGGGAATATGGGAAAGTTCTACATGTTTCTGGGTTTTTTTTACCATATCAGTATGTTTTCCTGCTTCAGTTAACTTCCCAGTGAAATAGCAAAAGTTAATCCCCTTTAAGCCCTTTATTTCCATCCCCAACCTCAGGGAATGTAACTTCTCAGCAAAAATGCAAGCCATGCCTAAAACCTGCTGGTTGCTCACTGTGATCTGGAGAGGATCTGCTGCAAGGGATGCCCCTTGTCAGTATCCCTGGACATCCAAAGGTCCCTTGTAGATGTTGCTGTAGTAGCTGCTACCAAATCAAACATGCATTTATAGGGAAAAAATAACTGAAGGATACAAGGAACTGGTTACCAGTAACAATGCAAACAAAGGGAAAAATGTGTTTCTGCCATTTATTTTGTTACTTCTAGAGCCAAGTTATTTTAAGTGTTCCAAAGAACATACAAGTTTGTGAATATGTCTATTAATCAAAAATTACAGAGAAAATCAGAAACTCTGGTAGGAAGATATATGGGCAAATGAGTCTCCTTGGCTTTAAATGTTTGAGATGAATAAGGTATTAAAACACAAAATTCAACTGAGTGAATTTAAAAATCTAGTTGACTTTTTTCAATGATTCATGGACTGGGCAGCATCCCACCTAGTAAATAGAAAGGAGCTCGTAGGAGTTATACAAAATGGAAGACTTTTATAGGCAGAAGAGTGGGCAGGACAAGGAAAGAGGGGATTGTTTCAGACAGGGTCCCCTTCCTTTAGGGGATGGACAGGGTTTACCAGGTGATTCCATCACTCGTGCTGACCGGGAGATTCCAGACTGGCTGGTTAAGATTACATTCTGGGGGAGGTTGAAACTGCAATTACATTAAGTATTAAGTCTCACTTTGGTGACATGGGCTTAGCACAAGTGACTCCACTTTGGACCTGTTGTTTCGTTTTCAACAAAGGTCACACTATAACCACCTCTTGCCTCACAAACTGAATCAAGTTTCAAACTGTAATCAAATCTTCATTTTCTCATAAACTCATTTTTTCCATCAAGAGTAAGTAGGGGGGGAGCTTCAAGATGGCAGAAGAGTAACATGCGGAGATCACCTTCCTCCCCACAGATACATCAGAAATACATCTACATGTGGAACTTCTCCTATAAAATACCTACTGAACGCTGGCAGAAGACCTCAGACCTCCCAAAAGGCAAGAAACTCCCCACGTACCTGGGTAGGGCAAAAGAAAAAAGAAAAAACAGAGACAAAGAATAGGGATGGGACCTGCACCAGTGGGAGGGAGCTGTGAAGGAGGAAAGGTTTCTACACACAAGGAGCCCCTTCGTGGGCGGAGACTGCGGATTGTGGTGGGGAAGCTTCAGAGCCACGGAGGACAGCGCAGCAACAGGGGTGCGGAGGACAAAGCAGAGAGAGTCCCGCACAGAGGATTGGTGCCGACCAGCACTCACCAGCCCGAGAGGCTTGTCTGCTCACCTGCTGGGGTGGGCAGGGGCTGGGAGCTGAGCCTCGGGCTTCGGGATTCGGGCTTCGGGCTTCGGAGCTTAGATCCCAGGGAGAGGACTGGGGTTGGCGGCGTGAAAACAGCCTGAAGGGGTTAGTGAGCCACGGATAGCTGGGAGGGAGTCCGGGAAAAAGTCTGGAGCTGCCGAGGAGACAAGAAACTTTTTCTTGCCTCTTTGTTTCCTGGTGCACGAGGAGAGGGGATTCAGAGCGCTGATTAAAGGAGCTCCAGAGACGGGCACAAGCCGCGGCTATCAGCGCAGACCACAGAGACGTGCAGGAGATGCTAAGGCTGCTGCTGCCGCCACTAAAAAGCCTGTGTGCGAGCACAGGTCACTCTCCACACCTCCCTTCTGGGGAGCCTGTGCAGCTCGCCACTGCCAGGTTCCCGGGATCCAGGGACAATTCCCGGGAGAACACACGGCACGCCTCACGCTGGTGCAATGTCATGCCAGCATCTGCTGCCGCAGGCTCACCCGCATCCGTAACCCTCCCTCCCCCGGGCCTGAGTGAGCCAGAGCCCCCGAATCACTGGCTTCTTTAACCCCGTCCTGTTTGAGCGAAGAACAGACACCCTCAGGCGACCTACACACAGAGGCGGGTCCAAATCCAGAGCTGAACCCCAGGAACTGTGAAAACAAAGAAGAGAAAGAGAAATTTCTCCCAGCAGCCTCAAGAGCAGCGGATTAAATCTCGACAATCAACTTGATGTACCCTGCATCTGTGGAATAACTGAATAGACAATGAATCATCCCATATTGAGGAGGTGGACATTGGGAGCAAAGATATATTATTTTTTCCCCTTTTTCTCTTTTGTGAGTGTGTATGTATATGCTTCTGGGTCTGATTTTGTCTGTATAGTTTTGCTTTCCCATTTGTCTTAGGGTTCTGTCCACCCTTTTTTTTTTTTTTTTTTTTACTTTTTAAAATATTTTTCTTAATAATTATTTTTTTATTTTTTACTGTAATAACTATTTTATTTTATCTTACCTTCTTTTATTTTATTTTATCCTCTTTCTTTCTTTCTTTCTTCCTTTCTTTCTTTCTTTCTTTCTGTCTTTTTCTTTCTTTCTTTCTTTCTTTCTTTCTTTCTTTCTTTCTTTCTTTCTTTCTTTCTTTCTTTCTTTCTTTCTTTTTCTTTCTTTCTTTCTATTTTTTCTCAATTTTATTCTGAGCTGTGTAGATGAAAGGCTCTTGGTGCTCCAGCCAGGAGTCAGTGCTGTGCCTCTGAGGTGGGAGAGCCAACTTCAGGACACTGGTCCACAAGAGACCTCCTAGCTCCACGTAATATCAAATGATGAAAATCTCCCCAAAGTCTCCATCTCAAAGCCAAGACTCAGCCTCACTCAACGACCAGCAAGCTACAGTGCTGGACAGCCTATGCCAAACAACTAGCAAGACAGGAACACAGCCCCATCCACTAGAAGACAGGCTGCCTAAAATTATAATAAGGCCACAGACACCCCAAAACACACCACCAGATGTGGACCTCCCCACAAGAAAGACAAGATCCAGCCTCATCCACCAGAACACAGGCACTAGTCCCCTCCACCAGGAAGCCTACACAACCCACTGAACCAACCTTAGCCACAGGGGACAGACACCAAAAACAAAGGGAACTACAAACCTTCAGCCTGAGAAAAGGAGACACCAAACACAGTAAGTGGAGCAAAATGAGAAGACAGAAAAACAGCAGATGAAGGAGCAAGGAAAAAACCCACCAGACCAAACAAATGAAGAGGAAATAGGCAGTCTACATGAAAAACAATTCAGAATAATGATAGTAAAGATATCCAAAATCTTGGAAATAGAAGAGAGAAAATACAAGAAATGTTTAACAAGGACCTAGAAGAACTAAAGAGCAAACAATGATGAACAACACAATAAATGAAATCAAAAATTCTCTAGCAGGGATCAATAGCAGAATAACTGAGGCAGAAGAACGGATAAGTGACCTGGAAGATAAAATAGTGGAAATAACTACTGCAGAGCAGAATAAAGAAAAAACAATGAAAAGAACTGAGGACCATCTCAGAGACCTCTGGGACAATATTAAATGCACCAACATTCGAATTATAGGGGTCCCAGAAGAAGAAGAAAAAAGGAAGGGACTGAGAAAATATTTGAAGAGATTATAGTTGAAAACTTCCCTAATATGGGAAAGGAAATAGTTAATCAAGACCAGGAAGTACAGAGAGTGCCAAACAGGATAAATCCAAGGAGAAACATGCCAAGATACATATTACTCAAACTATCAAAAATTAAATACAAAGAAAGCATATTAAAAGCAACAAGGGAAAAACAACAAATAACACACAAGGGAATCCCCATAAGGTGAACAGCTAATCTTTCAGCAGAAACTCTGCAAGCCAGAAGGGAGTGGCAGGACATATTTAAAGTGATGAAGGAGAAAAACCTACAACCAAGATTACTCTACCCAGCAAGGATCTCATTCAGATTTGACGGAGAAATTAAAACCTTTACAGACAAGCAAAAGCTGAGAGAATTCAGCACCACAAAACCAGCTTTACAACAAATACTAAAGGAATTTCTCTAGGCTGGAAAAACAAGAGAAGGAAAAGACTTACAATAATAATCACAAAACAATTAAGAAAATTGTAATATGAGCATACATATCAAAAATTACCTTAAATGTAAATGGATTAAATGCTCCAACCAAAAGACACAGACTCACTGAATGGATGCAAAAACAAGACCTGTATATATGCTGTCTACAAGAGACCCACTTCAGACCTAGGGACACATACAGACTGAAAGTGAGGGGATGGAAAAAGATATTCAATGCAAATGGAAATCAAAAGAAAGCTGGAGCAGCAATTCTCATATCAGAAAAAATAGACTTTAAAGTAAAGACTATTACAAGAGAAAAGAGAGATGCTACATAATGATCAAGTGATCAATGCAAGAAGAAGATATAGCAATCGTAAATATTTAGGCACCCAACATAGGAGCACCTCAATACATAAGGCAAATACTAAAAGCCATAAAAGGGGAAATCGACAGTAACACAATCATAGTAGGGGACGTTAACACCCCACTTTCACCAATGGACAGATCATCCAAAATGAAAACAAATAAGGAAACACAAGCTTGAAATGATACATTAAACAAAATTGACTTAATTGATATTTATAGGACATTCCATCCAATAACAACAGAACAGACATTCTTCTCAAGTGTTCATGAAACATTCTCCAGGAGAGATCATACTTTGGGTCACAAATCAAGCCTTGGTAAATTGAAGAAAATTGAAATCGTATCAAGTATCTTTTCTGACCACAAGGCTATGAGATTAGATATCAATGACAGGAAAAGATCTGTAAAAAATACAAACACATTGAGGCTAAACAATACACTACTTAATAACGAAGTGATCATTGCAGAAATCAAAGAGGAAATCAAAAAATACCTAGAAACAAATGACAATGGAGACATTACCACCCAAAACCTATGGGATGCAACAAAAGCAGCTCTAAGAGCAAAGTTTATAGCAATACAATCCTACCTTAAGAAACAGGTAACATCTCAAATAAACAACTTAACCTTGCACATAAAGCAATTAGAAAAAGAAGAACAAAAACCCCAAAGTTAGCAGAAAGAAAGAAATCATAAAGATGAGATCAGAAGTAAATGAAAAATAAATGAATGAAACGATAGCAAAGATCAACAAAACCAAAAGTTGGTTCTTTGAAAAGATAAACAAAATTGATAACGCATTAGCCAGACTCATCAAAAAAAAAGGGAAGAGACTCAAATCAATAGAATTAGAAAAGAAAAAGGAGAAGTAACAACTGACACTGCAGAAATACAAAGGATCATGAGAGATTACTACAAGCAACTCTATGCCAATAAAATGGACAACCTGGAAGAAATGGACAAATTCTTGGAAAGCACAACTTTCTGAGACTGAATCAGGAAGAAATAGAAAATATAAACAGACCAATCACAAGCACTGAAATTGAAACTGTGATTAAAAATCTTCCAACAAGCAAAAGCCCAGGACCAGATGGCTGCACAGGCAAATTCTATAAAACACTTAGAGAAGAGCTAACACCTATCCTTCTCAAACTCTTCCAAAATATAGCAGAGAGAAGAACACTCCCAAACTCATTCTATGAGGCCACCATCACCCTGATACCAAAACCAGAAAAAGATGTCACAAAGAAAGAAAACTATAGGCCAATATCACTGATGAAGATAGGGGCAAAAATCTTCAACAAAATACTAGCAAACAGAATCCAAGAGCACATTAAAAGGATCATACACCATGATTAAGTGATATTTACCCCAGGAATGCAAGGATTCTTCAATATATGTAAATCAATCAATGTGATAAACCATATTAACAAATTGAAGGATAAAATCTATATGATCTTCTCAGTAGATGCAGAAAATGTTTTCAACACAATTCAACACCCATTTATGATAAAACCCTTCCAGAATGTAGGCATAGAGGGAACTTAGCTCAACATAATAAAGGCCATGTATGACACACTGACAGCCAACATTGTTTTCAATGGTGAAAAACGGAAACCATTTCCACTAAGATCAGGAACAAGACAATGTTGCCCACCCTCACCACTGTTATTCAGTATAGTTTTGGAAGTTTTAGCCATGGCAATCATAGAAGAAAAAAAAATTAAAGGAATCCAAAAGAAGAAAAAAAATTAAAGGAATCCAAATAGGAAAAGAAGTAGTATAACTGTCACTGTTTGCAGATGACATGATACTATACATAGAGACTCCTAAAGATGCTAGCAGAAAACTACTAGAGCTAATCAATGAATTTGGAAAAGTTGCAGGATACAAAATTAATGCACAGAAATCTCTTGCATTCCTATACACTAATGATGAAAAATTTGAAAGTGAAATTAAGAAAACTCTCCCATTTACCATTGCAACAAAAAGAATAAAATATCTAGGAATAGACCTACATAATGAGACAAAAGAACTGTTTGAAGAAAATTATAAGACACTGATGAAAGAAATTAAAGATGATACCAACAGATGGAGAGATATACAATGTTCTTGGATTGGAAGAATCAATATTGTGAAAATGACTCTACTACCCAAAGCAATCTACAGATTCAATGCAATCCCTATCAAAATACCACTGGCATTTTTCACAGAACTAGAACAAAAATTTTCACAATTTGTATGGAAACACAAAATACCCAGAATAGCCAAAGCAATCTTGAGAACAAAAAATGGATCTGGAGGAATCAGGCTCCCTGACTTCAGACTATACTACAAAGCTACAGTAATCAAGACTAATCAAGTGTGGTACTGGCACAAAAACAGAAATATAGATCAATGGAACATGATAGAAACATGTTAGAACATGATAGAAAGCCCAGAGATAAACCCACACACATATGGTCACCTTATCTTTGATAAAGGAGGCAAGAACATACAGTGGAGAAAAGACAGCCTCTTCAATAAGTGGTGCTGGGAAAACTGGACAGGTACATGTGAAAGTATGAAATTAGAACACTCCATAACACCATACACAAAAGTAAACTCAAAATGGATTAAAGATCTAAATGTAAGGCCAGACACTATCAAACGCTTAGAGGAAAACATAGGCAGAACACTCTATGATATAAACCACAGCAAGATCCTTTTTGACCCACCTCCTAGAGAAATGGAAAAAAAAAAAAACAAATATAAATAAATGGAACCTAATGAAACTTCAAGGCTTTTGCACAGAAAAGGAAACCATAAACAAGACCAAAAGACAACCCTCAGAATGGGAGAAAATATTTGCAAATGAAGCAACTGACAAAGGATTAATCTCCAAAATTTACAAGCAGCTCATGCAGCTCAATATCAAAGAAACAAACAACCCAATCCAAAAATGGGCAGAAGACCTAAATAGACATTTCTCCAAAGAAGATATACAGATTTCCAACAAACACATGAAAGAAAGCTCAACATCATTAATCATTAGAGAAATACAAATCAAAACTACAATGAGATATCATCTCACACCAGTCACAATGGTCATTATCAAAAAATCTAGAAACAATAAATGCTGGAGAGGGTGTGGAGAAAAGGGAACACTCTTGCACTGTTGGTGGGAATGTAAATTGATACAGCCACTATGGAGAACAGTATAGATGTTCCTTAAAAAACTAAAAATAGAACTACCATCGACCCAGCAATCTCACTACTGGGCATATACCCTGAGAAAACCATAATTCAAAAAGAGTCATGTACCAAAATATTCATTGCAGCTCTATTTACAATAACCAGGACATGGAAGCAACCTAAGTGTCCATCAACAGATGAATGGATAAATAAGATGTGGCACATAGATACAATGGAATATTACTCAGCCATAAAAAGAAATGAAATTGAGTTATTTGTAGTGAAGTGGATGGATCTAGAGTCTGTCATACAGAGTGAAGTAAGTCAGAAAGAGAAAAACAAATACTGTATGCTAACACATATATATGGAATCTAAGGGGAAAAAAAGGTCAAAGGTCATGAAGAACCTAGGTGCAAGATGGAATAAAGACACCAACCTACTAGAGAATGGACTTGAGGATATGGGGAGGGGGAAGGGTAAACTGTGACAAAGTGAGAGAGTGGCATGGACATATATACACTACCAAACATCAAATAGATAGCTAGTGGGAAGCAGCCGCATAGCATAGGGAGATCAGTTCAGTGGTTTGTGACCACCTAGAGTGGTGGGGTATGGAGGGTGGAAGGAAGGGAGATGCAAGAGGGAAGAGATATGGGAACATATATATATGTATAATTGATTCATTTTGTTATAAAGCAGAAACTAACACACAATTGTAAAGCAATTATACTCCAATAAAGATGTTAAAAAAACAAACAGTAAGTAGGAAGATATGACATGAAAGTATCTATGAGAAAAAAAAAAGTTATGTGTAATATAAAAAAGACATATTTGTAATTATGGCCTAATTCACTTTTTCTCCTAATCCAACTAGAAAGACATACATTTACTCAGGACCTTTTCTTTCTGTGATAGTACAGCTGGCTGCCTTTTCAGTAATTTATTTTAAAACCTAGTTGTTGCCCAGTGCAGGAATTTTGAGCTAGGTTGGCATGCCTGACAAGAAATGAATGATTAATCATATCATTCAGCTATCTGTAATTTAAAAACAAACGAACAAACAAACAAACATATTTGATTCCTGAGCAAGAAACCAGGAAGAAACTTTTTTTACCAAGCAGCAAAGAACACAGATGCCTCTACAAGGTTAAGGCAGTTAAATAGAGAGATATATGTTTTAACGGAGTTGCGCTTTAAAATTACTTCTAATTTATCCACTTACTAGACATGTATTGAGGTAAAATGATCAGCAGTAATGTGCTGCAGAAAGATATATACTTTTTTAATTGTAGCCAAGAGGAAAAAAACAGCATGGAATAACTTAATCATTGCTAATTATAATATCACTGAGGTAATTACAATAGATTTTGATTGTCTCATTTTCACACCAGAGGAGGGCACAATGCTGGCGTTTCTCTTAATACATATTTGTTTTTAGAGAAGAGCTGACAATTACACTAATTGTAGTCACAGCATGAAACTTTGTTTTTTTAAAAAAATTTGTCTACATGTCGCATGGAATAAACGCGCCCTTTCTGTTTGGTTAGGTGCAAATTAAAGACACATTAATTGCCTTGTTTTTTGTGGTAAGAGATCTCTGCATTGTTGCAAGCATTACCAATTTTACAGGAGCAAAATCCATTTCGAAGTCCTCAACATCTCAAGAAAGTGTCCCGCTTCTTAAATGAGTCACTTTTATGAAAGCTTTGGAAGACAGCCCGTTCACTTCACTGGAAGCCACATGATCCTTAAATTCACCACTTGCATTCAGGAAGGTGAGGGAAAATCCTGATAAGAAAAATGCCAATGAAAGCTGAATTTTTAGATGCATCTTGTTCTACTGCTGCAAAAAAACATTTGAGTATGAACTGTATCTGTGTGTACAGGTACGTCTATGAGGAACTGCCTGATAAAGTCAGGCACCTGATAGGGGCACCTGAAAGTCTGACCTTAAACAGAGTAGAGGAGAGGAAATGAAAGTTGCCAGACTTGCAAGTGTCATCAGGATTGGTGTCTGGTCAGTTGGTTGGTTCTTCTTGCCCACCTGTGGACTGCAGTCCAGGCAATGCAGTCTACATTGCATCCTCTCCTTGGTAATAAGAAAGCAATCTTAGAACTGTGCTTTTCCCCTGTACTTTGTAAGATGCCTTATGCATGTTTTCCTGCATTGACCTGTCCAATAAGCTGCAACTGAACGGCTGGCCATTTCCATTACTACCACCACCCCCACTTTTATTACCATCTTGCCAAAACTAACAGAGGAAGAGGTACTGCTAGCCAGCTGGAACAAAAGAGAAAAGGCAAAACTTGGATTGGGTGTCTGGACAGTCACTAGGGTTCCTAGAATGCAGTAGGTATTATTGACCCTGTTGACACTTTATTGTTTCAAAAAACTCTATTTAAAAAATCCACATCCAATATCTTTTGAGTGATGAGAGGTACTCAAAGAGGTACTACACAGAGAAGTAAACTCAACCATATAGAATGCTCAAATTGTCTTATGCTGCAGTGGATCTTACCAGGCAGGTAATCAAAGCAGCAGTCACATAAAGAACTGTAGCATATAGGCTGCATAACTGGAGTAAAATTATACATTAGAGAGAAGAATATATTAATTTATTACACAATAAGTAAATACTATAAATCCCTGTGGGTTTTGGGGGTTAATTGAAATATATTTGACATATAAATAATGCTGTGTAAGTTTAAGATGTGCAACATGTTGATTTGATACATTTATATATTTCAATATGGTTGCCATTGTAGCATTAGCTGGCACCTCTATTACCTCACATAATTATCATTTCTTTTTTGGGGGGTGGGAATAATTAAGTTCTGGTCTTGCAACTTTGATATTTATAATACAATATTCTTGTCTATAATCACTATACTGTGCTTTAGATCTATGGGACTTATTTATCTATTAGTTGCAAGTTTGTGCCCTTAAAAAAATATTTCTCTTATCCTCCCACCCTCATCCCCTAGGAACCACCATTCTACTCTCTGTTTTTATGACTTTGGCTTTCATAGATTCCACATATAAGTGATATCATATAGTATTTGTCTTTGTCTGACTTATCTAACAGCATAGTGTCTTCAAGTTCCATCCATGGCAAGCATTTCCTCTTTCTCATAGCTGAATTATATATATATATATATATATATATATATATATATATATATATATATATATATCTCACTATATATATATCACATATTCTTTTTCTTAATATCTTTATTGGAGTATAATTGCTTTACAATGGTGTGTTAGTTTCTGCTCTATAACAAAGTGAATCAATTATACACATACATATATCCCCATATCTCTCCCTCTTGCCATTCATTCATTGAAGAGCACCGAATGTTTCATATGGTACAGAGCATCGTATGTTTGCTATTGTGAATAATGTCCCAATAAACATGGGAGTGCATAGGTCTCCTCACTACCCTGTTTTTATTTCCTTTGGGTATAGCCCACAAGTGGAATTGCTGGATCATATGGTAGTTCTCTATATAATTTTTTGAGGAACCTCCATGTTGTTTTCCATAGTGGCTAAACCAATTTACATTCTCACCAACAGTATACAAGGGTTTCCTTTTCTCCACATACTCACCAATACTTATTATCTCTTATCCTATTGATGATAGCCATTCTAACAGGTCTGAGGGGATATCTTATTGTGGTTTTGATTTGCGTTTCCCTGATGATTAGTGATATTGAGAATCTTCTCATGTACCTGTTGGCCATCTGGTTGTATTTTTTGTAAAAAAATGTCTATTTAGCTCCCTTGCCCATTTTTAAAATTGGACTGTTTATTTTTTTGTTATTGAATTGTATGAGTTTCTTATACATATATTAGATATTAACCCCTCATCTTATGTATGGTTCTCAAATATTTTCTCCCATTCTGTAGGTTACATTTTAGTTTGTTGATTGTTTCTTTTGCTGTGCAGAAGCCTTTAAGTTTGATGTAGTCCCACCTGTTGATTTTTGCTTTTGTCATTTGTACTTTTGGTGTAAGATCCAAAAAATATCAAGACCAATGTTGAGGAGATTTTCCTCCATGTTTTCTTATAGGAGTTTTAAGGTATCATGTCTTATGTTTAAGTCTTTGGGCCATTATGAGTTAATTTTTGTGAATGGGATAAAATACAGGTCCAAGTTTATTTTTCTGCATGTGTTTATCTGGTTTTCTCAACACCATGTGTTGAAAAGACTATATTTTCTCCATTGGATGTCCTTAGCTCTCTTGCCAGATATTAGTTGATGTGGGGGTTTATTTCTGTGCTGTCTATTCTGTTCCATTGGTCTATGTATCTATTTTTATGGCAGTGCCATACTGTTTTTTTTTTTGTTTTTTTGGGGGTTTTTTTTGCGGTACGTGGGACTCTCACTGCTGTGGCCTCTCCCATTGCGGAGCACAGGCTCCGGACGCACAGGCTCAGCGGCCATGGCTCATGGGCCTAGCCGCTCCACGGCATGTGGGATCTTCCCGGACTGGGGCACGAACCTGTGTCCCCTGCATCGGCAGGCAGACTCTCAACCACTGTGCCACCAGGGAAGCCCCATACTGTTTTATTATTGCTTTGTAGTATAGTTTGAAATCAGGAAGTTTGATGCTTTGTTCTTCTTTCTGATGATTGCTTTGGATATTTGGGGTATTTTGCGGTTCTATACAAATTTTAGGATTTTTTTTTTTCCTGTGGAAATGCCATTGGAATTTTCATAAGGATTGCTTTAAGTCTATAGATTGCTTTGGGAGTATGAACATT
Organism: Leucopleurus acutus; assembly: GCF_964270905.1. Classification (NCBI taxonomy): domain Eukaryota; kingdom Metazoa; phylum Chordata; class Mammalia; order Artiodactyla; family Delphinidae; genus Leucopleurus; species Leucopleurus acutus. The sequence goes on from NC_139142.1 coordinate 155,791,766, forward strand.
TAAACAATATTAATTCTTCCAATCCATGAACTCAAGGTATCTTTCCATTTGTATGTGTCTTCAATTTCTTTCAAAAAAGACTTGGGGGGAGACCTTCAAGGTGACAGAGGAGTAAGATGTGGAGATCACCTTCCTCCCCACAAATACATCAGAAATACATCTACATGTGGAACAACCCCTACAGAACACCTACTGAACCATGGAAGAAGACCTCAGACTTCCCAAAAGGCAAGAAACTCCCAGCATACCTGGGTAGGGCAAAAGAAAAAACACAGACAAAAGAATAGGGACAGGACCTGCACCTCTGGGAGTGAGCTGTGAAGGAGGAAAAGTTTCCGCACACTAGGAAGCCCCTTCACTGGTGGAGACGGGGGTGGGTGGGTGAAGGGAAAGCTTCTGAGCCACAGAGGAGAGCAGAGCAACAGGGGTGCAGAGGGCAAAGCAGAGAGATTCCCACACAGAGGATTGGTGCCAACCAGCACTCACAATCCCAAGAGGCTTGTCTGCTCACTTGCCAGGGCGGGTGGGGGCTGGGAACTGAGGCTCGGGCTTCAGAGGTCAGATCCCGGGGAGAGGACTGAGGTTGGCTGCATAAACACAGCATGAAGGGGGCCAGTGCACCACAGCTAGCCAGGAAGGAGTCCTGGAAAAAGTCTGGACATGCCTAAGAGGCAAGAGACCATTGTTTCAGGTTGCATGAGGAGAGAGAATTCAGAGCACCACCTAAATGAGCTCCAGAGATGGGTGCGAGCCACGGCTATCAGTGTGGACACCAGAGACGGGCATGAAACACTAAGGCTGCTACTGCAGCCACCAAAAGCTTGTGTGCAAGCACAGGTCACTTTCAACACCTCCCCTCCAGGGAGCACGTGCAGCCCACAGTTGCCAGGATTCTGTGATCCAGGGACAACTTCCCTGGGAGAACACATGGCTCGCGTCAGGCTGTTGCAATGGCATGCTAGCCTCTGCCGCCGCAGGCTCACCCTGCATTCCATACCCCTCCCTCCCCCCCCCCCCCCCCCCCCCGACCTGAGTGAGCCAGAGACCCCTAATCAGCTGCTACTTTAACCAGGTCCTATCTGGGCAGGAACAGATGCCCTCAGGCAACGAACTCACAGAGGCGGAGCCAAATCCAAAGCTGAACTCCAGGAGCTGTGTGAATGAAGAAGAGAAAGGGAAATTTCTCCCAACAGCCTCAGAAGCAGCAGATTATGTCTCCACAATCAACTTGACATACCTTGCAACTGTGGAATATCTGAATAGACAATGAATCATACCAAAATTGAGGCAGTGGATTATGGGAGTAACTGTAAACTTGGGGTTTGCTTTCTGCATCTAATTTGTTCCTGGATTTATGTTTATATTAGTTTAGTATTTAGAGTTTATTATCATTGGTAGATTTGTTTATTGATTTGTGTGCTCTATTTTTTTAAAAATATATAGATATGTATATTTTTTTCCTTTTTCTTTTTTTGTGAGTGTGTATGTGTATGCTTCTTTGTGTTATTTTGTCTGTATAGCTTTGCTTGTACTATTTGTCCTAAGGTTCTGTCTGTTTTTTGCATTTTTTTTGTATAGTTTTTAGAGCTTGTTATCATAGGTGTATTTGTTTTTTTCTTTGTTTGTTCTCCTTTCTTTCTTTTCTTTTCCGTTTTTTATTAGTTTTTTTTATTTTTAATAATAATTTTTTATTTTAATAACTTTTCTTTCTTTCTTTCTTTCTTTCTTTCTCTTTCTTTCTTTCTTTCTTTCTTTCTTTCTTTCTTTCTTTCTTTCTTTCTTTCTTTCTTTCTTTCTTTCTTTCTTTTTCTTTCTTTCTTTCACTCTTTACTTATGAGCAGTGTGGATGATGGGGTCTTGGTGCTCTGGCCAGGTGTCAGACCTGTGCTTCTGAGATGGGAGAGCCGGGTTCAGGACATTGGTCTGGCAGAGACCTCCCAGCTCTACATAATATCAAATGAAGAAAGCACTCCTAGATGGCGGAAGAGTAAGATGTGATCACCTTCCTCCCCACAGATACACCAAAAATACATTTACAGGTGGAACAACTCCTACAGAACACCTACTGAACGCTGGCAGAAGACCTCAGATCTCCCAAAAGGCAAAAAACTCCCCACGTACTAGGGTAGGGCAAAAGAAAAAAGGAAAAAACAGAGACAAAAGAATAGGGATGGGACCTGCACCAGTGGGAGGGAGCTGTGAAGGAGGAAAGATTTCCACACACTACGAAGTCCCTTCGTGGGCAGAGACTGCGGGTGGCGGAGTAGGGGAGCTTCCGCACCATGGAGGAGAGCGCAGCAACAGGGGTGCGGAGGGCAAAGTGGGGAGATTCCCGCACAGAAGATCAGTGCTGACCGGCACTCACCAGCCAGAGAGGCTTGTCTGCTCATCCACCGGGGCGGGCGGGGCTGCAAGCTGAGGCTCGGGCTTTGGTTGGAGCGCAGGGAGAGGACTGGAGTTGGCAGCATGAACACAGCCTGAAGGCGTTAGTGCACCACGGCTAGCTGGGAGGGAGTCCGGGAAAAGGTCTGGAGCTGCTGAAGAGGCAAGAGACTTTTTCTTCCCTCTTTGTTTCTTGGTGCACAAGTAGAGGGGATTAAGAGTGCTGCTTAAAGGAGCTCAAGAGACAGGCACTAGCGGCGGCTAAAAGCGGGGACCCCAGAGACGGGCATGAGACGCTAAGGCTGCTGCTGCCGCCACCAAGAAGCCTGTGTGCGAGCACAGGTCACTATCCACACCTCCCTTCTGGGGAGCCTGTGCAGCTCGCCACTGCCAGGTTCCCGGGATCTAGGGACAACTTCCCCAGGAGAACGCATGGCGCGCCTCAGGCTGGTGCAACGTCACGCCGGCCTCTGCCGCCACAGGCTCGCCCCACACTCCGAGCCCCTTTCTCCCCCTGGCCTGAGTGAGCCAGAGCCCCTGAATCAGCGGCTCCTTTAACCCCGTCCTGTCTGAGCAAAAAACAGACGCCCTCCAGGGACCTATATGCAGAGGCCGGGCCAAATCCAAAGCTGAGCCCTTGGGAGCTGTGAGAACAAAAAAGAGAAAGTGAAATCTCTCCCAGCAGCCTCAGAAGCAGCAGATTAAAGCTCCACAATCAACTTGATGTACCCTGCATCCGTGGAATACCTGAATAGACAACGAATCATCCCAAATTGAGGAGGTGGACTTTGAGAGCAAGATTTATGATTTTTTCCCCTTTTCCTTTTTGTGAGTTTGTATCTGTATGCTTCTGTATGAGATTTTTTCTGTATAGCTTTGATTCCACCATTTGTCCTAGGGTTCTATCTGTCCGTTTTTTTTTTCTTAATAATTAATTTTAATAACTATATTTTATTTTACTTTATCTTCTTCCTTCCTTCCTTCCTTCCTTCCTTCCTTCCTTCCTTTCTTTCTTTCTTTCTTTCTTTCTTTCCTTCCTTCTTTCCTTCCTTCCTTCCTTCCTTCCTTCCTTCCCTCCTTTAGACAACAAATCATCCTAAATTGAGGAGGTGGACTTTGAGAGCAAGATTTATGATTTTTTCCCCTTTTCCTCTTTTTGTGAGTGTGTATGTATATACTTCTGTATGAGATTTTGTCTGTATAGCTTTGCTTCCACCATTTGTCCTAAGGTTCTACCAGTACGTTTTTTTTCTTTCTTAATTATTTTTTAATTTAATAACTTTATTATTATTTACTTTATTTTATTTTACTTTATCTTCTTTCTTTCTGTCTTTTTTTCCTTCCTTCCCTCCTTCCTTCCTGCCTTCCTTCCTCCCACCATCCCTCCCTCCCTCCATCCTTTCTTTCTTTCCTTCTTTCCTTCTTTTGTTCTTTCTTCCTTCCTTCCTTTCTTTCTTTCTTTCTTCCTTTCTTTTTTTTCTTTCTTTCTTTCTATCTTCCTTTCTTTCTTCCTACTTCTACTAATTCTTTCTCTCTACTTTTGCTAGCTTTTATCCTGAGCCGTGTGGATGAAAGGCTCTTGGTGCTGCAGCCAGGAGTCAGTGCTGGGCCGCTGAGGTGGGACAGCCAACTTCAGGACACTGGTCAACAAGAGACCTCCTAGCTCCACATAATATCAAATGGCGAAAATCTCCCAGAGACTTCCATCTTAACACCAGCAACCAGCTTCACTCAACGACCAGCAAGCTACAGTGCTGGACAACCTATGCCAAACAACTAGCAAAACAGGAACACAACCCCACCCATTAGCAGAGAAGCTGCCTAAAATCATAAGTCCACAGACACCCCAAAACACACCACCAGACATGGACCTGCCCACCAGAAAGACAAGATCCAGCCTCATCCACCAGAACACAGGCACTAGTCCCCTCCACCAGGAAGCCTAAACAACCCCTTAAACCAACCTTAGCCACCGGGGAAAGACAACAAAAACAACGGGAACTACGAACATGCAGCCTGCGAAAAGGAGATCCCAAACACAGTAAGATAAGCAAAATGAGAAGACAGGAAAACACACTGTAGATGAAGGAGCAAGATGAAAACCCACCAGACCTAACAAATAAAAAGGAAATAGGCAGTCTACCTGAAAAATAGTTCAGAATAATGATAATAAAGATGATCCAAAATCTTGGAAATAGAATAGACAAAATGCAAGAAACATTTAACAAGGACCTAGAGGAACTAAAGATGAAACAAACAACAATGAAAAACACAATAAATGAAATGAAAAATTCTCTAGAAGGGATCAATAGCAGAATAACTGAGGCAGAAGAACGGATAAGTGACCTGGAAGATAAAATAGTGGAAATAACTACTGCAGAGCAGAATAAAGAAAAAACAATGAAAAGAACTGAGGACAGTCTCAGAGACCTCTGGGACAACATTAAATATACCAACATTCGAATTATTGGGATTCCAGAAGAAGAAGAGAAAAAAAAGGGACTGAGAAAATATTTGAAGAGATTATAGTTGAAAACTTCCCTAATATGGGAAAGGAAATAGTTAATCAAGTCAAGGAAGCACAGAGAGTCCCATACAGGATAAATCCAAGGAGAAAAACACCAAGACACATATTAATCAAACTGTCAAAAATTAAATACAAAGAAAGCATATTAAAAGCAGCAAGGGAAAAACAACAAATAACACACAAAGGAATCCCCATAAGGTTAACAGCTGATCTTTCAGCAGAAACTCTGCAAGCCAGAAGGGACAGGCAGGACATATTTAAAGTGATGAAGGAGAAAAACCTACAACCAAGATTACTCTACCCAGCAAGGATCTCTTTCAGATTTGATGGAGAAATTGAAACCTTTACAGACAAGCAAAAGCTGAGAGAGTTCAGCACCATCAAACCAGCTTTACAACAAATGCTAAAGGAATTTCTCTAGGCAAGAAACACAAGAGAAGGAAAAGACCTACAATAACGAACACAAATCAATTTAGAAAATGGGAGTAGAAACATACATATCAATAATTACCTTAAATGTAAATGGACTAAATGCTCCCACCAAAAGACACAGATTGGCTGAATGGATACAAAAACAAGACCCATATATATGCTGTCTACAAGAGACCCACTTCAGACCTAGAGACACATACAGACTGAAAGTAAGGGGATGGAAAAAGATATTCCATGCAAATGGAAACCAAAAGAAAGCTGGAGTAGCAATTCTCATATCAGGCAAAATAGACTTTAAAATAAAGACTATTAGAAGAGACAAAGAAGGACACTACATAATGATCAAGGGATTGATCCAAGAAGAAGATATAACAATTGTAAATATTTAGGCACCCAACATAGGAGCACCTCAATACATAAGGCAAATACTAAAAGCCATAAAAGGGGAAATTGGTAGTAACACATACATAGCAAGGGAACTTTAACACCCCACTTTCACCAATGGACAGATCATCCAAAATGAAAATAAATAAGGAAACACAAGCTTAAATGATACATTAAACAAGTTGGACTTAATTGATATTTATAGGACACTCCATCCAAAACAACAGAATATACATTTTTCTCAAGTGCTCATGGAACATTCTCCAGGATAGATCATATCTTGGGTCACAAATCAGGCCTTGGTAAATTTAAGAAAATTGAAATTGTATCAAGTATTTTTTCTGACAACAATGCTATGAGACTAGATATCAATTACAGGAAAAGATCTGTAAAAAATACAAACACATGGAGGCTAAACAGTACACTACTTAATAACTAAGTGATCACTGAAGAAATCAAAGAGGAAATACAAAAATACCTAGAAACAAATGACAATGGAGACACGACGACCCAGAACCTATGGGATGAAGCAAAAGCAGTTCTAAGAGGGAAGTTTATAGCAACACAAGCCCACCTTAAGAAACAGGACACATCTCAAATAAACAACCTAGCCTTGCACCTAAAGTAATTAGAGAAAGAAGAACAATAAAAAATAAAAGTTAGCAGAAGGAAAGAAATCATAAAAATCAGATCAGAAATAAATGAAAAAGAAATGAAGGAAACGATAGCAAAGATCAATAAAACTAAAAGCTTGTTCTTTGAGAAGATAAACAAAATTGATAAGCCATTAGCCAGACTCATCAAGAACAAAAGGGAGAAGACTCAAATCAACAGAATTAGAAATAAAAAGAAGTAATAACAGACACTACAGAAATACAAAGGATCATGAGAGATTACTACAAGCTAATTACTTGGATTACTATATTCCAATATAATGGACAACCTGGAAGAAATTCTTAGAAAAGCACAACCTTCTGAGACTGAACCAGGAAGAAATAGAAAATATAAACAGACCAATTACAAGCACTGAAATTGAGACTGGAATTAAAAGTCTTCCAACAAACAATAGTCCATGACCAGATGGCTTCACAGGTGAATTCTGTCAAACATTCAGAGAAGAGCTAACACCTATCCTTCTCAAAATCTTCCAAAATATAGCAGAGGGGGAAACACTCCCAAACTCAATCTATGGGGCCATCATCACACTGATATCAAAACCAGACAAAGATGTCACAAAGAAAGAAAACTACAGGCCAATATCACCGATGAACTTAGATGCAAAAGTCCTCAACAAAATACTAGCAAACAGAATCCAACAGCACTTTAAAAGGATCATACACCATGATCAAGTGGGGTTTATCTGAGGAATGCAAGGATTCTTCAATAGACGGAAATCAATCACCGTGGTGCACCATATTAACAAATTGAAGGAGAAAAATCATATGATCATCTCAGTAGATGCAGAGAAAGCTTTCGACAATGTTCAACACTCACTTATGATAAAAACCCTCCAGAAAGTAGGTATAGCGAGAACTTACCTCAAATGTAAATATGACATATATGGCAAACCCACAGCCAACCTCATCCTCAATGGTGAAAAACTGAAACCATTTTCACTGAGATCAGGAACAAGACAACGTTGCCCACTCTCACCACTATCATTCAACACAATTTTGGAAATTTTAGCCAGAACAATCAGAGAAGAAAAAGAAATAAATGGAATCCAATCAGAAAAGAAGTAAAGCTGTCACTCTTTGCAGATGACATGATACTATACATAGGGAATCCTAAAGATGCCAACAGAAAACTACTAGAGCTAATCAATGAATTTGGTAGAGTAGCAGGATACAAAATTAATGCACAGAAATCTCTTACATTCCTATACACTCATGATGCAAAACCTGAAAGAGAAATTAAGGAAACCCTCCCATTTATCATTGCAAAAGAACAATAAAATACCTAGGAATAAACCTACCTACGTAGACTAAAGAACTGTATGCAGCAAACTATGACACTGATGAAAGAAATTAAAGATGATACAAACAGATGGAGAGTTATACCATGTTCTTGGATTGGAATAATCAATATTGAGAAAATGACTACACTACCCAAGGCAATCTACAGATTCATTGCAAACCCTATCAAACTACCAATGGCATTTTTCACAGAACAAGAACAAAAAAATTCAGTTTGAAATTATTAAACACAAAAGACCCCGAATAGCCTAGGCAATCTTGAGAATGAAAAATGGAGCTGGAGGAATCAGGCTCCTTGAATTCAGACTATACTACAAAGCTACAGTAAGCAAGACAGTATGGTACTGTCACAAAAACAGAAATATAGATCAATGGAACAGGATAGAAAGCCCAGAGATAAACCCATGTACATATGGTCACCTTATTTTTGATAAAGGAGACAAGAATATACAATGGAGAAAAGACAGCTTCTTCAATAAGTGGTGCTGGGAAACTGGACAGCTGCATGTAAAAGAATGAAATTAGAACACTCCCTAACACCATACACAAAAATAAACTCAAAATGGATTAAAGACCTGAATGTAAGGCCAGACAGTATAAAACTCTTAGAGTAAAACATAGGCAGAACACTCTATGACAGAAATCACAGCAATATCCTTTTTGACCCACCTCCTAGAGAAATGGAAATTAAAAAAAAATAAACAAATGGGACCTAATGAAGCTTAAAAGCTTTTACACAGCAAAGGAAATCATGAACAAGACAAAAAGACAACCCTGAGAATGGGAGAAAATATTTGCAAATGAAGCAACTGACACAGGATTAACCTCCAAAATTTACAAGCAGCCATGCAACTCAATATCAAAAAAACAAACAACCCAATCCAAAAATGGGCAGAAGACCTAAATAGACATTTCTCCAAAGAAGATATACAGATTGCCAACAAACACATGAAAGAGTGCTCAACATCACTAATCATTAGAGAAATGAAATTAAAACTACAATGAGGTATCATCTCACACTAGTCAGAATGCCATCATCAAAAAATCTACAAACAATAAATGCTGGAGAGACTGTGGAGAAAAGGGAAGTGTCTTGCACTGTTGGTAGGAATGTAAATTGTTACAGACTCTATGGAGAACAGTATGGAGGTTCCTTAGAAAACAACAAATAGAACTACCATATGACCCAGCAATCCCACTACTGGGCATATACCCTGAGAAAACCACAATTCAGAAAGAGTCATTTACCTCAGTGTTCATTGCAGCTCTATCTACAATAACCAGGAAATGGAAGCAACCTAAGTGTCCATCAACAGATGAATGGATAAAGATGTGGCACATATATACAATGGAATATTACTCAGCCATAAAAAGGAACAAAATTAAGTTATTTGTAGTGCTGTGGATGGACCTAGAGTCTGTCATACAGAGTGAAGTAAGTCAGAAAGAGAAAAACAAATACTGTATACTAACATATATATAGATATGGAATCTAAAGAAAAAAATGGTTCTGATGGACCTATGGGCAGGACAGGAATAAAGATGTAGACGTAGAGAAGTAGAGAATGGACTTGAGGACACAGGGAAGGGTAAGGGTAAGCTGGGACAAAGTGAGAGAGTGGCATGGACTTATAAATACTACCAAATGTAAAATAGATAGCTAGTGGGAAGCAGTCACCTAGCACAGGGAGATCAGCTCAGTGATTTCTGATGATCTAGAGGGGTGGGATAGGGAGGGTGGGAAGGAGATGCAAGAGGGAGTAGATATGGAGATATATGTATATGAATAGTTGATTCACTTTGTTATAAAGCAGAACCTAGCACAGCATTGTAAAGCAATTATACTCCAATAAAGATGTTAAAAAGGAAAAAGACTTGGGGGTATTTTTTGTACATAATTTTCACTTCCTTTGTTAAATTTATTTTTGATGCTTGTGAATGGAATAGTTTTCTTCATTTCTTTTTCAGATGTTTCATTGTTAATGTACAGAAATGTAACTGATTTCTCTATGTTGATTTTATACCCTGCAAGTTTACTGAATTCATTGATTAGTTCCAACAGTTTTTTGTTTGGTCTTTGAGATTTTTTTATATGTAAAATCATATCATCTGCAAATAACAACAATTTTACTTCTTCCTTTACATTTATATGTCTTTTCTCTCTTTGTCTTGTCTGATTTTTCTAGCTAGGACTTCCGGAACTTTATTAAATTAAGAGTGGAGAGAAGGAATCCTTTTCTTGTTCCTGATCTTTGGCGAAAAGCTTTTAACTTCCCAACATTGAGTTAGCTATGGGTTTATCATAGCTTATTATGTTGAAGTGTTTTCCTTTATACCCAATCTGATGAGGTATAAACTCTTGTTTTACTGTTTCAATTTTTTAATTTGTTTCTCTTGCTACGGAATAGAAAATTGCACATTAACTATGTCTAATGAGGTGGGCAAAGTGGGCATTCTAGTCATCAACAGACAGTCAACACAAGAGTGTTCAAGCCAGTGACCCCTCTGGACATTTCTCAAAGTAGCAATTGACATTTCTAAGAATCCCCAAGCTTGTCCCCAGCTCTAGGTGATTTTACTTCTCTGCTACACCCCACACACTCAAGCCTTTACATACAATTCCTTTATCTCTATTCCTGCTATACAATTCCAGTCTCAAACCTCATGATTTCTCCATCAACTCTGCAACAAATCCTAATTAGCCTTTTTGTTTTCCATTACACCAAAACCAATCCACTAGCATAGCATAGGCAGATTATCCATGTTCATAACATTTCTCTGCTCAGGAACTTTCAGTGACTGTCCATTGCCTGATAAATAAAATCTCTATTTCTGAACATGGCCTACAAAATCATTTACTATTCTTTCCCCATTTACAAGCATAATGTGCTTATTCTAGTCAAGCTGGATACCTTGAGGAAGTACAGGTAGCATCCAAGAGCAAGAGATACTGGCATTAGGGAGATCAGCTTTCTTACCTGTTGCTGTGTTTGCTTTTGAACGCTTGGTTTTATTATGTTTATAAGTGATGGGGAAAATAATAGCCACCAAGAACCATATGAGACTGAAGTCCAGTGTAGATATTTACTTACCCCTGGTGCCTGGACATATGGTAAATATTTGGACCCCAATGCTTGGGCACAAGGGAGATATTTGGTAAATTAGAGTAGTTTTCATCACCATCACCATCATCATCGTTATCTATAAATGTTTCTCTTGTTTTTCTATCTGCATATGTTTCATCTCTCAACCTAAAATGTCACTTCCTTATCCCAAAAAGATACTCAACCTACTAAAACACTGCCATTTCAAGGAAGTAAATTCCCCTTCTTTGTGTATCATCCTTCCCTGTACCTTTTTAAAATGTTCATCAAATGTTGCCTTTTATTTCATTCCTCAGATCAGCAGGCTCTGAGCCACACACTTAAGAATTCAAAGCTAGTAAGCTTCAGCCCTTTACACATTTGAAAAGCCAGAGCTCTCACTGAACTTGGACAAGAAACTAGAGAGTGTTCCTCTTCTTCAAGTCCCAGATCCAGACACCTGCAGTCTTGTTGAACATCCCTCTAGATTTTCCATTTCACTCTCCTTCTCTTCATCCCTGAGACCACCTTCTCAGCTTAGGCACTGCTACAATAAAACTAGAAGGTGTGGTTAAAGCCAAAGAATAACAAGAATTCTTGGAACATATGGTCCTCCCAAGTTCAATGAATAGATTGTATAAAAATACAGACAACAAAAATTGGTTTGGGGACCTGGAAGATAATAAATAAATTTCCCATTACCAGGAGTAAAATGAAAAGAAATAAAAATATTAGTAAGAATATAAAATAGCTCTACCCATCTTCTCCCATAGCTATGTAGAAAAAGTTCCAGAACAAAAGATAAACAATGAAGAAATAATAAAATAAAATAGCTCAGAGCAGAAGACATACATCAGTCTTTAGATTTAAATGAGTCACCATCATCTCCACTCCAGGGAGAATTAGATGAAATTTTTAAAAAAGACACACCTCTAGACACATTTTTGTGATGTTTCTGACCTTCAAAAAGTAAGAGAAATGGAGAGGAACTGGGAAGTAGTGAAAATGCTCCAGATCCCTAAGGTTTCAGAAAAAAATCAGGAAACAGAGACGCATATACTTGCATTATTTAAAATGTAGAAGCATTTACCAAGTAAAGTACACAAACTATTAATTGTTGTTATTTCTGGGGAGTGAGTTGGGAGAAAGGGGTGAAAAAAGTTTTAATTTCCAAATGATTCCCTTCTATACCATATGAACTTTCCCTATTATGGGCATATAATACTTTTATGATGAAATACAATTTCTGTTTTTTTAAATTTTAATTTAGCATTACATCAAGAGCATTTAAAAGTAATTTTCTTTAACCACATTATTTTACAGTATAATAATCTATAAATATGTCATACATTATGCAATACCTCTAGGATATTTTTAAATTTTTGTTGCCATAAATAAATCTGTGAGGAAGTATATTCCCCTAGTATATTTATTTTTCTATGTATCTCTGATTAGGAATGAATTCTGAGGGGTAAAGTTATATCTTAAAGGGGTTTGGTATATGTTACCAGTTTTCCTCCAAAATGATTATAAGAATTTAAAGCCCAACCAAAAGAAGATAAAAATACCTTTTTTGCCATATCCTCAACAACACCAGATGATAGTTATAAATATATTTTTGATATGTGGGGGTTCATCAATCATAATTACTGAATTACTCCCATATACAAGGTGCTAAGCTAAGATCTTCATCTATGGGAAACAAATAAGATAACTTCTACTCCTTGACCAATGATCTACTTGGGAATATGGGTAAAATGCATAGAAAGAATAACAAATAATTTAAGGCAGCATTTGATGAGCAGCAAAAGAAAAAGATGCAAGTTTATTAATGTGGTTGACAAGGGCTTTCTAAACATGTAGTAAAGATTGGAAAGCACAAAAGGAAACAGCTGATATATTTGTCTACCTCAAGTTAAAACCAAACAAGTCAAAAACTTCTCTACAGCAAAACTGAAATACAAGCCACAGAATTAGAGGCATATATAATAAATACCTATAAAGACGGGGAGGAGTCCAAGAGGAAGATGGGTAAAGAGATGATTTGTGAATGAAGAAATACAAATAGCTAGTAAATATGCAGTAGTGATCAACCTCACTGATATACAGACAATGGAATATTACTTTTGTTAATATAGAAAAGATTTAAAACATTATTAAATCTCAGTGTTTAATTTGTATGTGTGAAAACATGTGCTTTTGCTTGAGGTATATGTCACATACACATAAATAGGACAATCTTTCCAGGGGGCAGTTTGACCACATGTATCCAATATCATGTGCATATATGTCTTGACCCTGCTACCCTACCATAATATTTCAAATTAAGACATAATCATACAAGCTGCATAGGATTGCACAAGATATTCAGTACAGCATTATTCATAAGAGAAAATGGATGCTCTTCCATAGAACATTTAGTCAAACATGGTGCATGCACAAAATGTAGATCCTACAATGATGTGCAACCATTTTTATTGACATGGAAAGCCATCCATTTAATATTGTTGAGTGAAAAGGAAAACTACAAAACAAAATGCATAGTATGATCTGACTTATATAAAAAACATACACACATGCATATATATGCTTAGAGAAATGTTTGAAAGGATATTCACCAAAGTGTTAATAATGGTTACCATTTTTATCATTTTCATTTGTACAAAAAATATTATTTTGCCAAAAGAATAAAGTTATTTTCAAAAGAAAGAAAAAATCATACTCTTGGTACTGATGATGACAGAAGCCAGGTTTCCTGGAGGACCTGGGGCTTCACCTTGGGAAACTGTAACATTATGACTCTTCATTTTTAATGGCTAAAGCAAACACTCAAGGAGATTTGGGTCATAGAATAGCATTATCACTACCATCATCATCACTATATATTCAGGCCTCCAAATTGAATGACAGTTTCAAGAAAAGCCATAGTGAAGAAATGTTCTCTTACTCATAGAGAGATAAGAAGAGCCTGAGGGGACTGTGAAAGACCAAGCTGGAAGCAATGAGTAGCAGAAGGAGTTTGGCTCTTTCCTGAAGCAAATGTTCTTTATTGGATCCTGAGAGAGTGATAGGTTCTAGGAAAGCCAGTAACAGCCATCTCACTGAGTCCTGACTGTCTGCTATTTGCACTGTGGTCATCCAGGAAGTTCTCTTCCAAACTGTGCCTTGTTTTCCTGAGTCTCACCAGATCCCTTTCACTTCCTGAGCCTAACGCAAGCTAAACATCTCTATAAAAACTTTCAAATCCAGCAGTGACCTCACTGTCCTGTGAGCTTCAAGCATCACTATCTGAGTCATTCTCTTAGCAACTAATCACTGAGTCTGTCCTACCTTTCCCATGTTGCCTCATGTGGTTATTTCAATGACTTCAGCATACATGTTCAGCCCCCACTGAGCTAGACTCTGAGGTTCCTGAAGGGTGACCATATAATTAACCTATGTCCTTGAATGAGAGCTTTGAGTGAAAGGGAAATAAAAACAATTATAATTATATATTTTAATAATTATTTATTGGCACCAACTGGCTTCACCACATTGGTGGATCTATAAAATAGTTTTATTCAAAACCTATCTTGAAAAGGGAAATTCTGTCTGAAAAATAAAAATAACATCAAGCTAGGTACATTTTAACATGTATTATTTTGATTATCTAAACATTAAAAAATAACAAGCAGAATAATTATACTTGCTAAATATTTGATATTTCAATCTGATTTTAGCTGTCTCTAGTACCATGTCATTGGTGCTCTTTAGAATAATGTGTGCTATATACATGGTTTTATTATTTTTATCTTTTTCATAAAGTTGCCTATGATCTTCTACAGAGCTGAACTTTATGCTAATAATTTTAATTGTTGACACATTCTATTATTGTTACTATATAGAACATGCAATTTTTTATTAAGAAAATACTTTTCTTACAGATGCAGATGTACCTGGTAAGCGAAGAGTATATTCTATTAAATGAAGAAAATTTAATTTCTAACCTGAAAATATGTAAATGGTTAGGCTAAGATATTTTTATAAACACTTTCATTTTGTTTCCATTCTCAGTTTTAAAGCAACTATTTTTCAAAGATGAAACTCATCAAATAAATTGTCTCCATTTATGATTCTTTTAAATATAATTTCACCAAACTTAGGTACTACAAATGGTAGACCTCTTCACTTTTGTTCCATTCCAGTACAGAATAAAAATGTATCCAATTTAATATAAGAACATTACTGAAAATTCTTTCTCAAAATCAAGATATTCCAAAGAACATAGATTTCAAAATTAAATCATCTACAATTTCAACTCTCATTATTTGTTTTGTTCAGTTTCAGTCTTGATTTTGAGTGTTTTCCTGTTTGCCATTTTTTTTATTGTTATCAGTAAAGCTTTTGGTGTTCCATTTGTTGAATATTCTGATTAATGTTTTTCAATATATTGAACGAAATGCAAACAAAGCTTTTCCTGAAATTTTACAACCTTTGTTGGTCATATATGTTTATTTATAAATACATTTCAATAAATCTAAAATATTTAAAAAATCAAGTAATGGGGGCAGCAAAGAGAGAAAGTATATACTGCCATTTCATTTTCTTAAAATTCAACATCAATTTTGTCTCATATACAAAATTGTAGTTTAGTTACTTTCTGTACACATGAAAATTTCAATTCTTGGTTGGTAACTAAACTTATTTAATGATTATTTCACAGTGTATAAATTATTGAATAATTATGTAATACCCTTGAAACTAATATAACATTATATGTCAATTACATCTCAATTTTAAAAATAATTGTCAATTATAACAACAGCTACTTCTATTTTTTGGCACATTACAGCAGTCTGTTTTGATGAATTATGAACTATGCATGTACCATAACCAATTTGATAAAAATATTTCTGCACCATAGATTTATTAAATTAGTAAAACATCACTTTCACCACAACACTACACCAAATTTAAATTGGTTTTGTTACCCCAAAATCAACAAAATCTTTACCTATGTTGAACTTTTTGACTGAATTGACTGTAACATGCATAATAATGTCAGGTATTTCATCTCTGATAGAATATGTTTCAGTAGCTTTACTTTGATTCAATAAATTGGATGAAAATAAAACAATATTGAAATTAACTAAATTCTACTTAAAACATCTGATGACACTGATATAAAACTGGAGTCTTCATCCCTTGCAGTTTTCTTCATTTTCTAACAGAGATGACACATTAGCAGTTCTCTCTTGACTTCTTGTACAATTCACAAAAGTCTTGGTTACACAACTTGCAATTAAAACAATGAGCAAATTCAGTGTAGAGCAGTTACATGATTCAAGTGGAAGTCATGTGCCACAAAACAATCTATAAACCTATCTTCTGTAGTTGCATTCATTAAATGGTCATTTTTTGGCACAGTTTTAACATCACTACAAACTGTTGAGGTTGAATATTGATGTTTTGTCAGCATATTTGTGTCTTCTGGTTTTCATGTGATCAGTGATATCCTCATGGCAGATGACAAATGTTGACATTTTGTCAAATTAGTCATTCATCAGCAAATTTCCAACAGAAATTTAGACCTTGAGCCTGATTTTTTTATTCAATATATGCTTCCTGTTTTTGAAGTCATTGGTACTGAACAGGTTTATTGCCCCAAAATGAGATAATATCAATAATAGAATAAAGGAATAGTTGTAAATTTACACCATGTTATAAATGATAAAACCATAGTTGCAAGAGGGTTTATACTACTCTCTCTATACACTTTATGGCAGTATTGCTTAACCTCTTTCTCACTCAGATTTCATATGTAACTAATCTATAATTTCCTAAGTTTCCAATAGAGCCACCAACCAGGATTCTTAGGCCATCATACATATTCAAGGGCTGGCAGGACCAGTGGCATTGGATGCTTCTCCTGTTATGAAACCAAACTTGGTTTTGATCACCCAGCACACAGGAAAGCCAATCTACTGACACCAGGTTATGGCAAAGGAAAAGTACAGTGTTTATTGCAGGGCAAAGCAAGGATAACAGGTAGCTCATGCTCAAAAGACTCCTGGATGGCTTTCAGGGAAGATTTTTTTTTTTTTTTTGCGGTACGCAGACCTCTCACTGTTGTGGCCTCTCCCGTTGTGGAGCACAGGCTCTGGACACGCAGGCTCAGTGGCCATGGCTTACGGGCGCAGCCGCTCTGAGGCATGTGGGATCCTCCCAGACCGGGGCACGAACCTGTGTCTCCTACATCAGCAGGCGGACTCTCAACCACTGCACCACCAGGGAAGCCCTCAGGGAAGAATTTTTAAAGACTGTGTGAGGAAGAGGGTCACAGGGTACCCGATCAGCTCATGCACAATTCTCTGATTGTTTGATGGTGAGGGAACAGGGTGAGATTTTGGTAATCTCAATCATCAACCTTCTGGTTCTTTCCAGTCTGAGGTCTGCATGCTGGTGGTCAGCAGGTAGTTAAAGTCTTCCACCTGATGGGGGTCTTAATATCTGCAAATACTAAACAATTCAAGGATGTAGCTCAAGATATTATCTATAAGCCCTTAAGGAAGAACTAAAGGTCTTTGACTTTGTTTTATGGCTAAACTATTATTATTTTGTCTTGCTTGACTATTTTCCTTTGCTTCTGCATTTTCTCACTTTACTGATTAAATTTGTTCTTTGGAACTTGGGTAAGCTAAAGCTTTTCTACAAACAAGATGCAGGGGCATGGGCAGGGTGGCAGATGTGTCCCTGGGAAGGCCCTGCAGGATCCTGTTCAGTTTCACTCCCTCCAGAACTTGAGGTTTCAAGGCACTAGATGTCCCAGCTGCCCATGCCCAGTGCACTTATTAACAGGGAGCTTCTTGTATACCATCCCTGAAAAGGAGGTGGTAGTTATGTTTTGTCAGGAGAGAGCTATCACTGGTTGTTTTTAAGATTTGACTAAGCCTTAGAATAAGAACTACTGATACATTTACCATACATACATCTCACACAGCCCTGGACAAGACTGCAGTGCCATGATTACTAATAATATTTTAAAAATGAGAAAATAATACTTTAAAAATACTCATCTGGGACAAGTGCTTTGGATAATAGGACAAGAAGAGTAAACTAGTTCTGAGCTAGGTAAACCAAGTATCCCAGGCAAACCAAGATGTATGGTTGTCCTCTCCATCCTCTTCTCAGAGCTTTTCACATCACAGGTAGTCAAATCTTGCCCTCACTTCTGTGTAGATATTAAGAGTTCTTCTCCCTTTAAACCAAGTACTGCCTCTTGTGTGGTATTTCTACCACAAGAACTCTTTTCTTACACCTTTTCTATGCCATAACATAGATGTCAGTAGAACCCTTTCATTTTTTTTAAGACAAAATAAGTTTCACACAGGCACACAGCTGGTATTAGAAGAATGCTTAAGTTCTATGTCTTCCATGACAACAAAGCTGCCTTTCATTTTTTTAAACTGATGCAAAGGTATTAACAAATCAGACAATGATAAGATAGATGACATTAAAAATACTTAGCTTTTTGAAAAGACCGAAATGACTAAGAATTTTTCTGGAAGTTTTAAAATGTAATTTTCATTCCTATAGCTGTATATAGTGGGGGTGAGCTTGAATCCTCTGCCTTTTTATGACTCTGCATAGCATAGTGCATTGAGCATAAATTGGGCTGAGAGTTGACTGTGGAAGGTGTTTCTGTATCCCTTACACCATGAGTCTGGATTGTAGCATCCACTCCCAGTCTGAGGCACAGAGAAGTGGAAAGAGGAAGTAAGGACATGCCATGGCCACACAAGGACAGCTTTTATCTCAAACTAGTTCTGGCCAATTAAGAAGTTTTTCTCTTGAGATGAGAAGCAGCTCTATTTTTTGTTTTATGATCTTTTGTTTTTTGTGGGTTTTTTTGGCTTTTATTTGGGAGATTGAAAGGTCACGGGAAGGTAGTAAATGAAGGGAAGAAAACATTCTGGTAAGGTATGAGCCTCAGTTCTGGAGTTGAACAGCACTGAATTTGAGTCCCAGAAAAGTTAGGGAACCTCTCTATACCTCAGTTTCTGTACCTGGAACTGGTGAAAAACACCTTCTTTATGGAGTAGATATGCCCAGTACATGGAGCTAGTCATTATATGTCATTTATCATTTTTATATTTTCATTTAATTCTTACAGCAACCTATGCAAAAAATATATTACTATATTTATGCTCCAAATGTTTAACTCTGTACATGAGATACTGGGAGTGTGTCCAAACTTGGATTCCCCTGAAACAAAAGACTGAGTTGAGTGACCTGTTATATGTAGATAGCATCTATGGGGATATAATCTCCAGGATGATGATATAGGGCCAGGGTATGAGGCAGAAAGAAAGAAAAAGAAAGAAAGAAAGAAAGAAAGAAAGAAAGAAAGAAAGAAAGAAAGAAAGAAAGAAAGAAAGAAAGAAAAAGAAAGAAAAAGAAAGAAAACCAAGGAAGCACGTGGAGGTGTCTACCATGGAACGCTTACAGGACCTTCTGAGGAGGCTTAAGAAGGTCTCAAAACACCAGCCTGGGAAGAAAGGAGAAGGCACCTTTCCAGGGCTCTCAGTCCCCAGTGGTCTACACTAATTGGGCTCAGGAAGAGGTGAGTAGCCCAGCCGGAGGCAGACCAGGTACTCTCAGGTTGCAGGTACTATGGACTGTCCAGGACTCTGTGGACCTGGACACTCCTGGCTGCAGTAAGAGCTGGGGCACATCAGGGGTCTGACCCAGGTAATGAAGTGAAGCTCTGGTCTGTTTGCCTTCAGAGCTTGCACTTTTTCTAACATATCACATGATCTTTTTATACACATGTAGTGAAGTCTGCCTGTGGTATGGTCCAACTCCTTAGACATGGATCCTGCAAAGAGGTCAAAATGTGAGGTTGCTCTTATAGCAACTCCTTAAACTGCTTCTACCCGGTTGAACAATGCAAATCAAGAGGGATTACTGTTTAATTATCTCTATTCCATGCAAAGAAAACCTGGATGGTTCTCAAACTTGGATCCATATTAGAATCACTGGAAAATTTAAAGATGTCCAGAAGCCTGGTTTCCAGCCCCAGAGATGTAGATTTAATTGATTTGTGATGTGTTCTGGACAGCAGGAGATTTGAGAGACGCCAGGGGATTCTAAAGTGGAGGTAAATTTGCGAATCACTTCTTTAGAAAATAGCAACAAGAGCGAACTCCTAAGTTGTTCAATCTTTGACTCTGAGGATCCCATCCTTATATTGGATATAAGGATTATAATTATTATTCTTCACTGGATAATTGTCCCAACATTCTCTTCACTCTGCTCACAAGAACACAACTGTAAGCAGTGCCATTATTCCTCACTCACTGCCCCTGACTCATTTCACTGACCAGCACTCCCAGCTGAGCCTATTTCCCTTAGACCCAATCCTTTCTTTAATTGGAGGCCAGAAGTTACAGAGTTTTCGTTATATATTCACCCAGCAAATGAAAGAGCAGGCCCCCAGGAAGGTGAGGCTAAAAAGAAAATTATTTTACATAAATGAAAAATTGCTGAGAATATTAAATAGTGTGAAAATAATTTTCTCAGATATAACTTCATAAATTTCTATGGTAGAATATTTAGAAAATATAGAAAAGAAGAAAATTACAGTCACTCAGAGATAATTATTGTTAAACTGGCATTTTTTTCTATAGCCTTTATTTACTTATATACATATACTCATTATAACTTGCCCTTTGTGTTCTTTTTCTTTAAAAGTATCTTTTTTTTTTCAACTATCTGTTATGATTATCATATGATTACTCTGATTCTTGAAACCCTCACTGCAGATTATCATACCTGCCACTCAGTTTGGGAAGTGGGAAAAGAGGGGCGGGATGCTGGCCTTCCCAGAAGTCCCAAGCTGGGCAGGGTCATTGGCTATCAGGAACCTTTATTTCTCCTTGCCTTGTTCTTCCTTCTTCTATCAGGAGAATCAATCTGCCAGAGGCTAGGTTAGGCAGGGAATACCCTTGCCGGCAGAGTCCCAGGCTAGTCTGCTCCTTGAAGGTAGGTGCTGTGGCCTCCCTCCCTCTTTTGCTCCTGAACTTTGCCTGGCCCAGTGCTCTGGGCAAAGGGGGCTGTCAATAACCAAGAATTGACTCAGAACTCTGTCTTTAAAAATTCATAAATACCTCCCAGTATTCTAATGAATATACAAAGAATACGGTGCCCTTAGCTACATTATTGTATAATCGAATCAATGAGAAGATGAAAACAAAGACCAGAGCAGCACCCCCCTCCTCTGTATCCTTCCTACTTGTTTACCAAGAGTGAGAAAAGCGTGTAAGGGCAGTGTGGTCCGAAGCAGAAGGAATCCGGGTCATCTCTTACGTTAATTTCATTTCAGTTGCTCTATCTCTTTTCTTTTGCTAATCATCTTAGTGTTTCTTTCAGGTTTTCTGTTGTTGAATTTCCCAGGAAATCATTTTTTTTCTCAAAGAGCTAGCTTTTGCACTAATACATTGTATTTCTTCCTATTTTTAATTCATTGCTTTTTGCTTTAATATTCATTGTGCTTTGTTCTTTGTATTCTTAGGGCATATTTTAATATTTATTAAAAGAATAGTTCAATGTATTTCCTTTCAGCATATAAGATTGTAAATTTACCATTTACCATTGTCATATTTGATAAGTTTGACCATTGTTCTCATATTGCGGGCTCATGAAAACTCTGTGTTGAGGGTTTCACTCTTGCATTCTTTGAGCAATTCAAAATGACACTTTTTTAGGAATTTAGGTAACTTCTGTTTAACATCATTTCCAGTTTACTAATTTGTAATGAAAGGATGTACTTTGCCTATTTAGAGCATTTTGGCTCACTGTAAAAAATATTTTATATATCATTTAGTCTAACTTCCCAGTCAATGTGTGAGATTCTAATATAGTTGCCAATGAGCTTTTAACACCAATAACTTGCAGCTATGTGCCCTTCCCCCTCCTATTACCTTACCTCTTTATAGAAGCACTCATCATCCTGAAATCTGTGTTTATTTTCCCTTGTCTGGTTAGAATGCATTTATCACATATGTATTATGCTTTAAAAATATATCGATTAATTGTACTTATATTTAAGATTTACTATGCAAATATCAGATTGTATGAAGTCTTCTCTGTATTGCTATTTTTGTTTGATATTGTGTTTCCAGAATTATATTACATTTCCAGAATTAATCCATGTTGTTGTTTGTAGCTATAGCTTATTTATTATTACCACTGAAGATATTCCATCATGTTTACTATACCACAATTTATTTATCCACTCTCCTGTTGATGGATATTTGGGTTGTTTCCAGCTTTTTGCTCTTATGAGCAGTGCTGATATGAAGATTCACAGGCATATCTCCTGGGACACATGTGCTGGGTCTTAGGGTACGTGAACGTTTAACTTCACAAGATCATTCTACGTTGTTTTCAAAGTAGTTGCACTAATTAATACTCCTACCAGCAATATATAAGAGTTTTATTTAGACTCCTTTGATTTTTGCCAGTGTAGTGGTACAAAATGATCTCTCTTTGTGGTCTTAACATTTACATTATTACTAATAAAGCTAAGATGAATGTTTCACATATTGAATGGCAATATCCACTTCTCTAAAACTCCTATTCATGTTTTTTGTCTATTTACTAATTAGATATATTTATCTTTTTATTTGTAGGAGCTCTTTATATATGCTAAATTCTAATCTTTGCCTGTTATATAGGTTGAAAATATCTTCTTCTAGTTTCTGGCTTATCTCTTTAATTTTTTAATTGTGCTTTAATGGATACAGGTTTTTAATTTTCAAGATCAAATGTCTGGGGACTCATCAGTGATACTCCCTAATAGAGGACTCCTCATTTCTCTAAATCAGCGGTCCCCAACCTTTTTGGCACCAGTGACCTGTTTCATGGAAGACAATTTTTCCACGGGGTGGTGGGGGGATGATTCAGGCAGTAATGTGAGCGATGGGGGCTATGGTTCTGGCGGTAACACAAGCAATGAGGAGCGATGGGGAGCGGCAGATGAAGCTTAGCCCCCTCACCCGCTGCTTACCTCCTGCTGTGCAGCCTGGTTCCTAACAGGCCATGGACCAGTACCAGGGGTTTGGGAGCCTTGCTCTAAATGACTTCTGTTCCATCAATGTGCACCTTAAACTTAAACCTGGTGTAGGCAGGTGTAGGGCAGTCGTCCCTCAGCAGCTGTCCAAATACCTGTATGACATCCTTTGTCATAAACTAGTATCACTCAGTGTTTCCTCCGTATGACTATGAAATCCTTGAGAATGGAACTTTGTAATTTCCTCATCTGTATATTGAAATAAAAATAGTTCCTCTCTCTAAGTTTTCCCTGAAGATCAAATTGGCAATAAACATATTATGTTGGTTTGTTTTATTAAGTTGTATTAAAATGTTATATCACTCTTAGACTATAATATTCTAACACTTTCAGATTGGTCCAACCAGGACACAGGTACATGGAGACTATGGAATCTATACTTTGCCCATTAGGTACGTCATAGTTCTAACCACATAAGAGTGTCTTCATGACATCCTGGTAGGCATAGCCTGTATTGTTTCAACTTAAATAAACCGATCCTTTCTCCCCCCTCAAATGGAACACTGCTATGATTTGCCCTCCTTCCATAAAAAGTGGAGGAGAGAAATAAATCTGATGGAAAACTTGAGTCCCAGGATACCAGTAAAGCCAGGGTGTTTGCAAGGCAGGCATTTCTTTGTGCATTCCCCACCCCAGCACCAGCGAGAGCTTTACTCTGAGTCACACTCTCACCTTATTTTCCTTGTGACCTGGGGTCAGGTAGGAACAGGGCAGAAGAGAGCCACACTAACAGGCCTCTGTGGTAATGGTAATCTCAAACATCACCCCTGTACTAGACTCTAATCAAACTGGCGGGGGATTGTTGCCTCTGACCAAAGGAACAGAGATAACAAGGGGTGAGGGGAGGCAGGATATATCAACCAAGCACTCCTGGCAGAGGTGATTTTGTCAAAAAGCCTTTGCGTGAACAGGCATCATTGTGGCATGACACTCCCACCTGGAAATATCTATTCAGAAACCTTTTCTTGATCTCTCACTGTTCCTTTCCCTTGTCGTTCATTATTTTATTTCCTTTAGGTTTGATTAAATACCCTGCTCTGTTACCAGAACAAAATGAATGATTCAAGTATACAAGGACCCAAATTAATCTCTCTTGACCTTTCTAATATGAAATATAATCTTTCATGGCTGTAAAACAAGATAACTTTGTACATACTGAGGTTAAGCATGATTGAAGAATTCCTGTGTAACATGAAAATATCCTGCATGTTATTTTCCTGGTTAAAGGTTTATAACATTGGAAAATACTGTTACAGACATTTTTTTTAAGTTCCTTTTTTAAAAGTGATTTTGGAACCATTAGGGTTTGGAAGAGGGAGAAGTAACGCGCACACACACACACACACACACACACACACACACAGAGACACACACGCAGAGTCTCTATATCTAAAATGGAAGTTGATGTTTTAATTCCTTGTGTATAAATTTTCACCACAAGAGCAATGCTGGGAGTCACAGCAGCTACAGCTACGGGTTTTACATACTTGGTTAATTAGCAATTCTTACCAAACCGAGTGTATCATTTCTCTTTAGAATCCTGCATAGCCTCGATTAGACATATTTACGGGAAAAGTCAATGGATAAGACATTAGAGGCCAACCTCAAAGTCAGAATAGAGCAACCGTAGACCTTAGAGAAGTGCTTTATTAGCCAAGAATTGGTTGGTTATTGATCCTGGTCTGTTTCTCTGGTCACAATAGCACTTACCCTAATTTTTCTAGTGTAAATATAAGTAAATTTGAATGGGTGTTGTTGAAAACAATCTGTAAATCTACATTTTGTGGTTTGGGTTGTAATTGTAGTTACTGGAAAGTTCAATATCTGGGACATGTCGAGGAGACAAGGCTGTGGCCTGGCACCCTGCTCTCTGCAAATACCTCCTGAAGCACTTTCTCAAGGGCTATTAGAGCAACTCTGGCTCTCTCCGCTCAGAAAACGCAGAAACCACATGGGTACTCAGCTGAAAAGGAAAGCACCTGGGGGCAAGGGCTGAGCATTTTCAGAAGAAATGTTGTGCATTTAACTTAGACGTCTTTATCTTTCTCTCTCTCTCTCTCTCTCTCTTTTTCCCCCTGAGGTCAACCAAGCAATTAAGGAAGAAGATATGAACCGTTTTCCTGTTTTCCTGAAGGTAAATAATAATAAATTCACATTTGTTGCAACATTATCATTCCTTGTGACTTTAAGCTTCCTTTCCTTTCCTTTGTCTGTCCTTCCCCCATCTTAGATTTGATATTAGAGACTTTTCAACTCACACTGTATTCTCATCACAACCTAAGTTCTTCTCATGATACTGGGAAACACCTCCCCTAGAAAATGTTACCGGGTTAATGAGGGTTAATGGGGATTTTATTTCACCGGGATGTTGCCAAGAAATTTTGAGATGAATGGGAGTGAGGGTGGGAAATGGCCTCACTGATGATGAAACCAGCACAAAAAAAGCATTGAAGAAATCCCACTGTTGGAATACCATGTTTGAAATAGAAATTTGTAAGTTCAGTTGTTTGTCTGGGGTTACTAGTGCTTGAGAGCTCATCATTTTCATTCTTTCCAAAAAAACCTCTGTACCTTTAACTTACATTGAGAGGATACAAGAAAATCATTTCTACAAAAGGAAAAAAAATGAACGTGTGAAAAAAATAAAGCAAATTGAAATGTGTGAGCAACTCATGCACATACTCCACATGATAACAGAAATCTCCAGAAGAGAGACAGAGTGATGGAGGTGGAGCTTATGAATCTTACATGGCAGCCAGTAATCTACTTTCTGGTTGGAAAACAGTTATCCACTTGTGTTAAGTAAGAGTTATTTGGGCTTACTGGAGGCAATTAATTTAACAGCAAGCAATGTTCTCTTTTAATAGTCACTTCTGTTTTGGAGCTTTTATCTCTAGCTTCAGTTCCTCCCCATCCTTTCAGTCCCAGCCATAATTAATTAATTGCAAGTCCCAACGCTTGTATTTTCAGTTCATGCCTTAGTGCCTTCCGCATACTATTCCCTCCACCAGTACATCATCTTCTCCTCCTTTTCTACCTAGCAATTCTTTGTATTCCAGAGACTTTGACTTCTTCTGGAAAGCTCTTTATGACCACCACCCCCTATTCTATATTCATTTAGGAACATATTCTGAAATGACACAGCACAATAGCATCTTTTTTTTTAATCTATCCCCAAACTGATTTTTATTTTATTTATTTTTTATTGAAGTATGGTTGATTTACAATGTTGTGTTAATTTCTGCTGTACAGCAAAGTGATTCAGATATATATAGAGAGATATATGTATATGTATATATGTACATATATATTCTTTTTTATATTATTTTCCATTATGGTTTATACCAGGACCCTGTGCTATACAGTAGGATCTTTTTGTCCATCCATTCTATTGAGGTTCCTCAGAAAACTAAAAATAGAATTACCATATGATCCCGCAATCCCACTCCTGGGCATATATCCTGAAAGAACTATAATTCAAAAAGATATATAACAATAGCATCTTAATGATTCCACCTAAATTGTGAGCTCTCTGGAAACAGGGAGTAAGTGTTAATTTTTCTATCTGTAGAAAATAACTCCCATAGTGTTTGGCATGCAATCTATAAGCTCAATGAGTACTGATAGATAAACAAATGAATGAGTCCCTGTCTCTTGCTAAGCCTAGGCAATTCCACATGACGAAGGCAGAACTTAAAACTCAAATGCAAATATAAGGGTCAGGTAAATGACCTAAATCAGTCAAGTGACTCAGGAGTAGCATTTATCTTGCCATAGCAAATGGAAATATATATCCAAGTTTGCTGGGCCTTCTCTTTTTTAAGATAAACCAGAAATTTGTATTTTTATTTATGCTATTTTATATGGCCCACGTTCTCCCAGATTGAAAAAAACAAAAAATCCTTCTCAAGAAAATCCTGTAGTATTAAGCATGGTTCTCTGTATTTCTTTATCCATCAAAGTAAGATCTCAGAACCATCAGTAGACAATCACATGGACCAGATGGGGAGCCTTCAGGACCAAAAACTAAATGCTCTTATAGAGTTGGCTAATTTGGAGCCAGCTACTTAGCCTGGGAACTCCTTTTTCCTAAAAGATAGTTTATGGAATCAGGATAATGTAATGCCCAATGTTCAGAACAGCCTTCATTGGCAGTCAGAATCTGGGAATACATTATCAGTAGCATCATGATGAGGCAAAGAGAACTAGAGAGATAGGGGTACAGGATGCACTCATTATTAGAGAAGTGTGTCCATGAGAGAGATTTATTTGAAGACCATGTGATTGTCTGTTTCTATGGAATCTACCTAAAAGCTATTAGAATTAATAAGTGAGTTTGGCAAAGTCACAGGATACAAGATCCACATACAAAAATCAATTGTAGGGCTTCCCTGGTGGTGCAGTGGTTGAGAGTCCGCCTGCCAATGCAGGGGACACAGGTTCGTGCCCCAGTCCGGGAAGATCCCACATGCTGCGGAGCGGCTGGGCCCGTGAGCCATGGCCTCTGAGCCTGCGCGTCTGGAGCCTGTGCTCCGCAACGGGAGACGACACAGCAGTGGGAGGCCCGCATACCAAAAAAAAAAAAAAAAAAAAATCAATTGTATTTTTACACATGGGCAACCAAAACTTGAAATAAAAAATACACTTTACAATATCAGCAAAAATATGAAATATTTAGGGGTAAATATGAAAAAAAAAATAAAAGATATATGACCTGAAAGCCAAAATATATTGCTGTGAGAAACTAAAGAAGACCTAAATAAAAGAAAATACATACCATACTCATTGGCCAAGGACTCAAGATTGTTAAGATATCAGTTCTTTGTAAGTTGATCTTTTTACAAAAAAAGTTTTATTGAGATATAATTCAAGTACCATGCAATTCACCCATTTAAAGTGTAGAATTAAATGTTTTTTAGTGCACTGACAGAATTATGCAGTCATCACCACAATCTAATTTTAAAATATTTTGTCCCACCAAAAGAAACCCTGTACTCACTAAAAATCACTCCTTTTCCTCTCCAACTCCTTGGCCCTACAAAACTACTTTCTGTCTCTATAAACTTGCTTTTATTTCATAAAAATTGAATTTTACAATATGTGGTTCTTTGTGAATGGCTTTTTGCACTTATCATGTGTTGACCTAAAATAAATAGACTGCCAGATATTTCTCCAGCAAAAAACGGATCAGGAGAGAATTGTAATTTGGGGTCTGTAACCATGGTGAGACATGCAAATCCCAGCCCAGCAAGAGAATGGGAGCACTTTTACAGGGAGGGAAAAGGAAATTGGGAAGGTTATGGTAAACGCAAAGTTTATGGTTTTTTATTGGCTGAGTCCTTGCCAGGAAAGAGGAGGAGTCTTTCTTATTTTGGAGGATCCTCTGCTGTCTTCAGAGTGTGAGAACTCCCCCTTCAGATCTCCCAGTTCTATTTAGTTGAGGTTTCTGTTTATAAATATTTTAAACGTTTTCAAGATTCATCTACACTGTAGCATGTGTCAGTGCATAATTACTTTCATTGCCAAATAGTATTCCATTGTATGAATATGCCACCTTTTATTTATCTCCCTAAATTGATCTTGGATTCAACACAGTCTAAATGAAAATGCCAATTTTGTTTGTGGAAATTGACAAACTGATTCTAAAATTCATAAGGAGTTCAAAGGACCTACAATATCCAAAACAACATTAAAAAGAAGAATAAAGTTGGAAGACTATAATTACCTGATTTCAAGACTTATTACAAAGGCCTAATTATCAAGACAATGTAGAACTGACATCAATATTTTTGACAAATAGATCAATGGAAAAGAGCAGAGAGTCCAGAAATATACCCACACATATATGAACAACAAATTTTTAACTAACATGCAAAAGCATTTAGTTGGTGAAAATATATCTTTTCAACAAATGGTGCTGAAAAAATTGGATAGCCATGTGAAAAATAGAAAACCAAAAAAAAAAAAAAAACCAAAAGAATCCCACTTCAAACCTTTTTTCATACAATTTACAAAAATTAACTCAAAATGGACCATAGATACAAAGATAAAACATAAAACTATACAATTTGTAGAGTAAACATAAGAAAATTCTGGAGTTAATCTTAGATTAGGCTATATTTAGGTACAACATTAAAGCACAATTTATGAAAGAAAAAAAATCGGTAAATTGAACTTGATCAAAAGTAAAAATGCATGCTCTTTAAAACACATTTTTTAGGAGAATGAAATGAAAAACCATAGACTTGGAGATAATATTTGCAATTTATATCTGATAAAGGACTTATATCTATAGTGTATAAAGAACTCTCAAAATATAATAAGAAAACAAACAACCCAATAAAAATGGGCAAAAGACTTGAACAGACATTTTATCAAAGGAGATATAAAGATAACACATAAGTGCATGAAAAAAACTGCTCAACATCACTAGTCATTAGGAGAATGCAAATTATAACCACAGTTAGATACTATTGTATAACTACTACAGTGGAGAAATTAATAAAATCCCCATACCAAGTGTTGATGAAGATTGGAAGAAACTGGAACTCTAATATACTTTTGAGGGTGAAATAAACTGGTACAAACACTTTAGAAAACAATTTGGTGGTTTCTTAAAAAGTTAAAATACACCTGTCATGTGATCCAGCCATTCTATTTCCAGTTATTTGTCAAAGAGAAACAATAACATATGTTCATACAAAGACTTGTTCATGAATACTCATAGCAGTTCTTTTTGGTAATAACCAAAAATTAGAAACAATTCAAAATATTCATCAACAGATGAGTACATAAAGAAATTGTGATACATGATACATAGAATACTGCTTAGCAATTAATGTTATGTTATTAACACATGCAACTACAGGAATAAATCTCAATAATTATCTTGAGTAAAAGAAGCATGGCCAAAAAAAAGAGTACATGGTGCATGATTCCATTTATCTGAAATTCGAGAAAAGGAAAATGAATGTACAGTGACAGAAAGAAGATCAGTGGTTGCATGAAGGCAGGAGGGAAGGATAACCAGGGGTAAAAAGAAACTTTTGCAAGTAATAGATAGGTTTATTATTTTGATTGTTGTAATGGTTACATGATTGTGGGCATATATCAAAACTTATCAACTTGCACATTTTAAATATATGACATCTATTTTGTGTTAATAATACTTCTATAAAGCAGTAAGCAAAATAGAGAGAATATTCTATCTCCTGGGTTGGTCCCCAGTGCTGGAAATAAACAGAGCAAGGTCAGTCATAGTTCCAGAAGAAATGGCTCTCCAGGCAGCTTCTCAATGCAAGGACTGAGGCCTGGGGAAGAAAATGAGTGCACCCATTACCCAAGGATCTAGGCAGAGGAGAGGACAGGGCTACTAGAACTAAGATACAATGTCACACGTCCTGATGCTGGACTCCTAAATGAAGGCTTCTAGAGTTTCTCATGAGAACAGGATTAATCTGACAGTTAAGGTTAGGTTTAATTCTGAAGAGAAAGACCTAGGGTCCCAGTCATGTACAGGAGAAGGCTGAGGGGGCAGAGCACCAACCTTCCAGCCCTGTTATCTGTTCATGAAATTGGCACACACTTGAGCTTCAAAGTGCCTCATTGCAGTTCACCTCTCCCATAAAGTACCGGTGCAAGGTTCTCAGGGTTTCCTTCCCTTCTCTCTCCTCAAAGCTTTCCCCTAAATTGCCTTGGGCCCATTTCAGCAACTTCACTTTAACAAGCTCTAGAGTACGCTCACGTATATATTCACATGTTGAAAAATGCTTCCAATTGTGTCAAGGAGAGGTAGAGATCCATAGGCTGTCAGAAGTATCCTGAAAGTTATCAGGGAGATAAATACTCCCTCCAAAGAGGAGAGG
This sequence comes from Leucopleurus acutus, assembly GCF_964270905.1. Classification (NCBI taxonomy): domain Eukaryota; kingdom Metazoa; phylum Chordata; class Mammalia; order Artiodactyla; family Delphinidae; genus Leucopleurus; species Leucopleurus acutus. The sequence continues at coordinate 155,822,527 of NC_139142.1, forward strand.
GGAGGCTTCCCAGAAGGAAAGATGTGGCAGCTGAACCACAGACAGATCCAAGCCTCCCCTGTTCCACGATTGTTCCCTCTCACTTTCAATCTTATGCCCCTTGCTGATCCGTCTCAGATGTCTCAGACCTTTCATATCCATCCCAATAAGTTCACCCCATTCACACTGACCTTGCTACAATTAGTCATCAGCGACCTGGACCTTCCAACACACACACACACACACACACACACACACACACACACACACACACACACCTACTCATTATGTCTGACCTGTGTGGGTGAAAATCAGGTTGTAGAATCACTCACTCATTGCACATGTTATATTTGAGCTATAAGATCTTTTAGTGACATAAACATGCCTTTTATTCTTATTTGTCCCTGAAGAGCTCTGTTCCCATAAATGGTATCATCTGGAGACAGGCGGACCAAAGAAACCATCTCGTTTTGGGAAACAATCAAGTTAAACAGAGCCCAAGCTCTCCAAGATTAACATTTTTCTGCTTGTCTAGCCTACCTGTAGTTTAACTAGGTACCGTAAATATTTCACAGCTCCCTGTAAAAATATGTAGATTCCAAGGAAGTAATCAGTTTTACAAACATACGTACACAAAATTGATTAGATGGTTCAAAGCAACAAAAATTACTACAGCAACTTCAGTGTTTACCAACAGGAGAATGGTTAAATCTATTACGCTGTATCCATGCATGGTTTAACATTTCACCAAGGAAGACATACAGATGGCCAAGAGGCACCTGAAAAGATTCTCAACATCACTAATTATTAGAGAAATGCAAAGCAAAACTACAATGAGGTATCACCTCACACCAGTCAGAATGGCCATTATCAAAAAATCTAGAAACAATAAATGCTGGAAAGGAGGTGGTAAAAAATGAACCCTCCTGCACTGTTGGTGAGAATGTAAATTGATACAACCACTATGGAAAACAGTATGAAGGTTCCTTAAAAAACCAAAAATAAAACTACCATATGACCCAGCAATCCCACTACTGGGCATATGCCCTGAGAAAACCATAATTCAAAAAGAGACATGCACCCCAATGTTCATTGTAGCACTATTTACAATAACCAGGACATGGAACCAACCTAAATGTCCATCGACAGATGAATGGATAAAGAAGATGTGGCACATATACACAATGAAATATTACTCAGACATAAAAAGAAACAAAATTGATTTATTTGTAGTGAGTTGGATGTACCTAGAGTCTGTCATACAGAGTGAAGTAAGTCAGAAAGAGAAAAACAAATACTGTATGCTAATGTATATATATGGAATCTAAAAAAAAAAAAAAAATTGGTACTGATGAACCTAGTTGCAGGGCAGGAATAAAGACATAGACATAGAGAATGGACTTGAGGACAAGGGGTTGGGGGGGAAGCTAGGGCTAAGTGAGAGTAGTATCGACATATATACACTACAGAATAAAATAGCTAGCTAGTCGGAAGCAGCAGCATAGCACAGGGAGATCAGCTCGGTACTTTGTGACCACCTAGAGGGGTGGGATAGGGAGGGTGGGAAGGAGGCTCAAGAGGGAGGGAATATGGGGACATATGTATGCATATAGCTGATTCACTTTGGTGTACAACAGAAACTAACACAGTATTGTGAAGCAATTATACTCCAATAAAGATCTATTTTAAAAAATATCTAGTCCTAATTTATCGGCAGAAAACAATCCCCATAATACACAGCAAGATGAAAAATATTTTTGTGTATGGAGTAATCTTATTCTTGACCACACCTACTGTAGGTATTCATATATGCACATTTGATTTTGGTATCTCTGGATGATGGGATTACAGGGGATTTTTATTTTCTTTAATATACATATTTTTTATTTCTAAATTCCTTGCAAAGAGCAGGCATTACTTTTATAACCAGAAATTACTCTTTCCACTTGGGCAAAAATGCACACCATACACACGTTAACATTTGCCGTGGTTGCAAGCCAGGAAGTCCGTTCTCAGGATGTGGGAGAGGGAATGAATCTTTCCTGTGTAGCTGATGGTTATGACCCCTGACCCCCTCTTTGATTAACAGTGAGACCAGCTGACTAATTTAACATGCACATTTATGACAAATAGAGCAGCCTCTTAATAATTATTAAGGATGTTCAGATTTACCAAAATAATATTTAATCTCCAAAGTGTTACTTTGCCCCTATTAATTCGTCATTTGTTCCTCAGAGCTTACACTGACAAAAATAAATTCACATTTAAAAATCCATAGTGCAAATTAGTTATGCTGTATATAATGTAATATATAATATATGTTACAAAGCTAAGCCATGACTATGTAGTTTCCTAATTAAAACAAACTAGGTGGCTTAAACAAATAAATTTATCTCCCAGTTCTGGAGGTTAGAATTCTGAAATCAAGGTGTCGGCCAGGTTGGTTCTATCTGAAGGCTCCGAAGGAGAAGCTGTTCCATCCCTCACTCCTAGCTGCTGGTGACAGCCTGTAATTCTTGGCATCCCTTGACTTGTAGATGCATCAATCTAGTCTCTGCCTCTATCTTCACATGTTCTCCCCGTGTCTCTGTGTTTTCATATGACTGTAATTAACCTCAGAAAACAGGAAGAAAAAGTGATTTGAGAAACCACTAAGGTAATAATATGTTGTAATCAGACTTTTCTTTTCACATTTGGTTTAGTAATACTTTATATACAAATATCACTGATGTGATATCATTGATGTATAATTTATCTTATTATAGAGAGTTATACATCCCAATTCAGAACAGGGTAGGGGGCCTCTGAAGTCAGGCTGTATGAATCTGTATCCTGCCTTCACCACTTGCTTGTTTCATGTGCATAGCAAGTTCTTTAAACTTGCTTAGTTTTCATTTCCTTTTCATAACAAATTAGAAATAATAGCTCCTTCTTCATAAGATGGTTGAGAATATTAAATGACAAGTACTCAATATGGCACACAGCCAATACAGTGACCGGCAGAGGGTCTTCACGCAATAAGTGTTAGAGAAATACAGAAAGAGGGAGAGAGAGGAGAAGCATGAAAGTGAGATTCAAAGAAATCCACACATATGAGAATTGTCTCCAAAACACTATTAATATGGCTATTGGATAGTTCCTTTCTGCATATGTCTTTATATATCTATATCTACCTATCTATCTATCTATCTATCTATCCATCTATCTATTTAGCTATCTATCATCTGTCTAATAAAATAATTAGAATATAATTATAACAGAATAGTAGATAATAGAATGAAATATATATATGCATGTGTATGTGTATATTACTTATTTCTATTTCTGTCTCACTTTCTAAAAGGATGATCCCTTATTAACGTTTGCATTTGCAAACAATCATTAACCATTTGTTGATTGAACTGATATATATCTGCCCCTGAGATGGCAGGATTCATGTCTGGTTCTGGGTGGTAACCCCCTACAAAGTGCCTTGTACAATGCCTGGAATATAACTGCCATTGAGAAAATATCTGGGGACTATACAAATAAATGAAATGATTGGTCTTCCAGAACACAAGCATCAGCCTAAATAAGATTTGAGGTTCATAAAAAATCCCATTAAATGCAAGAAAAAATACTATAATGATGGAAGAATAGCACACCAATGTCTTTTTTTTTTTTTTTTTGAATAACCTCTAATTTCCACCATATCTTTCAAAGATTCTGAAGTTGAAGGGAGAATGAATTTATGGTTTGGTTCAGTGTGAATATATTTCATGTTAGCCATGTCTTTTTTTTATATATAAGGCCAACAATAGTGACTGAAGTCCTTTCTAATTAACAGCTATCACCAAACACTTGGGAGTACTATTCATATGAGTTCTCGGTTTCAGTATGTGTGTGCATGCAAGTTCATGTGTGCAAATATGTATGCTTTTGTGAATTTGTGTTTTTTTCAAACTGTAACTTTAAAGGATTGAGGTTTAATATCCTTTGAGATTTCTCTAATTAGGCTCTGCTCCTTTTCTTAAATGAGTTTAGTACCCAAGTAAATGAACTAATTAGTAGTCTGTTGTTGAATGAGGCTACAATGTTTTATAAAATCTCTGGTCATCATTGGGAGTTCCCGCATAAGACTGAAATTAAACTGCTCCAAAAAACAAACAAACAAGCCCCTGTTTTTTATCCCCTCACCTTATTCCATGTCTATAGGAACTGTTTGCATGTGCTGTGCTCAGTTCCTGAAAGGGTGTGAGGAGGAAGACAAGGGTGATCGGAGGACACAACCCAAATCTGGGCAATAAAATGCAGTGATGAAAAAACAAAGGCAATTCCCAGAAGACCAGTGATCTTTTGAATGACCCAGGTAGTCTCTACAAGCTTTTGAATTTCACCTTGATGTTTAAATGAAGGCACAGAAAGAAAGAAGAGGATAATTCTATTGATTGGTGTGACTCAGAAATCTACCACAAAAGTAACATACTGATAGGGAGAGGATATGACATAAAAACAAATCTAGTCTCATCTGACTATATCACACTCTGACCTTCTTACATCCCCACAGATATCTGTAACTCATTAAGCTAGAATCTTGTTAGGGATTCACTTATTAATAAGCAAATATATCAAATCTTACATTAATTATATTTAGCCTTTTCTGAAATAAAAATATTTAGATGAGAGAAAATGAATTAATGTTCTTTTGCACTGGCTTTGTGGATAAGATTTATTTTTAATTTTTTTTTATTTTAATTTTATTTATTTATTTTTGGCTGTGGTGGATCTTTGTTGCTGCACGCCAGCTTTCTCTAGTTGTGGTGGGCTGGGGCTACTCTTGGTTGTGGTGTGCGGGCTTCTCACTGCAGTGGCTTCTCTTGTTGCGGGCTCTAGGTGTGTAGGCTTCAGTAGTTGTGGCGCACAGGCTTAGTTGTTCTGTGCCATGTGGGATCTTCCCAGACCAGGGATCGAACCCATGTCCCCTGCATTGGCAGGCAGATTCTTATCCACTGCACCACCAGGGAAGCCCTGTGGATAAGCTCTTGAGCGTGATTTCTTGAACTGGAATCATATTGCACTCATGTCATGGTCCTCTGCTACTCAACTCTCATCCCCACTCTCATCCCCACCACCACAGTTGCCTCCTACAGGAGAAAATTGCTTTGGAGTTGGACACAGCTGCCAGTAGGAACTGTGTTACTAACCCCTCTGTGCCTCAGAGTGAGCATCTAATACTTAGGGCTATGCAGGGAATGGGGAATATTAAATGCATAATGCATATAAGTTCATAGACCAAGAATACATAGAGCACAAGGGAAATACTTCAGGTTCCTTCTTCTCAGCATAATGTCTTGCCCTGATGCCCAAGTCACCTGCCTTTCTCAGTATATTCCTGACCAACCTACCATCCCAGTCTCACTGCCCTGTACTCAAGAGTGCTGTCTCCTATAGCATATTCTTTTCCCAGGCATTAACCCTTTATAATCTTGTGGTGATGATCTCTCATCCCCAGCCTCTTCAGTACTGACAATCCACTGACTACGAAATTTTTTTCCTCCACTAGCTTTTTCCAGGGTGCTAAGGAAGTGGGCACCCATGTCTCAGTGACTACAGATGCCACAGGGTGGGACAGGGGGGCTCGGGGAAGCTCTGTTCCCATTGCTCAGGCAGAGGAAGCAGAGCTGAGTCTTCCTCACCAAGCATCCACTTCCCTTTTCTAACACATCCAGAATAAAACTTATCTATTACTGTGCATATGTAGATCTCCAATTGTTCTGAGAAAGCTACTTCATTCCCATTAACTAAAGTGTAACCCTGTTTCGGGAACTAACATCCTGAGTCACTTGACAAAGCATCTTCCAGTAATGGGGCATCAGGGAGACAAGACCAGCTCTCATCTCCCCTATCCCCAGAGGAGGGAGATCATTTTACACTATTATATTTAGATCATAGTAACTTATTGACTCGAATTTTAATTAAAATAGGGATACCTAGCAGAGGTTTCATGTATCTTCAAAGTATTACATCCAGACGCAACACTGAAAGAAATAGTATTTTGTCTACAGACAACTGTCTGTCAAAATCAGGACAATGAACTAGAAATCAACATTTGACGAGTTGAGTGCCTGGTGGAAATATTGTTGGTTCCTTAAAGCACTGTTTCTGCCAAAACAGCCCAATCAATCTTAAAACAAAGCCAACAGGCTTCCAAAGACATGAATTAAGGGAGAAAATAAAATTGATTACTTATAAACGTAAGATAGGGCTTCCTTGGTGGCGCAGTGGTTGAGAGTCCGCCTGCCGATGCAGGGGACACGGGTTCGCGCCCTGTTGTGGGAGGATCCCACATGCCGCGGAGCAGCAGGGCCCGTGAGCCATGGCCGCTGGGCCTGCACGTCTGGAGCCTGTGCTCTGCGGTGGGAGAGGCCACAACAGTGAGAGGCCCGCGTAGCACAAAAAAAAAAAAAAAAAAGTAAGATATTCAGATGAAACAAGACTTTTTTGATTTTCTAAAATACTACACTATCCAACTTAAAGATTTTGTTAAAATGGTCAAGATCATGAGCACAGATCTTGAAATGCAGCAGGTCTCTTCAGTCACTGAAAACTAAAACAGGACTAGGCATGGAGTGGTTCTCAGTGAATGGCTGTGGGACAAAGGAATGGATAAAAATGTACAAACTGGCACTCACCTCAAATGCCTCAGGATGATAACTAATATCTCTCATGTGCTTATGAAGATCCAGGCGTGATCCAATTTGCTGTGCATGTGCCAACTCTTCTAATCCTTACCTCAAGCTTATGAGATAGATCCCTCTCTTCTTACAGAGAGGTTAGGGGCACTTGCACATAGCCAAACATGTCATGAGCTGAAGACACATTCTACACTGCACAGTATCTTAGATTCAAGGGAGTGAGAGGCATATGTTATATCAGTCAACAGTATTTTCTTATAAGGAGCACCATTAGAGCAATTGGGACACCCTGTCAATTGTCATTGTTTAAGGGGAAAAGACAGTCTTTAACAGTTTCTTCCCTGTGACCACAAAGTCTTTCTGACCTTCAATTTCCTAGACTGTATATGAAGATGATAAAATTTAAACCTAGAAGGTTTTCTGTAAAGATTGACAATGATATGTATAAAGCACCCAGAATAGTGCATGGCAGAGGAGAGGAGGTCCCCATCTGCATTAGCTATTATTGCTATTAACTGTTATTCAAAGTGCCCACCCTCTTGGCAAGCCTAATGAGGCAGCCTGAAGGATGCACTTCGGACTTCACCAGGCTCCCCAGAATTGTCCATGTTATGAGTCTGTGGTCAAAGTAAAGCATTTAGGGTTGGTTTTAATGAGCTACCACCCATCTGTTAACCCTTACAGATTCTTTTAATAATGCTGTTGGGTGAAGGTCTCCAGAGTACAGTACTGCCTCTTTGGTCTGGCATCCTTAACAGTAAGTGGTCTCTGGCATAATACCTACAATTATACACAACTTTCCTTCAAGATGGCCCTTTAATAGCTCTAGTGAACAAAGCACCTTGTAAATAAGGTAGTGTTGGCATTTTCATGTTGGTTTCCATTAAGCAACATTTTATGATGGTAGAAATGTTTTCACATCAAGTTCGGCATTCCAACATCCCATGTAAGGACTACAGTTTTCTACCTCTCCTCCACATTCATTCAGCAATTTGGGGAACACTTACTTAACTCCTCTGATGTGCCAGGCACTGTGCTGGTCATGAGACACAGAAATGATGAAAACAGAATCCCTATCCTTATATGGGCTATAGTCTTGGGGGAGATACAAACATTCCACAGGTAATAACAAAGAATTGTGCTGGGCAATAGAAGAGAAGCACAGGATGGTAAAAGCAGAGGGCAGGAGACCAAGGCTAGTCTGGAGGAAAACTGAGGGAACTTCTGAGCTATGGAGTCATAAACTACAAAGTAAAAGATAGGAAGGTGAAATGGCATGGCTAGGAGAGAGGGCTGGCCCAGAGAAAAGCCTGAGTGAAGGTCCAGAAAAGAGGATGAACAGGGCACTTTCTAGGGGATTTACAGGGTGGGGGAAACAGTACATCTAAAACATAAGAGGTAAAGGGCAACGGACATATGACAGAGCTGTAAAATTGGGCAGAACTCCACTTGGGGGATCATCTAATTCATGTAAGATCCATGAGGATAGCAACAAAAAATGAAACCAACATGCTTTTTCTTCCTTTGATTCACCTGGGCTCTATTGAATACACGTAGGGTGAAATTAAAATGAAATGACTTATGCTTGGATTTATGAAATAAAGAGCTGAATTATGACTATGCTCTTTTTATAAACCCCACTCTTCTTTCATGGCCCAGCTTAAAACCCACCACCACTATCAATCCACCCTTGATCAGTGTAAAGTGATTTCTCTGCTTTCAGATCTCCCAGTATTTATAGCTTTCATCACTTAATTATACTGACTTGTTAAATTATCTTCTCATACACCAGTGGCTTAACTTTCTTATTATACAGAAGGCTTCTAAAGAGCTAAAATCCCCTTTGAAACTTCTCTGTATCCCCCATAGTACCTGGCATCCACATAATTATTCACTTGGCCAACAAATGTGGTTCTAAGCACAAGAGATACAGCAAGGGAAAAGGCATAGAAGGATTCTGGTTTTGTGGGTCTTAAGTCTTACAGATAAAATGAAGTAACTTAAAATACATTTTATACATATTTGCATAACTATATATGTACACGTGTGTATGTATATGTATATATATTTGATAATAATTTCAGATAATGCTAAGAATAATGATGAAAATGAAGGAAGATGTATTAGGAAATGACTGGTGTAGAGGTATGCTACTTTGTATTATATGGAAGAGAAAATCCAGGGAGTTAGTATTTAAGTCAGGGCATGAATGATAAGAAGGAATAAGCCATGTGAAAATCTGGGGTTGAGTGTCCAGAGAGATAAACACTGAATGTAAAAACTCTGAGATGGTAAATGAACTGTCAACTGTCCCTACTACTAGAAGAAATTATAATTATGTGATACAATAGAACTAATGCTACAATGGAAATCTTATTGCAATATACATGTATCCAATCAATACATTATACACCTTAAACTTACACAATGTTATATGTCAATTATGTCTCAATTTTAAAAATAAATAAAACCAGGTCAGGGGAGCACCGTAGGGAAAGCAAGAAGGGTGTGTCAAGAAATGAAAGCAATAGGAAATATCAAATCACATATAACCATATAGAACATACATAGAGTTGGGTTTTATTCTAGAAATTAGAAGTCTTTGAAAGCTTTTAAGTACCCAGAAGGTACACAAGTTTTAAACATATTGATTGATTGGGTGCTTATGTGCATTAAATATCAGAAAGAACAGTTTAAGAGAGTAAAACTTACCAAAAATTATGTTCTAATTTGAGTTAAACACTCATGACTAAGGCCCTAACAATTGTGGGAAATTACAGCAAAATAAAGGAATTAGCTTAACAACACTTTTTCAGAATTGTTCCTTACAGCAGATGTTATCTGTCAATATTACCTTCTTTCTACAAATGTGTCTTTCATGTAAACAACATCTGCAAGTTTGCATGATGAAAATGAAATGAAGCCTGCTGGAAAAGCATTGGCAATCCTTGTTTCTATACTTGAGTGAATGCCACGAAAAATAACTTCATGACTTGAGTCTTTAAAGAGAGAGTTGGTTAATCAGAAGAATGGCAGCTGAACTGGGAAAGCACTGTTAAAGAGAAATCTTGTGTATGTAAGCACCTATTTTGCAAATGAAGCAAGGGAAGTCTTGTAGAAAGAAGGCAGAACTCCCCACTGGTGGTCATTAAACATCTCATGGGCAAAAGTAGTAATGGATTACCTTAATTCCGGCTTTAACAATTGCTTTGATTTGCATTTTTAGCATAAAATACCTTTGAGTAAAATAGCCTAAAATGTCAATAATGAAATAAATGAACAGCAACAACAATAATAATAAAATAGCTAACATTTATGGTGCTCTTCTTTGTGCCAAGCACTTCTATGAACATTGTGTAGATAGTTGCTCATTTAATCATCATAAAGCTCTCACAACTATCACCATTAATGAAATCCATCTTTTTAAAAATTGAGGTATAGTTGATTTAGAGTGTTGGGTTAATTTCTGCTGTATAGCAAAGTGATTCATATATATATATATACTTCTTTGTATTATTTTCCATTATGCATTATCACAGGACATTGAATATAGTTCCCTGTGATATACAGTAGGACCTTGTTGTTTATCCATTCTATATATAATAGTTTGCTTCTGCTAATCCCAAACTCCCACTCTGTCCCTCCCCAACCCATCCTCCCCCATGGCAACCACAGTTCTGTTCTCTATGTCTGTGAGTCTGTTTCTATTTCATAGATAACTTCATTTGCATCATATTTTAGATTCCACATATAAGTGATATTATATGGTATTTGTCTTTCTCTTTCTGACTTACTTCACTTAGTATGATAATCTCCAGGTCCATCCATGTTGCTGCAAATGGTATTGTTTCATTCTTTTTTATTGCTAAGTAATATTCCATTATATATATGTACCATATCTTCTTTATCCATTCATCTGTTGATGGACATTCATGTTGCTTCCATGTCTTGGCCATCATGAATAGTACTGCCATGGACATAGGGGTGCATGTATGTTTTTGTCCAGATATATGCCCAGAAGTGGGATTGTTGGATGACATGACAACTCTAATTTTAGTTAATAAAACCCATTTTAAGGGGTGAGGAAAGTGGGACTCAGAGAGATGAAGCAACTATCCGAGGGCCACAGCACAATAAGCTTCAGAGTCAGAGTTCCAGCTCTCCTTCTTAACTGTTTCACTGTTGCCATCTGAGAGACCTGGTCAAAGCATCTTGCTTGCAGCTAATAAGACTCTGCCTGTAAATATATGCTCAGTATTACCTGCTTCAGTTTGATGCATGAATAGTGCTACCTATCTACTTAACCTCAGCAAAGCAACCACTGATTCATTTAAAAAATATGCATTGAGGGTAACTACATCCCAGGCAACAAGGCTACAACCATGAAAAAAATGACTGAATTTCTGAAAGCAAGGTCGTCCATTCCAGTTGATTTTAGTTGAAGGAGAAAGGAGGCACAGAGAGAAAAAATACATATAATTTTGTGTATTGTCATATATATATATATGTCTTATAGTGGTAAGTATAAAAAAATCAAATAGGGTAAGGAAATAGAAAGTGCTAGAATGGGATATGGAGCTGATTTTTTGGGGTTCTGTGGTCCTGGGAAGGCTCTTCTGACCATGTTTTACTTGAAAAGACATATACAAATCAGAACACCCCACACAGGTGGGTATGACAGAGAAGCAACTGTACATGCATTAGGGAACTGGTGTAAACCATTTGGGTAGAAATCTTTAGATCTAGAATTGCAATTTTCAAGACTGCGGATTGTAAAGCAGGAGATGTTTCACATTGCAAGCAAGTCCTTCACTTTGCACGTAGATTCCTCACGGGGTTTCTTTTTTCTTTTTTTTTTTTTTTGCGGGACGCAGGCCTCTCACTGTTGTGGCCTGTGGCCTCTCCCGTTGCGGAGCACAGGCTCCGGACTCTCAGGCTCAGCGGCCATGGCTCATGGGCCCAGCCGCTCCGCGGCATGTGGGATCTTCCCGGACCGGGGCATGAACCCGTGTCCCCTGGATCGGCAGGCGGACTCTCAACCACTGTGCCACCAGGGAAGCCCTCTCATGGGGTTTCTTTACATATTAAGTTCCCTTATGCTTTAAATGATAAGTCATTTATGGAAAATCATTTCCCCATAAGTCTCTGAGGGAACTGTATATCACATAGTACGGTAAGTAGATTCATGTTATATATTTATGACATCATATTGACATCAACACTAGGAATGATGTGATTCTTCCAGATGTTTTCCTGTCCACTCTCTCATTCTCTTGAATATATGAGCAAAAAAAAAAAAAAAGAGTAAAAGAATAAAGCACATGAATATAAAATTTCAAAAGCCAAAACAATAATTTTTCTCTAAAAGACACTAACTTTCCTTTAAGATACCAAAGCCAGTTTGCTGTTATAATTCACTAAAGATCCCTACTTTGGAATCAATAGTAAATGACTATGGGCTAATTTTTGATTGATAAATTCCTCATTAAAATCAATGTCAATCTAAGCTTCCAAACTGCACCTATTAATAAAACTCTAATTGATACCTTATGCAGCCAATGCCTTTCTATGGATACAGTCAATTTGGTACTGCACTTTATTGACTTCTGGCTCCCCAAGGGAGTTTTTTCTTCCTCCTTCAGGGAGGGCCCATCTCTGCGCAGATATTCCAAAGACGATCTAAGGCATGAGGGCACTTGCCATTTAATTTAGACTTCCTGTGACAGTCCTAACATATAGCACCAATATCAGAGGATGCTGTTAGTGGACAAGCCCCAAGGGTCACCAACTATGAAACGCCAAATGCTGCACTTAAAAGCTAGACCGTCAGAAAGCTTGGTGTTCTAGACACCCTGGCTCCAGCTCCATCTACAAAACTTTAAGTGCCACTTGCTGAAGGTATGGAAAAGCCATATCCTGTCTTTCTCCATACAGAGTATCATTATGTGTTTTACAATATCCCACAAGCCCAACAACTAGAACCAGGCGAGGAGCCAGTGTTCTACATTCAAATATTCAAAGTCTCCAAAGGAAAGCAGTTTACTTGAATCCTGAGGAAAATCAGCTCCCATGCAAGAGGGTCGTATGAGTATTGATCCATTAGAACCAAAAGGAGGATTTCATCTACTAAATGATTCTTTAAAAACACCCCTAAGGATCATTGACATGTTGTTGCTTATACTTAAAATTTCTGAGTGTGTGCATTAACTTGGAGGATCTCAGTGCACAGGAAAAAATATAAAGGTTTATTGAGGAGCCAAAAGCCCAAAAGAAAGAAAAAAATCCAATATCTATTTTTTTGTTATTTTCAAACAAAATATGAAATGAAATTTACTCTAGCTGTAAAATTCCAGAATAATCAAAGAGCAGCCCAATGGCTAAAAAGAACTCAATGAAGGCTTATGACCCCTCTGCAGGGATGGGTGGTGTGAAAGATTTAGATTAAAACTAGTGCAGATAAATATCTCAAAGAGCAGATTTTTATCTGAGCTCTAAGCAGCCCTTGAGTGTTCAGAGGTGCTCAGAAAATGTCAAGAGAAAAGATTCTCCTTCAAGGCTACCAACACTTCTTCCCACATGCTATTAGGCTTAGAAACCGAGTGTCTGTGTTCTCTGGGCAATTCCCAACTAAGCTATAAAACTCACCTCAGCGAAGAACACTTAAGAGAATTGTTTTATCCTCACTGTCTATATCGCAGGTAAACCTGTGAATGGGTTTTGAGAGAATGGCTCCAGAATGCAAGGGGTTTGGTGTCCTGCTTCACTTAACCTGAAAGCAGTGAAATGATTCCCCACTCCTCCCTCCCTGTCTCTGTGTTTCTGTTTCTCTGTTTCTCTCTCTCTCTCCCCACCCCCCCAACCTCTTGCCCTATCTCTCTCTCTTTCTCTCTATTCAGGATTTCTGTTAGCTTTGGATGGCTAGCTGACCATTCCTCAGTTCCCTATTACATTTTACACTTTGTCAGGGCTTGGTTAAAGATTAAGAGGTTTCCAGAGAAACCTGACAAAACTTAGGCCGGCTCTGTCACAGCAAGCTGACTCTGCCATACACAGCTGTCCCTCAGTATCCATGGGAAATATGTTCCACGACCCTGATAGACACCACAATCCATTGTTTGCTCAAGTCTGTTATATAAAATGGCAAAAAAAAAAAAAATAGTGGGCCCTCCATATCCTTGGTTCTGCACTGGCATATAGGGAGGGCTGACTTTAGTCTACTCTGTGTTTACTGATCCCATAAAATCTAAGCTTGTGAAGTTTAAATTTCTCTGTTGAGGGAAACTTCATTTTGTATAATGTATTTATTTTTTTAATATATAATTCTTGTTCATGATAAAAGCAAAAAAACAAAGAAAAATTGGAAAATAAAGAGAAGATAAAGATCACTCTTAATTCCAGGATGCTTTATAATGAATAGCAAGACAACATGTTTTTCTACACTTATGGCTCTTTTTCTTCATTTTTGATTATCCATTTGCATTTTTCTTTAAGTAATATGATGCTTATTCTATAAATTTTGTATGATTAAAAAAATCCAGTAAAAGCTAAAAGAAATTTTACAAATGTATACACTGTTCTTCCTAAAATTGTTCTGTCATGTGACCAGAGATTCACTTAGGTCTCTCCTCACTTGACCCTTTCAGAGAAGCTCTCTGACCAATCACAGGGAGCAAGGTACTGCTAGCTTCGTCATCATGGTCCCTCCACCTGACCCCACTGCCAACCCAGTTTTTTTTTTTATTTTGGCACTGGCCATCCCCTGACACAAACAGGTATTAAATATTGGTTTATTGTCTAACAGAATGTGAGCACCACAAACTTTCAAGTTTCTGGTTAAAATTCAGATTCAAATTCAACAATGGTTTCCAAACTCTGGGAACCCACAATTATTACTATTATTTTTTTAAGACTATTTAAAAGAAGTTTTAGGTTGACAGCAAAACTGAGGGGAAGGTACAGCAATCTCCCATATGACCTCTGCCCCCCACATATTCATAGCCACCCCATTATCAACATCCCCCACCAGAGTGGTACATTTGTTACAATTGATGGACCTACATTGACAGATCATAATCACCCAGAGTTCATAGTTCACATCAGGGTTCACTCTTGGTATTGTACATTCTATGGGTTTGGACAAATGTATCCACCATTATAGTATCATACAGAGTATTTTCACTGCCCTTAAAATCTTCTCTGCTATGCTTATTCATTCCTCCTTCACCCCTAACCTTTGGCAACCAATGATCTTTTTGTCTCCATAGTTTTTCCCTTTCCATATAGTTGGAATTATATAGTATGCAGCCTTTCGGATAGGCTTCTTTCCCTTAGTAATATGCGTTTAAAGTTCCTCCACATCTTTTCATTGCTTAATAGCTCATTTCTTTTTAACACTGAATAACACTTCATTGTCTGGATGTGCAGCAGTTTATTTATCCATTCATCTGCTGAATGACATCTTGGTTGCTTCCAGGTTTTGGTACGTATGGATAAAGCAACTATAAACATCTGTGTACAGTTTTTTATATAAAAAGAAGTGTTCAACTCCTTTGGGTAACTATCAAGGAGTGTGATTACTGGAATATATGGTAAGAGTATGTTTAGTTTTATAAGAAACTGCCAAATTGTCTTCCAAAGTGGCTGTACCATTTTGCATCCCACCAACAATGAATGAAAGTTCCTGTTGCTCCACACCCTTGCCAGCATTTTGTGTTGTCAGTGTTCCAAATTTTGGCCATTCTAATAAGTATGTAGTGGTATCTCATTGTTGTTTTAATATTAATTTCTCTGCTGACATATGATATGGAGAATTTTTTTATATGCTTATTTGCCATCTGTATATCTTCTTTGGTGAAATGCTTATAAAGGTCAACAGTCTACTTTTAAATCAGCTTGTTTGTTTTCTTACTGTTGAGTTTTAAGAATTCTTTGTACATGTTAAGTAACAGTCCTTTATCAGATGTGTTTTTTGCAAATATCTTCTCCCAGTCTGTGGCTTGTCTTCTCAATCTCTTGACATTGTCTTTCCCAGAGCAGAAGTTTTTAATTTTAATGAGATCCAGCTTATGAATGATTTCTTTCATGGATTGTATTGTATCTAAAAATTTACTGCTATACTGAAGGTCATCTAGGTTTTTTCCTATTATCTTCTAAGAGTTTTATAGTTTTCTATTTTACATTTTAGTTTATGATCCATTTTGAGTTAATTTTGTGAAGAGTCACAATTATTACTTTACCCAGTAGCTCCCTAAGGACAAGACTGAGACATCAAAATTAAGAGACATATGACTCCCTAGATGATCACAAGTTAGCACACATGTTGTTCACTCAGTCATTTGTTCACTCATTCCCTAGACATTTTTCCTGAGCACCTATTGGGTGCCTGAGCATATCCAAATGAAAACAATATTTTTCTTGTTATTCCTGAAGATTAGGGGCCAACACTGGACAAAGTTTATAGAAAAGCCAGAGTGGAAGATGTAGCATCAGAAATTAAATTAGACAAAAGGATGGCGCAGTGAGTTTCAGTTTTGGCTATAATTAGCCACAGCTGGGTCATCACTTTCAGAGTGTGTGAGATCATGCCACTAAGAGGGAAAGGTAAAAGAAGTAGGTTCAAAATAGACAGGGGTCAGCCTCTGGAAGATTAAGCAAACATAATATTATAATATTAGATAATACTATCCCTTGTCAGACCTCTCCTCCAGGAAACCTGCCCTAAGCCTCCTCCTGTCCTAACCCATCACTTGCATCTCCTACACTACCCCTGCATCTGGTCCATATTTTATCACTGCATATCTCTCCTGCTGGCTAATTATCAGCTTCATGTTGCATGCTGCTCATCACCCCTCCCACCTAACTCACAAAATACCATGAGCTCTTGACAACAGGAATCAGAATGGCGTCTCCAGGGCCCCAAACCTGGCATGAGTAGAAGACTTTCCACCATGCTGGAGGAATAGACAAATGAACTGAGAATCAGCAGATAGGCTCTGCATCTGGAGGTAGGCAACTTACGACATGAGAATGTTTTAAGTGGCCACATAGCAGTTATAACTGAGACAAAACTCTGCCATGAGTGTTTAAAAGTTGGATGCCATATTAGGATGCATTAATAGAACCACAGTATCCACAAACATGAAGGTTAGGATACATTCACCTCAAGTGAATGGTGGTCAGTTCCCAGCAGCATGTTTTTTGTTTTTTGTGTTGTTTTTTTTTTTAAATTGGGGAATAGTTGTTTTATAGGAATATCAATTAAGCAAAGAATGATAAAATAGCCAGGTCTAGAAACATCTGCCATATGAAGAGCCAATGGAAAAGGAAAATGGATTGTTTATTTAGAACAAGGGGCTTAGGGAAAATGCAGTACCAAAATTTGGATGTTTAAACACAATTGTGTGGAAGATGTTTTACACAACTCAAAGGGAAAGCACTAAGGTCACTGCTTAATGTTCAGAAGAAACACATTTCAGTCCAGCAAAAGGAAAATCTTATGGCAATTAGAGCTATCCAAAATTAAATTGGATTTCCTGTTGAAGTGAGGTCTTTGCCACTGCACATATTCAAGTGTAGGTAGCCATTAAAACAAAACAAATCAAAACATTACTGATTTATTTTTAAATTGCTGTAAAATATACATAACATTAATGATTTTAACTGTTTTTAAGTGTACAATTCAGTGTCATTATGTACATTCACAGTTTTGTACAAAGTCAACACCATCTGTCTCCAGAATTGTTTCCATCTTGGAAAACTGAAACTCTGTGCCCATTAAGCACTAACTCCTCATTCCCTCCTCCCCCCAGCTCCTGACAACCATAATTCTACTTTCTGACTCTATGAATTTGGCTACTCTAAGTACCTCACATGAGTGGAATCATACAGGATCTGTCCTTTGATGTCTGGCTTACTTCAAATAGCATATCTACAAGGTTCATCCATGATGTAGCATATGTCAGAGAAATCCCCAGTCTTTAATCTTTAATTTTTGCTTTTTAAGGGAAATAACAAGAAAGTTGGAGTAGATAGGCCAGTCTTCCAAAGTAAAATGTCTCTACCCTGTGACTTGATGCAATAAGTTCAGAGCCCTTGGGGAAAAACTTAGCTGGTGTGTGATGGCAGCAGGAGACTTATCTTAATCCCCAGGTGCCTGAGTGAGTTCAATAGGGACTGGTTATACCAAATTGGTGTAGTTAATACTGTTGTTAGTGGAAAATCAGGGCTCCCAGTATGCAGAGCTTGAAGCAAGAGGCAAGAAAAGGTAGAAATGGAAATGTCATTGGGAGGCAGGGTGTGGGGGGTGATTATCATGAGCAGAACCTATGCTTAACACTGTACATGATCATGACCATTTAATCCTCACAACTACAATCTGAAGTGTTATTCCTGAGTCACAGTTGAGAAAAGTGGACTCAGAGATGTTAACTAACCAACTGGAAGTCACACTGTGACTTGTCTTATATCAAAGTATTTTTATCTCATGATCTCACCAGAAAGATTGCTGACCTAGCTCTAAAGGTGATAATTGGAGGGTTACTCAGAACACCAAAAACATAGAACTATTTAGAAATAAAGGAAAATAGTGGGGGATTTCACCAGAGAGCATGCTATTTGCTGGGATCTATTGACTATAGCTCTTACCTCTCTGACGACCCAGACGCAGTGAAAGAGCAGGGTTACCCCACAGTGATCTCTCCCTCTACAGAAAAAACACAAAGAAACAAACCTTCAAATTGGACCATGGATCAGTATATGATAACAAGCACTTAGAAGCACATTTTTATTGAAGTTAAAACAAAACAAAAACTAGATACTCCAGGAACTTTCTCTTTACTATTAATAACATCCTAAATGTTCTTGAGATGAGATAGACAGATAGATAGATAGAAAGATAGATAGATATATAGACAGATAGTAATTCTTCCCACTGCCTACATTACAGCTTTGTGCATGGCAAAAGATCCAAAAAGACCATATGATATTGGCTCCCATGAATCTCTTTTGACTGCACCTTATTCATCTTTTTCTGAGTGCCATATGACAAATAACAAGATGCCCCTTACATCTTTATTCATATACATGGATATCTACTTAAAAAATCCATCTATGGAGGGAGATAGAGAAATTTTAAAAATTGAGAGCTACATACAAAGATAGTTAAACAACAAGAAAAGATATTCAAGATGCTTAGCCACTGGGGAAAGGCAAATTAAAACCACAATGAGGGACTCCCTGGCCTTCCAGTGGTTAAGATTTCGCCTTCCAATGCAGAGAGTGGTGATTTGATCCCTGGTCGGGGAGCTAAGATCCCACATGCCTTGTGGCCAAAAAAACAAAACATAAAAAGAAGTAATATTGTAACAAATGCAATGAAGTCTTTAAAAATGATCTACATCAAAAAAAATTAAAAAAAAAACTAAAACCACAATGAGATGTCACTACAGACCTAACAGAATGGCTAAAATTAAAAATAATAATAAACATCAAATGCCAGTGAAGAGGCAGAGTAATCAGATCATTCATACATTGCTAGTAGAACTGTAAACTTGTAAAGCCACTCTGGAAAACAAATTTGGCATTTTCTAATCTGTGCATCAGTATCAATTTTCTGGTTGTGATACTGTACTCAAATTTTGCAAGATGTTTCCATTGGGGGTAAATCAGGCAAAGGGTACACAGATCACAAATCTCTAAGTTTCTTTTCTTACAACTACAAGTGAATCCATAATTATCTCAAAATTAAAAGTTAAATTAAAAAATAAAAATAATTAAACAGCCAAGTTGAACTCCATGTGCCTGGTTCTTGCAATTTGTGCACTATTTTATTCCGCTAGTCCTGTGGATGGACGATAATTGTAAGTGGCTGTTGTAATGAAATGAGATGATATTTATAACGTTCTTAGCTCAGTGACTTCTTGATTTAGCTCAGTGACTTAGCACACAACATATGTTCAATAAATGTCAAGAATTATCATTAAGGGAAACATACTAATTCACAAACTTGTCATGTATCACAAGAGTGGATGTGGTCCTTTGGTACTCAGTTACTTGGTTTTGTTACTTAAAATAGGGGCATTCTTGATTGCCTTCAATTTGGAAACCACTCATTAGCTTGTTTCATTGTATTTTTGACAAATGGAGGGAGATAGAGACACAGATACTGGATGACCATGCCAACTCAAGACAGTGTTGAGAACATTCTGTCTCAGCCTTCTTTCTTCCTCTGAAGGTATGTTACTTGACCTACTTTTTGTTTGTTTGTTTGGTTGTTTTGGTAAGTAGGCAAGGTAGGGGGAGATACCAAAGCAAGAGGAAAAATCTTTTTCTCACTATTTTATGACTTGTTTACATTAAATTTCTGTCTTCTGGTGTGCCTTTACTTTTGCTAAAACTACATTTCCTGCTGAGATATTTCAAGGCCAAGGAGAGGGAGAGGCTCCTGGGCTTGAAAGGGAGAGAACATCCTGCTCAGACATCATTCTCTGCAGTGTTTGGGAGTCAGTGCAGCTCATATGCTGGGTCCATGCATCCATATGTATCTAAATTTTGCCTGTGTGCTTTTTGAAAGCACAAAATTAGAGTCATCTCACTCCTTTTGAAATGGCCCACTTCCTAAGAAGAATGAGAGGGAACAGCACAGAAAAATCTTAATGAAGCAGGAGAGGATCCAGACACAAGGTGTGATCCTGCCATTGTGGTGGAAACTCTCCAGCGCATGCCCATGGAAAGGCCTCATTGCCTGCCAAGTCCTCTTTCTCTACAAGCAGACTGCCTGGAGAAGAGGGCAGGAAACATTGGCACAAGGAGAGGCCTGCTTCCCTTTCCTCCGGCTCTCTAGGGGAGCGTTTTCCCCAAGGTTTGGAGACCAGGGAAATATGCCATATTGAAGTGAAAAGCACCAGCAGAGCTGACATTTTTATCAACCTAAATTCCTAAATGAGTTCTTTGGGAAAATAACAGCCAAATAAAGCAGCCAGTCACCTTAGAAATTACATTTGTCATTATGCTGCTGTGGAGCGAATTTTATAAAGTAGCTCTGAAAGAGGCTCAGGCTTTACTAAGAAAGGGAAGATTGCTTTGGCATTTGCCCTGGTCAAAATAGGGATCCATATATGCAAAGCACACCTGTCATTCAGTCTTCCACTTTTGCTTGCTCAGCATCCATCCCGTGGGCACTTTTTCTCCTGTGTTAGGAACAATGCTTGGGGCAGAAGTACCTGGAGGGCAGACTCAGTTCCTGTAAAGGGCCTAGCACTCCCATGGGGGTTGGGTGGGAGGCCGTAAAGACTGATTGATGCCTGCTAGGTCTGGGGCACAGGTAAGGCACCTGAATCCTTCCAAGTCAAGGAGAACTTCCTAGAGGAGCTACCTACTCAGCTGAGACCTAATAGTTGAAAGGGAGGAAACTAGGGAGGGTGTTAGTCGTAAAGGGATGGAGAAGAGAAGAGATGGGAAAATGCACAGTGAGTGAAAAAGTGAAGTATCCCAAAACAGTGGTTCTCAACACAAGGCCATTTTGCCTCCTCGATTTCCCCAAGGACATTGGCAACTTGGAGGGGGACATTTTTGGTTATCTCACCACAGTGGTGAGAGTGGGTTAGAAGCCAGAAATGCAGCTAAGTATCCTGCAGTGCACAGGACAGCCCACAGCAAAGAATCATCCAGCACCAATATGAACTGTGCCAAGGCTGGGGAAGCCCAGTCCAGGAGCCAGACTTTGGGTAGGGTCTATTCTCAGAACCCTAACTGTTATCCCTACCCATTTATTCTTGGGTTCTGAAAGCAGTTAAAAAGTAAGTCATGTGCCATTTCTGGTAAGTTTCATGTGCCATTTTTGGTGCCATCTGGGGGTATTCTCTTTTTTTTTTTTTTTTTTTTTTGGATGAATAGGCAGAGTCAAGTGGAAGCACTGATGGGAGGAGGGGTAAAACACACTTACATGTACTAAAAATCTTAAAAGCCTTTCTACTAGCAATGTTTCCTCTCTTTGTTTTGTACTTTCTATCTTTGTTTGCTCCCAGCCCCTCTCTCATCTTAGGCCCAGCTACTGTTTCCATCTTTTCACTCCGAAAGACATAAGCAAGACTGGAGATGTCATCAACATCAGTCAATGGAAATTTGCAGATTCCCAAAAGAGATAAAAAATAGGATTATCCAAATAAGGCAAGTAGGCCTAAAGCTCCTAAAACACTGCTTAAATATTGAGATTATTTT
This sequence comes from Leucopleurus acutus, assembly GCF_964270905.1. Lineage (NCBI taxonomy): Eukaryota > Metazoa > Chordata > Mammalia > Artiodactyla > Delphinidae > Leucopleurus > Leucopleurus acutus. The sequence continues at coordinate 155,844,396 of NC_139142.1, forward strand.
GGTTATATTATCTGCATTAAGACACTAATAAATAGTTCCTGGCTTATACCTCAGCTCTCATCAGTATTAATGTAAGAATCAAAGTGTCATAAGGATTCTGAGTCCACTAAGAACATTTCCACTGACAGTGGAAAGTGGTGACATATCTGGTCTGGGCACTAAGATGTGATATAAAATCCCCCTTTCTCATTTCCTATCTTGACAATCCATACAACCCTTAAACAAAGGGGGCAAAATCACTTTTGGAAAATCTTCTTACAAAGTGTGAATATCTAATATCCCAGGCACATTGTCAGTTAATATATTCTAGCATACATGAAGGAATTTGCTGAACACTGACAGCACTGGGTAACACTTAATTTTACTATTGCATATTTATGAAATTAATGATATAACACTTACCATCCTGCCTAACTTTAACTCTGGATGATGGTATTTGATCCTGTGAGAAGGTACAGTCATTAAGCCCAGAATTAAATGCAAGAGTAATCTGAAATTTTGAGGAGGTGACAAAGAGAGATGAATATGAGAGACCAAAATTAAACACAGGAGCTTAATGAGAACAAAGTAAAGGAAACATGTTGGTATTTTCCCTCAACATGACAGCTAAGGTTTCATTTTAATAGACGTGACCCATGACCACTGTTATGATTGAGGGGTTATCAAATCCCAAATCCTAGAATTCCAAGCATATGCTCCATTTCCAGACTAATATTTCTACCATAGACACCATGCCTCATTAGAAATTTCTGAGATGCAAAATGTATGTATGTTTGAAACAGGAAAGAAAGAAAGAAAAACTCCTTAATACCTTCCACATTTTGTTAGAGAGAAAGATTTTAATATGCTATTATTAAAAATATTATAATTGGTTATGAATCACAGTTCTTCAGTGTAAATATTTGTAGCCGTGTTATCAAAATCTGGAGGCCGCAAGTGACTATGGCAGCCAGTTGGAAATGTATGTCTTTTCTCATTTTGGAAATCCAACCCCAGTTTACAGGCAGTGCTTCCAGATGCAGGAACTTATCTAAAGGGTCTCTACATTCTACAAATGAGGTTCTGAATATTGTCAAAGTGAAACAGCAAAGTAGAGTCTAACATCTGTCCAAAATCACCTGGGGTTGAAACATACATAAACTCAACCTTCTTGGGACTTTCCTGTTGGTCCAGTAGTTAAGACTCCATGCTTCCACTGCAGGGAGCATGAGTTGGATCCCTGGTTGGGAAACTAAGATCTCACGTGTGGCGTGGTGCAGCCAAAATAATTTAAAAAAAAATCAACCTTCTTGTCATAGGTAGCATCAAATAAAAACTTTACATTGTAAATATTCAAGAACTGATAATAAGGGACAATTTTATTAGCTCACAATTACAAAGCATGCTTATTAACCTGAATAATGGATGACAAATAGAATTCATCTGATGTATAGGCCCTGGGCTCCTGGTTGGTGGGTTGAAGAAGCTGTTTAGACACATGCCGACCAGGATTCTTTGCCAACCCCTGCCACGGGCATGGTAGAAGGAAATGGTGGCAGGAATGTCACATAATTGCCATCTCAACTCTGAGTAATTTTTAGTGATTAAACAGCAAAGTTCTGGAAAAGGGCCTCAAGAACTTTTCTTTAGCTAAATATAGTACTTGTGAGTTAATCTATGCATGACATAGAAAAAGGTTATCTTTTTTGATATTATATGATATACAAATATAATATATAAGATATACAATTTATTGCTACATTTAGTTACAAAAAGAATTTCAGTGCAAAGCCCACATTGTACTTCCCCAAACACACCTCACTGATTGAGAATTTATGTCTTTAGGCAAAATTTTCAGCAGACACTTCAGTTTTTTAAAGGCAGAATTTTACGATAGGTAATTAATGCCAAAGAAACTTGCCCTGACTTTTCAAGGTGTGACTAACTAAAGCATATTCATAACAATTGTGCCTGCAAAAATAAGGCAACGTGGCAGTGACCCTTTGGAAATACAGCCTGGAAGGTATCCATTCAGGTATAGGAGAAACAAAGTTTCAAGTATAGGAAAAAACACAGTTAAAAGGAATACAGACTATAATAGCAGCCAAGGCTGTGAGTCTTTGATCAAAAATGACTTGGCAGAACAGTTTTACTCCAACTTCCACTGAAGCCAGTGCCTAAGGCTTTAGTTAGAGCTTCAGTGGGAATTATGCCCATTTCCTGCCTTAAGAGAGCTGGACGAAGCATGAGCAAGATCATGAGGAGGTAGGAAGGAGCAGTCTTCTCATCTGTCCTACAGAATTCTGCAAACAAGAGCCATCTTTACCTGGAAACCCATTTAAATACTCAGCCTGTCTCTGGGGCTTATTTAATTTTATTTTACTTTAACATCTTTATTGGAGTATAATTGCTTTATATGGTGTGTTATTTTCTGCTTTGTAACAAAGGGAATCAGCTATATATATACATATATCCCCATATCTCCTCCCTCTTGTGTCTCTCTCCCACCCTCCCTATCCCACCCCTCTAGGTGGTCACAAAGCACCGAGCTGATCTCCCTGTGTTATGTGGCTGCTTCCCACGAGCTATCTGTTTTACATTTGGTAGTGTACATATGTCCATGCCACTCTCTCACTTCGACCCAGCTTACCATTCCCCCTCCCTGTGTCCTCAAGCCCATTCTCTATGTCTGAGTCTTTATTTTAGAGATTACATCTTATACGGTATATCCATCCATCCATATACAGATACCTTGTATAACACTTGCAATTAAAATGTATTTTACTGTTATGGCAAAAGCATTCAAATCTCAATTATTTGGTAAACCTAAAACAGTTTTTATTTAAAAGGCCTGTGCAAATATACATACCAAAACCAATTGCAGCTCGTAATTTTGTGGCTGAATTAGCACTGAGTTTAATATTTAAATTGTTAAATAAATCCTAAAATAATAACCATAATGCTAAACAATAATAACTCTGTAAAGCATTTCTAAGTCCTATGATGTGTTCCTTTATTTTATGCTCTAATAAGTTTCATTTGGGAGAGTGAGACTAAACCCTCGGACTGTCTCTAACTTTATATATATATATATTATATATATATATATATAAAAATATCTTTCAAAGCTCACATATGTCGCTTAACTACTAATCGAGTTATTGAAGAGACCCAGCAACCCCCAGCGTCTCGCAAGAACAACGCGGCAAATGAGCGAGGTGGTGCCCAGCGGGCTGATGACTTCATATGCGGCGTCCCGGCTCGGTGACCCACAAATCTCCTTTGATATGCCAGGCAGGAGAAAGAGCTTGAAAGGATCAGGAGAAGAGGGGGCCCGATGAAGCCATCATGTGACAAGAATCCTAACACTGTGGCGGAAAGAAAAAAAAGCGAGAGCAGGGGCAGGAGAGCGCGCGGGCGGAGCTGATAGAGACGTCGGAGGCGCAGAGTGACCCGCGCGCTGCAGAGCATCCAGGCAGCGCGACCACCGAGGACACTGCCGGCGCGCGGCAGGCCAGGCTGGGAAGCAATCTTCTATAAATTAAAGAAATCTCCATGGAAATTAGCATGAAACATTTTCTAATCTGCCGCTTTTCACTGCCGACAAGGGTCACTGGTTTAGCTTCCCTCTTATTTTATTATTCCCCAGCCACTTCCTGGCATCTTTATACCCTTCCATCCCGCTAGGGGTTTTCAGCCCGTCCAGACTGTCGCCTTCCTATGATTCTTAACCCTTTTAGACCATCTTTCCTGAAAAGGCGTGTTATTATTGTGATTGCTGCTCCCGCTTTTATTATTGTTATCACCACTACTAGTGTTGCTGCTGCTTCCACTGCAGCTAGCATTACCACTGCTGTTACTACCAAGCTACCATGACATTATTATTACTCCTGCTAATACTATAGTTAGCAGCAGTGCACACGGATGCAGGGAGCCTCAGAGAGCAGCCCCAGCCTTTCTAATCCCTGGGCAGTGCAGTCATTACCTTGCACCCGTTTTATTTCCAAATCCAGCTGTCAGGTGGGCAAGCCTGCAGCTGCCTTGCCACCTTAAGTGTCACAGCCCTGTTGGTTGCTCTGATGATCTAATGGGATGGACAAAGGTCAAGCGCCCTCGACTGCACCTAAAGTGTCAGTGCACCAGACAGCTGGCACCCGGGAAGGGAGAGGACACAGTGAGGGTCACAATGTGTGCATGTGTGCGCAAGCTTGGATGCATGCCCTCAGGCGTGCTACCTAACCTCTCTGAGCTTCTCTTAGTAAAATGCAGCTGATACATTCTCATGAAATTGTGGAGAACATTATGGAATGTAGTGGGAATGAAAGTGCATGGGCAACCATAGATGCCCAGGAAACAACTACCACCATTATAAATGAGATCTACACACCCTGCAACATTTTTTAAAATTATGTTTAAATATTAAGTAAAAATTATTTATTTAGATATCTTATTCATTAAACATCTCTAAATGTAGCCTTTGAGCATCAGGAGTCAACTTCCATAAAATAAACTTTAAAAAAGTTAAAAACTGGGAATTCCCTGGCTGTCCAGGGGTTAGGATTCCCCGCTTCCACTGCAGGAGGCACAGGTTGGTCCGGGAACTAACATACCACATGCTGCAAAGCGCAGACAAAAAAAAAAATAAAATAAAATAAAAAGTAACATGCATTGAGTGCTCACATGTGCTAGTTTTCTTTACAGACACTATCTCATTTAAACCCTACAGGAACTTAATTTTGCTGAGTTCTTTGCAGTTAAACGTTCTGCTGCCTTTCACCTATGTATTGTTAGTTCCTCAAATAGTTCCTAACCCGTGGTAGAGCCCTCTTGTTATTATCAAATGCTTTTGGGTTTCATGTACTACAAGAACAATACATATCTTATTTAATCTTCTCAAGAAATCTGCAAGTTAAGCATCACTCCCATTTTGTAGATGGGAAACATTTGAGAAAGTAAAGGAGCTTGCCTTAAATCACACCTTTATTGATCAGTAGTTTTTGAAATTTGAGGGTTTGACTTATCCCAGAGGCCACATTCAATTCACCAATTATCTCCATCTTGTGAAAGAAAAAAGGGAGGCCAAGAGAGATAATGTGACTTTTCCAAAGATGCACCACCTATAAATAGCAGCCAAGATCTACAACAGATTTACCCAGCTTTGGAGTATATGTTATCTCCACGGGAGCTCAGGGAGGCAACCAAGCTGTTGTTTTTAAAGTTACATCCAATTTCAGGCTTCAATCCTACATTTTGCATGAGTAGATCCAGCTATAGTCATCTTCACTTTGTAAAGAGTTTATACATAGTCTTTTCTAGCTTTTTGTGTGTTTGGTAATCTAAAGCTCTCTTTGAACCTTTATAAATGACCCAATATCTTATTCCCAGACAGCAGAGGGTATGTTGAAACACTATCTAAAAAGTAAAGCCAGTTTTTTTTCTACAGTATACAGTTAAGACTTGAATGATAATAATTTCTATAATAATTAGTATTTGCTTTCATCCTGTTGCAAAACTTTGATCTTCTTTTTTTTTTTTTTTTGGTATGGAGCATTAATTCAATAAACACTGATTTTACATAAAAATAAAATTTTGTGAATAAAATTCTATTTCAGAGTCATAGGGAAATTCATTATTAATAATGTTATTGTGAATTATTTTGTAAAACTGGATATTTTGAATGGAAAAATTATACTTTTAATTTCATTTTTGGTACCTCCAATTTCCTGTATATGTGTATATGTACACACATATCTGTGATAAGTGAAGGTTGATAGCCTGATAACAACAGTCTGGGATAGGATAATAGGATGTCATACAAGAAAGTCATGAAGTTTGGAGGATATGTCCTATCTATTACAAATAAAAAAAATGGAATCAGATACTTTATACTGTTGCTGATTGAGTCACAGTGTGGTTAGTGAATATCCACTTCTTTTAGACTGGATCCCGAGGAAAGTTTCCAGCACTGACAATGTTAAAGAACTTTGGGCATATTGATATTTGGTCCATGCCTCAGAAGCTGCCCTAAATTCCTGAAGTACATTCTGGGAATATTAACTTCTTTTGATGCAAAATGTGCCAGAATTCTGAGTTTAGCAAGATGGTTGAATCCAGCTCCCAATACTCCTTTATCTACTGCTTTTGCCTTTTTTTCCAGATAACTTTATCCCAAATCTCCCCTCTGAGCATTGCTCTCAGCTCCAAGAAAATGTGTGGTGTGTGAGAGTAGGACTAATGCTAAGTATTCAATGCAATGGAATGACATTAAGAAAACAAAGGCCAACATGAAATGCACATATAAATATGATTGAAGTTAGTGTATAACTTGGGAAATGAAAATATTTCATATAAAAATTTAATGCAAGAATTTAAGTATAACTACATAGGTTTTAAAGCAAGTACTAAAAGGTCTTTTAGACAAATCTAAGTCAAGGATGCTTAATGGCAGAGAATATTCAAGGCACAATTCTCAAGAAGTAAGAAGTAAGCAAAAATATCCTAGTGAATAAAACAGAAATACGAAGGGGACAATTATGAATGAAATTGTTGAATGGATGTTGCATCCATATTTCCTAGAGGACCCTAATGACTGCTTGAGGTACTCACTATTCATCATCCCATTGTTTTATTCATATCCCCAGCCCACCCTCATACAGTCTGTTGCCTTAGAGAAGCTGAGTTCCACCATCAAGGATGGGTCTGATTGCTCTAAGGATGTTTTTATTCCATACTGATTAAAGATAGACCATTTGATCCAGTTCTGACTAATGAGATTCTGGAAGTTGGGGACAATTCTTAAGAAAAATCGTTAGGGACAATGCTCTTAAGAAGGATCCAAGTTGCCATTTCCAACAACATGGATGAACCTTGAGGGCATTATGCTTAGTGAAATAAGTCAAACAGAGAAGGCCAAGTACAGTATGATCTCACATGTGGAATCTAAAATTATAAAACAAGCCCAAAACTAAGCATATAGATAACAGAGAACAGATTGGTGGTTACAGGGTGTAGGGGAGGGAGGATTGGACAGGGAATGGGTGAAGAGAGTCAAAAGGTACAAACTTCCAGCTATACAATAAGTAACTTATGGGGATGTAATGTATAGCATGGTGACTACAGTTAATAATGCTGTATCACATATGAAAGTTGCTAAGAGTGCAGGTCTTAAAAGTTCTCATCACAAGAAAAAAAGAAAAAAATATTTGTAACTATGTATGGTGATAGATGTTAACTAGACTTATTGCATTGATCATTTCAAAATGTATACAAATATTGAGTCAATATGTTGTGCGCCTGAAACTAAGATGTGTTAACGGTATATGAATTAGACTTCAATTTTAAAAAATAGTAATAAAAGAAGAAAAAGTTAATGGTTAAAAGGAAAAATTAAACAATCTTTATGTTGGAATAAAACCCCAAAGTTAAAAATTATCAATCACTGTAAAATTATAGAAAATTTAAAAAAGAAAAGAAAGAAGGAGCCAAATGATGGCAGTTCATCTCTCTGTCACCAGACATGCACAAAGAAACCATAAACCCTGATAAGGACCATTGCAAGTCACCACAGTATCTAGATTTGGGGTGAAGTTAAAGTCCATGTAGAGCAAAACTGAGAGAAGGGAGGAGCTTGGGTCTGCATAATCCTAAGTCTGCTCATCTTGAACCTCCTCTTCTGTGAGATCCTGGTTTCCCTTTCTTGCTGTTTCAACAAATGGGCTGTTTTTTCTGTTCTGCACAAGTAAAAGCATCCTAAATGATATATGCTGAACTTCTCCAGAAAAACAACATACTATTTTTATCAATTAAGAACCTGCCACACACCTCTAACATTGTTTTCCTATGTTTTTGGTTACATATCTTTGGCTTTTCATGTGTCAACACTTTTGTAATATAATTTTCTGTAGAAGGATAATTTGTCTTTCCTTTAACATGGTTGATTGAAGTATTGTTTTGTTGTTTGTTTGTTTGTTTTTTCCTTAACCATAGTTTGGAAAAGTATACCCACCTTATCCAAAGTTTTGCTTTCTGAGGTTTCAGTTATCTGCAGTCAACCAAGGTCTGAAAATATTACATGGTAAATTGCAGAAATAATAAGTTTTAAACTGTTCACTGTTTGAATAGCATGATGAAATCTCATTCCCTCCCCCTCATCCCAGGTGGGACACGAGTCATCCCTTTGTCCAGTTTTCCCACCCATTACTCAGTAGTCATCTAGGTTATCAGATTGATTGTGGCAGCACTGCAGTGCTTGTATTCAAGTGACACTTATTTTACTTAATAATGGCCCCAAAGCATAAGAGTAGTGATGTTGGCAATTCACACATGCCAAAGAGAAGCCATAAGGTGCTTCCTTTAATTGAAAATGTAAAAGTTCTCTAGTTAATAAGAAAACAAATTGTTTGCTGAGGTTGCTAATATCTCTGGTAAGAACAAATATTCTATCAGTGAAATTGTGAAGGAGGAAAAAGAAATTTGTGCTACATTTGCCGTCACACCTCAAACTGCAGCAGTAGCAGCCACAGTGCTTAGTTAAGATGGAAAAGGCTTTAAATTTTACAATAAGATATTTAATGAGGGAGAGGGACCACATTCACATAACTTTTATTACAGCATATTGTTATAATTGTTCTATTTTATTATTAGTTAGTGTTGTCAATCTCCTTTTTTGTTAATTTTTTATTGAGGTAACATTTGTTTATAACATTAAATGTTTCATGTGTATAACATTACATTTCTACTTCTGTAAACACTACAGGGTGCTCACCTACAGAAATCTACTTTCTGTCCCTCACAAAACAGCTGATGCCCTTTACCCATTTCACCATCCCCTGACCCCTTCCCCTCTGGTAACCATTACTCTGTTCTCTGTATCTACATGTTTGTTTTCTTTTGGTTTAGTTTATTCATTTATTTATTTTTTGCTGTTATTTGATTTTTATATACCACATATGAGTTAAATCATATGATATCTGTCTTTCTCCATCTAACTTATTTAACTTAGCATAACACCCTCAAGATCCATCCATGTTGTTGCAAATGACAAGATTTCACCTTTTTATGGCTGAATAATATTCCATTGTATATATGTGCCACATCGTCTTTATCCATTCATCTGTCGATGGACACTTAGGTGACTTCCATGTCCTGACTATTGTAAACAGTGTTGCAATGAACATTATGGTACATGTCTCTTTTTGAATTTTGGTTTTCTCAGGGTATATGCCCAGTAGTGGTATTGCTGGGTCATATGGTAGTTCTATTTTTAGTTTTTTAAGGAACCTCCATACTGTTCTCCATAATGGCTCTATTAATTTACATTCCCATGAACAGTGCGCTAATGCGTATATATATGGAATCTAAAAAAAAAAAAAAAAAGGTCCTGATGAACCTAGGGGCAGGACAGGAATAAAGATGCAGACGTAGAAAATGGACTTGAGGACATGGGGGAGTATAGGGTAAACTGGGACAAAGCGAGAGAGTAGCATTGACATATATACACTACCAAATGTAAAATAGATAGCTAGTGGGAAGTAGCCACATAGCACAGGGAGATCAGCTCAGTGCTGCATGACCACCTAGAGGGGTGGGATAGGGAAAGTGGGAGGGAGGTGTAAGAGGAAGGGGATATGGGCATATATGTATACATACAGCTGATTCACTTTGTTATACAGCAGAAACTAACACAACATTGTAAAGCAATTATACTCCAATAAAGATGTTAAAAAAAACCTACACATTTGAAGGATTCATAATTAGATTTCAGTATCTGATAATTAAATAATAAATTAAAATAAGATGGGCCACATATGGACCAATAAAAAAAATTATACAGCCTATTTTTCCTTCTGGGAGTTTCATGGTTTCAGGTTTTACGTTCCAGTCTTTAATTCATTTTGAGTTGATTTTTGTGTATGGTGTGAGATAGTGGTCTAGTTTTATTTTTTTACATGTGGCTGTCCAGTTTCCCCAATACCATTTATTGAAGAGACTGTCCTTTCTCCATTGTATGTTCTTTACTTCTAGCTCATAAATTAATTTTCCATATATGTGTGAGCTCTCTATGTTGTTCCATTGATCTATGTATCAGTTTTTCTGCCAATATCATGCTGTTTGGGTTACTGTAGCTTTGTAATATAGTTTGAAATTAGGGACTGTGCTACCTCCAGGCTTATTCTTTTTTCTAAGTATCACTTTGGCTATGCAAAGTCTTTTGTGGTTCTATATGCATTTCAGAATTTTTTGTTCTATTTCTATGAAAAATTTCTTTGGGATTGTGATAGGGATTTCATTGAATCTGTAGATTGCTTTAAGAAATATGGACATTTTAACATTGTTAATTCTTTCAATCAATAAGCATGAAGTATTGCTTCATTTATTTGTGTCTTCTTCAATTTTTTTCAACAATGTCTTATAGCTTTCAGAGTACAGGTCTTTCACCTCCTTGGTTAAATTTATTCCTGGTTATTTTATTCTTTTTTTTGCAATTGTAAATTGGATTGTTTTCTTAATTTCCTTTTCTTTTAGCTTATTGTTAGTGTATAGAAACACAATATATTTTTATTGTTGATTTTGTATCCTGCAACTATACTGTATTTTTTTATTATATCTAATAGGTTTTTTTTTTAACTCTTTAGGGTTTTCTATACACAAAATCATGCCGTTTTCAAATAGTGACAGTTTTACTTCCTCCTTTCCAATTTGTATGTTTTTTCTTTTATTGCCAAATTATCTGGGTAGGGCTTCCATAGTGTGTTAAATAAGAGTGGTGAGAGTAGACATACTTGTCTTGTTTCTGATCTCAGAGGGATGGCTTTCAATTTTTCACAATCAAGCATGATGTTAGCTGTGATTTTGTCATATATGGCCTTTATTATGTTGTGGTCCATCCCTTCTTTATGTACTTTTTTGAGAGTTATTATCATAAATGAGTGTTGAATCTTATCAAATACTTTATCTACATCTTTTGAAATGATCATATTTTGTTTTTATCTTTCAGTTTGTTAATGCAGTGTATCAGGTTGACTGATTTATGGATGTTGAATCATCCTTGCTTCCTGGAATAAATCCCACTTGATCATGGTGTATGATCCTTTTAATATATTGCTGTATTTGGTTTGTTAATATTTTGTTGAGGATTTTTGTGCTTATATTTGTTGGAGATACTGGCCTGTGATTTTTTTTTTTTCCATTGTATTTGTCTGGTTTTGGCATCAGGGTGATTTTGGCCTCATAAAATAAGTTAGGAAGCATTCCTTCCTCTTCAATTTTTTAGATGAGTTTAAGAAGGGTAGGTATTAAATCTTTGAATATTTTTATAGAATTCACCTGTGAAGTCATCTGGCAGTGGACATCTTTTTTTGAGAGGTTTTTAATTACTGTTTCACTTTCTTTATTAGTAATCAATCAGTCTATTCAGATTTTCTATTTCTTCAGGATTCATTCTTGGAAGGATATATGATCCTAAGAATTTGTTCATTTCTTCTAGGTTGTCCAATTTTTTGGTATATGGTTGTTCATATGTTCTCTTAATGTCATTTGTATTTCTGTGGCATCTGTTATTTCTCTTCTTTTGTTTCAGATTTTATTTTTCAGAACATTCTCTCATTTTTTCTTAGTGAGTCTAACTAAAAATCTGTCAATTTTATCTTTTCAAAGAACCAGCTTTGTTTCATTGATCTTTTCTATTGTCTTTTAAGTCTCTATTTCATTTATTTCTTCTCTTTTTTTTATTATGCCCTACTTCTACTGACTTCAGCCTCCATTTGTTCTTCTTTTTCTAGTTCCTTTAGGAGTAAGGTTGGGTTTTATTTGAGATTTTTTTTTGTTTCTTGAGGTAGGCCTGTATTTGTGTAAACTTCCCTCTAAGTATAATTTTTGTTGTATCCATAGATTTTGGTGTGTCAGATTTTCATTTTACTTTGTCTTCAGGTATTTCTTATTTTACCTTTGATTTCTTTGTTTACCCAGTAGTTGGTCAGTAACATGATGTTCAGTCTCCACAAATTTGTAATTTTTCCTGCTTTCTTCTTGTAGTTTACTTCTAGTTTCATACCATTATAATTGGAAAAGATGCTTGATATTATTCGGTCTTCTTAAATTTATTGAGATTTTTTTTGTATCTAAACATACAGTCTATCTTTGAGAAAGTTCCAAGTCCATTTGAGAAGAATGTATATTCTGCTGCATTTGGATGGAATGTTCTGTACAAATCTATCAAATCCATCTGATATAATGTTTCATTTAAGGCCTCTGTTTCCTCTTTGATTTTTTTGTTTGGATGATTCTTCCACTGATGTAAGCGGGGTGTTAAAGTCCCCTACTATTATAGTGTTGTTTTCAATTTCTTACTTTAGTTCTGTTAATAATTGTTCTATATATTTTGGTGATCCTATGTTAGCTGCATATATACTAATAACTGTTTTCCTGATGGATTGTCCCCTTTACTATTATATAATATTCAATGTTACTCTCTTACTGTGCCTAATTGATAAATTAAACTTTATCATAGGTATGTATGTATAAAAATAAACATAGCATATATAATGTTCAGTATTATCTGTGGTTTCTGGCATCCACCGGGTGTCTTAAAATGTATCCCATGTGGATAAGGGGGGATAATTGTATACATAAACTTTAAAATATATATATTATTGTCCATTCAGATCAAAAAATGAAGTTTTATTAATAAATCAGGAGTTCAGCTGTGACAAAGCAAGAGAGAGGCATGGACACATATACACTACCAAACATAAGGTAGATAGCTAGTGGGAAGAAGCCGCATAGCACAGGGAGATCAGCTCAGTGCTTTGTGACCGCCTGGAGGGGTGGGATAGGGAGGGTGGGAGGCAGGGAGATAGAAGAGGGAAGAGATATGGGAACATATGTATATGTATAACTGATTCACTTTGTTATAAAGCAGAAACTAACACACCATTGTAAAGCAATTATACCCCAATAAAGATGTTAAAAAAAAAAGAAAACAAAACAAAATAAATCAGGAGTTCTCCTCAAGTCCCTTCCCAGTTACTATCCCACCCTCCTAGACAAAAATAACCAATATCCTGATAATTAACACCACAGATTCATACTGTTTATTTTTAAACTTTCTATAGTTAATAAATATAGAAATAATTAGTGCTTGTAATACTTCTTGTATCAGATTGGAAAGCTATATTTTACTAGGAATTTGTCCATTTAATATAATTTTAAAAAATCATTGACATAAAATTATTCATAATATTATATCTTAATAATATTGTTTTTCCCCCAATTCCTTATTTTGTTAATTTGTCTTACATTTTATCCTAGCAGTCTTTAAAAATTGAGTTTTAACTTTATTATTTTCTATATAGTGTATTTTTTTTTAAATTTTATGAGTATAAGTCTGCTCTTATTCATTGTTTCCTTTCTTTTACATTTTTGGGAGTTTAATTTGTACTTCTGTTTTTAATGTCATCAGAAGACACTTAGCTCATTGATTTTCAGCCATTCTTCTTTTCTAATATATGCTTCCAAGACTATCATTTCCCTCTAGGCATTGTTTATGTTGCATCCCACATGTCCTGAAAATTTGCAGTTTGATCATCATTCAGCAGAAAATATTTTCTAATATTTTCTAATGGATTCTTTGACCTATGGATTCTTTAGAAAACTATTGGAAAAATTAAAGCTTTTTCTGCTGCTTTATTTTCTATTGATTTTAGCATAATTACTCTGTGGTTAGAGAATATACTTTCTGTGATTTCAATCCTTAGAAATTTGTCAAGACTTACTTTATGGCTCAGCATATGGTCTTAAGCTGTTGAGTTCAGATTTCTATGTATGTAAATAAGATCAAGTTTGATAATCATGTGATTGAAATCATCTATACTCTATGAGATATAAGTAATTTTAATCTGTTTCTTCTATCAGTTACTGAACAAGGTGGTTAAAATCACAAGCTAACTGTAAATTGTCTATTTCTCCTTTTAGTTTTATCAATTTCTTTTTCTTGAGGCTATAATTTTAGGTGCATACACATTTAGAATTTTTATCATCTTGTTGGATTGAATATTTTATCATTATGAAGTATTTTTGCTTGGAATCTACATTGTCTGCTATTATATTCACTACATCTGAATTTTTTTGTTTAGTCTTTGCATGGCATAAACTTTCTATTTTAATTTCCTAAGCATTCTTATCTATACCTATATCTATCTATAGATATTATTTATATAGATATAGATTATATCTATATTTTATATATCCTACACATATATATCATCATATGTATCATCTATATATTTCATATGTATATATTTATTTCATATATGTGTAATTATCCACATTTTTTTTTTTTTTTGTGGTATGCGGGCCTTTCACTGTGTGGCCTCTCCCGTTGTGGAGCACAGGCTCTGGATGCGCAGGCTCAGTGGCCATGGCTCACGGGCCCAGCCACTCTGCGGCATGTGGGATCTTCCTGGACTGGGGCACAAACCCGGGTCTCCTGCATCGGCAGGCGGACTCTCAACCACTGCACCACCAGGGAAGCCCTATCCACATTTTTTATCCAATCTTTGTAAAAATTTATACCATCTTTAAGATTTATCCAATCTTTTCATTGACACAAGTAATCTATTTATACATAATATAGTTTGTTACTATTAATATATTTAAATTTAAATTCCTCCTCTTATTATTTTTCCTAATTGTCAACATATTTTAATTTTTCTTCTTTCTTCTTTCTTTGTTTGGATGTATCAAGCATTTTTATCCTTTATTAGCTTGTTACTTACATATTCGCTTTTCTTTCATTTTTTAGCCTAGAGATAACTACATTCATCCTTGGTTTTAGAAGCTAATATAAATTAATCTATAAATTAAACTTTATCACTTCTTTGAGAGTTCAAGGACCTTACATGCTTCAAATAATGTATTATTATTTTGCATATTTAAAGTTCATTTAGATATACACACATATTTTACCATTAGTATCTATTTTTGTTGCTCTTCATTCCTTCCTGTATTTCCTTGTCTTAATCTAAAATTTTTAGTATTTTACCTCTGATGTGCTAGCATGCAGCTTTCTTTGTGTTTATCCTGATCTATGCTTATAATTCTTCTTAAAATCTGAGGCTTGATGTTTCTCAACACTTTTAGAAAATTATTGTCCAGTATGACTTCAAATATGGCTTCTGGACCATTCTCTCTCCTCCTTTAAGATACTCAAATTGCATGCATATTCTAATTTTTCATTGCATTACAAATATGCTTGTGTTATCCTATGTATTTTTTTTATCTTTATGCTTTAGTATGGCTCTCTTCTAGTGAATTGTCTTTTCTGTATCTAATCTGCTATTAAACCCATTTATTCAATTCTTAATGTTGCTTATTTTATTGTCAGTGCTATGTTTTCCCTTTGATTTTTTCATTGTAGATTATTTGTTTAAATTATACATTTTGGCATCTATTTCTTAAACATATTAATCACACTTATTTTAAAGTCTATGTCTGATAATATCATTTTCTGGAGTATGGTATATGTGTTTATTTCTATCATGTTTCTTTTTTTCTGCTGCCTTATAATCATTTAATTCTACCTTTTAATATGTTTGAAAATTGTTGATTAAATGACAATTTAAAATATATGTTACATAGTTGCCTAAGGTTTTGGCTGCAGCCATCTCCCTCCAGAAAGTATTTTCTTTTGATTTTTGATAGGTAGTTAGCAAGAGTGAAGATCATCTTAAATCTAGCCTAGAAGTGATCAAATTAAAACCTTGCTTTAAGTCTTTATGAGGTCTAGTCTTTTTCTGACTCACCTTTACACAGTGCATTTCAAAAGAAATATGAGACATTTCAAACATTAAATGGCTCATTTAAATGGTAGGAAGGAGAAGGAGAAAGTAACTTTTATTATTACTTTATTTAGCCAAATATATCCAAACTATTATTGCTTCAGCTCATTATCAATGTAAGTTTGTTAATGGGATATTTCATATTCTTCTTTTTTGTAGTAAGGCTTCAATATCTGCTCTGTATTTTGCACTTACAGTGTATTTCGATTTGGACTGGGTACATTTTACATGCTCCATGGCCACATTATAGCTTTTGGCTACTATATTAAATGAAAACTTACTTCTCAATCATAGCCCTCTGATGGTCTTAACTGGAATTCTGGACTATTTACCATGACACCCTTTCTTGAGGTTCCTGGCTTCCAATTTTATCTTCTCAACTTCATGAGACTTCCATAATTTCTGCTTGATTTCCTAGACTTTTAACTGCTACTTTGTGTTGGGCTTAGTTATGAATCAGCAAATGCCTTCATGGGAAATGTGGAACAGAATAACAAGCTCACCTAAACACATTTAATTCTTTCTGGCATTTTGGTCTCTCAGTCCTGGTTGCCTGGGTAGCATGGAACTCCAAGATTCTGTCTTTCCTTTCCTGTAATACTGCCAACAATCAGCTCAGATTCCTGGCTCTATTCTGCCATTTTCCACTTAACTTTGTAGTCTCTTGGACCTGTGTCCCATTTTTTTCCTTGAAAAATACAGAAGCTCTGGTGTAAAATATACATATACCACAGTACATGCCACAGAACTAATATTTATCAAAACACACTCTTTCGGGGATACATGTCACACTCAATGATTCACTGTTAAAATGAGAACAAGAGAATTCCAGGGCTTGAGTCACATGTGCTTTATATTAAGAATGATAAATTATCTTGTTCTACCTTTATTGAGGTAGAAACTATTGACAACAAAAGCCCCAAACTGAAAGAAATTAGCAAAAGTTAACTCAAAACTGAAGGAAAAAATGAGAAGTACTCAATGACCAACACTTAGAAGCCCTAAAGGAAATTTCAAGAAAAAAATGATAAAACTTCAAAAATAATTGTTAAAATAAAGAAAAAAATATTTATAGAAAATATCTAAGTAAGGAAAGAATCTTGGAATCTTAAGAGTTGTTATCTGAAATCAATATAATGTGAAAAATTACATTTCATCCAAATGTTAGTCAACTCATTTTTAAAAATTTTTATTGGAGTATAGTTGACTTACAATGTTGTGCTAGTTTCAGGTATACAGCAAAGTGAATCAGTTATGCATATACATATATCCACTCTTTTTTAGATTATTTTCCCATATAGGCCATTACAGAGTATTGAGTAGAGTTCCCTGTGCTATACAGTAGGTACTTGTTAGTTATACACAAGTCAACTCATTTTTTAAGTAGATAGGAACTATACTCAAATTCAATGAGGGCTTATCTGGGATAAAAATAAGTCAATATGTCTAGTATAAGAGAGTGTTTGAGTTTTCTTCTTGATTGTACTGATCTCATTTCCTAGGCCAGGCAATAACTGCCTAGTATGGGTGTGAGTAAATAATTAATTGATTGCCTTTTAGTGTGTTAAAAAACATACATGAATATAATGCTTCCTCTTAGGATCTGCTTTGTTTATTCTATATCGTTGTATAGTGACTACCACACTAAAAACAGGGGATGGGCACTCAGTTGCCTAGAAAATATTTATCTGGATGCCAGACCATTCCTAAACTATTACTTTTCATTCCACTTTGATTTCTTCTGCCGAACTGGTAAGCCTCATTTGTAAGGTCACCTAGCACTAGAAGTGAAGATCTTGAAAATGCAGCTTTCACAAAGATAGATATTATGTTCAAAGAGTGGTTGAGCCATGTTCAGGAGTAAAAAGAAGATCACAAGAGAAGAACACGTATGTCTGGAGAGACAAAAGCAGGGAGCCCTCCAACTTTTCCTCTTTTACCCCAAAAGACAATGACCATTTTCCAAAGGAAAGTGATAAAATAGACAATTTTTACCAGTGTTCTAAAACCAGTCCCTGCCTTTCTATCCAACCTCATATTACACATCTCTTCCCACTGTCCCAATGCCACTGGAATCTTTTCTGTTTCTCAAATGTATTCAACCTTCACTCTACATTCATCCATACTGCTACTCTCTCTAAGCCTGAAGCCCCCTCAGACGGGTTAAGTTCTACATATCCCTAAAATCCCAGATTCAAGTTAATTTCCCTGGGCATGTATTCTCAGACCCTGTGGATCTCACTAAATGTTTATATTTGTAGTTTTGTAAATGATTCTTTTCCATTGATCAGCAAGGGCATGGATCACATTTTTGTTGTATAGTGTTTTATCCCCAGTGCCTGTGTCAATGCTGTTGTCAAAGTACATAACTATTCATCTCATAAAAAGAAAAGGAAATAAATAAATAAATAAATAGATAAATAAACTTTCCCAGGATTCTAGGAACTTTTGTAAATTATTTCTTACAAGAAACAATCAAATTATCATGATTTTGAAATAAACAGAATAAATAAATTTAGAGCTGGAGTGGATTTTTAATAAACTAACATATAATCATTTCATCTCACTGATAGAAAGCTGAGGTCCAGAAAGCATCATGGTTCATTACTTCAACTTATACTGATGATACTAATGATATCCAAGCCATCATAGTCAATGACAGACTAGAGCACGATGTAGAGTTCCCCTTATCCACTCCAGCATATTCTCAGAGATTCTCAACAATGGTGTAACAACACACCAGTGATAAAGTACTAAAGTTTTTTAGAGGATTTGTTTCCCTAAGAGAGTCAAATCAATGCTATCCCTAAAACTGAGTCACTCTAATCTACATATACTTGAATAGCAATTTTAGTTTTCTTTTGGTAATAAAAACATTTATTAAATTAGCTAGAACATTTTACCTACAAGTATAGAAAACATAACAAAAGATGGTTTATTGTAATAATGACTTTCATATGTCACATAATAATCTGTCCAAGGATAGGGCAGTGCAAGGATAATTCACAAGCTTAATGATATAGTCCATAAGCCAGGTTCTTTTTGTCTTCCTGCTCTGCAAACCTTGACATATTGGCCTCTCTCCTCATGAATTTTTTTTGTTTGTTTTGTTTGCAGTATGGCTGCAGCAGTTTGAAGCATCATATACTCACAGGAAAACTGCCAAAAACAATCAGTGTTTCTTTCCATTTTAGCAACAAGAGAAACTTCCTCAGAATATCTAGTTAAGTCTCACTGGCCACAGCTGTGTCACAAGCTCACTTCTGAACCAATTACTGACAACACAATAATAGAACCACTATGGCTAACTCAAACCAATCAGCATTTTCTTTTTTTATTGAAATATAGTTGATTTACAATATTATGTTAGTTTGGGGTGTACAGTAAAGTGATTTAGTTATATTTTTTTTCTCAGATTATTTTCCATTACAGGTTATCACTAGACATTGAATATAGTTCCCTGTGCTACATAGTAAATCCTTGTTGCTAACCTGTTTTATGTATAGTAGTTTGTATCTGTTAATCCCATACTCCAAATTTATCCTCCCCCTCCCTTCCCCTTTGGTAACCATAAATTTGTTTTTTATGTCTGTGAATCCATTTTTGTTTTGTATATAGATTCATTTGTATTAATTTTTAGATTCCACATATAAGTGATATTATATTTTTCTTTCTCTGACTTACTTCACTTAGCATGATATTCTCTAGCTCAATCCATGTCAATCAGCATTTTCTTTCTTGCCTTGGAGAAGGGCACAATTTCTCTTGAAGCAAATGGATACTCAGAAGAAGGGCAAGTGTGGAGGAATTGATGTCTGTAGGCAATGAAGAGTCCTTGCACACTTATTTTAGATACTTTTTGTAATGATCAGGTGACTAATTGGGATTCAACAGGCATAATGTCAACTATTTTTGATCTTTGTCAAATTTTACACTAAGCATAAATGATAATATTTCAACTTCCTTCTGAAGTCTTAATCTCTGGTAAAATACTTCCAATTGTAAACATTTTATAAGATCAAACATTATTTAATTATTCAGAACTCAAACTGTATCTATTAAACCATGTAAAAATAAATGCATGTTTTGCGCCACTACTCATCCAACAGGTACTTCTAGGATACTGTCTTAAAGGAACAAATACCCACTATTTAAATGAAACTGATCAATATGAAGACACATCCGGAGGATCTGACTGTATTGTGTCAGATAAAATTAGTATGCCAGGAGCTCAAATGTCATAAAGACAGAAGACTCAACTTCATGAGGGATTTATTAGCAATCAGACATAGCACATTGTCCTGCACAGACATATGCTGTCTATGCCAAACATTCATGATTCTATCTTAATGAATAGAGAAAGAACTCATTTTGAATCTTTAAAGTTTACCACCAAGTTGAATAATTACACTGACTATTGGGAAAAAATAAAATAAAAAGCTCTCATATTTTCCATGTTCTTTTCTCATATAAAAACATTATTTCTCTCCCAAATCTGACACTCAGCCATTGTACACCATATCAAATAAATAGATAAAAATATTAATTTCCCCCATCTCTGTTCTACACTATGAATGTTCATGTTTATTTATAATCACACTGGTTCTCTTGGGCTGCAAGCGGACTTTGAGAGAGGGTTCCTGTGTCTGTTTATTCTGTCTACATCACACTTAACACAGTGTCACGTGCAGGCATGTGCTTTGTGATCAATATCAGGAATTGGACTGTGAAAGGTAAAATTAAAATGAATTTTATACTTAAGTTAAATAAACAGTAGCTCCCCATTCAGGAGAGGAATACTGTTACAGGAAAAATATGATCTAGCCATTATCTTCTCATGAATATTAATATTGGGTGTCAGGTTTAAGAAAGGAAAGATAAATGAAAAAAGTATTATGATGACTTAGCTATAACTTGATAATTTGTTATATATAAATATAAATGTATATATAAAACTATATATATAACTATACATATATATAACTATATACACACATACACATATAAAACTATACAATTTTTAACAAAACACAAATAGTATTGTTGTACTTACTGAAGTTGGAGTCCACAGAAATCAATCCTGTTAACCCGACCACAAAGGCTATTAGAGAGCTCAAAGTCTTGAAGTCAGGGTGTTGTATGGAGCCTGATGGCAAGTAGAAAACATAGACCAGGGCTTGGCCCAGGAAAAAGGCTCTGGATAGAAAACTCTTCTGGCTCCACTGGCCCTATTATCTCTGGTAGCTCACTTCTGGAACTGCAAAACTCCCACCACTGATTTCAACACTTCTGAAACGAAATTAAATTATTTCTAAAATGCCCCTTATCTTTGCATTACTCCTTCAATATATATTCCCAGTTAGCTAAGCCTAGGACCAAAACCTCACTCCAGCTACTATGGAGCGAGAAAAGAGAATTGCATGGTCCCTTTTTTTTCTGAAATGGAGTCCCACTAAACCAATGCAATGGGGAAATTGTCCGAACTACAAAGGGCATAGAGACGCTGAGTAGACAAGAGAATAAAAAAGGGCTATCACCATTTGTCATTTGTGTAAATACTTCTTCCTATGCTTAGATTTCCAGAAAGGAAAAGAAAAAGGATACTCAGAACATCACACAACCATGCAACAATAAGCATACTCACTCTTTCACCAAAGGGAGACAAAGTAATGTCTCATCAGTTATTTCATTCCAGCTCAAAATCCACTAATGCCCATTCCTGTTATGCAGGCACCATCCCGTGTTGAAATTCTGCTTTCATGAACCAAATGTTAAGTAGCATACACCATATACAATAATGAAGGAAAATAAAAATAAATTGGAGATTAAGGTATGTAAATATATTCATCATATGGCAAAAACAGACATGTAGGTGTTATTACCCTCATTTCTACAACTGTGTATGAAAGCAGAGCCTCTGTTTATGACTTCTCTCCTTCATTACTCATTCTGCATACTCTGCCTTCAACCAGCACCCCAGCTGACCAAGTAGGTTGTTTCTGGTTGTAACCTAACAAGTTACCTAAACCTTTATTGTTGTTGCATCCAAGCCTTTGGCAGTCTTTCTAGTTTATGATTTTTTTCTTTCATTGAACTACACTATCATAAATAAGAAGGTGCCCTGAGAGATCACATGGGTTACACCCATAATTCTCCTTCTTCATTGTAAAGTAATAGCCCTATTTTTTCTTCAGAATCAGTTATGCTAACCAATACTAAAATGCCTAGCATTTCATTTTTTTTTCTAGAGTCATATGAAGCTGAAAATGACAGTGTTATGAAAAGAGCTTCTATAGCAATGGAAATGTTGTGTTCTGGTGGAAATATGCTTCCCTTATGGCCTAATATCTCTAAAACAGCACACTCCAAATTTATGGGAATGAGAAGCAAAAATTTTTTAAGTAACTGAGATTTCAATAGGCCATTCAAAGATTTTATAATGAAAGATACTTCTGGGTTATATCAAATATAACAAGGTTAATGATTCAAAACATATCAGTCCTTTGCCTTTTTTCCTCTCAAGTACTTTCCACAGTAGAAGAAATAATATGTGGAAATCTGTAACAATGTTAGAGCAATAAGAACCCTTATAGTATTCCTTGAAGATGCTTGATGGGCAAGGATACAAATCCATATTAAATATCTATGCCAGTGAATAAAACTGATACAACCTATCTTGGAAGGGTTTTGACGTTATTACCCTGTTACGGACACCTGGATGGTCCTCTTTGATGTAATATATATCTGTATTTTAGTGTTACTTATAGTGGATGGTAATTTGCACATCCATGAGTGGGCATAGCCTGAATGGTGCATGTTTTTAAGCCGTCATGAGCCATCATGGAACCTTGTTCCATGGCCACTTAAAATACATAACAGAGCAAGAGAAGGATACTTCAAGAAAATCACTACTGATTAGTAAGAGCCTCCTCTGCAGTGAGTGTGACCTTTGGTAAGCATTCCAAAATAACCTCACAATCTATAAGTTTTCTGAAAGACACATACATCCTCCCTAAATGCCCTTGCTACAGTTCTTCAAACTTGCCCCTCTAATCCCCTGACCACATGGACAAACCATTAGCCAGAGCAGTGGGTCACTAGAAAATTCACGATAGTGGTGAGACCTTGTATTTTTGTGAAATTTATCTTCAAACCTATGGCCTACATATATCTTGCCAAAGTATTTAAGATACCTGTTAATTCTTTCTCTCCAGATGCTATTAATATGGAATTATCCATGTAGTAGACCATCAAAATGTCCTTGGGAATGATGAGACAGTCAAAGACCCTGGAAACTAATTTGGACATGGTTGAAAAGAAAAGACAAGACATTTATGGTATATCACTGTCCTTGTTTGTTTAGGCAAACTTCTATTGATACTTTCTATTTATTAGTAGAGAGAGGAAAATATTACCAAATCCACAAATGAGTTCCAAGTGCCAGTGAGTGTGCTGAGTTTCTCCAGCACAGAAATCACATCTGGAACAGCAGTTACCCTTAGAATCAAATCTATTTCACTTGAGATAATTCAGGCTTATTGTCTGAGGTTCCTCACTTTCTGCACCTCTGCTACTGGAGACATAAGTGGAGTTATATTAGGATCACCACTCCTGTATTTCTCAAGTCTTTGATAGCACCACTAATCATAATACTTTGGAGGAAAAGATTTCCCTAGGGATTTACTGTTTTAATTTTTTTTAATTTACCACATTTCATTAAGAACAAGAAGTTCCAGGGGAAACTACTTTATGGTTCATCAAAACTAGTGGAGATTTTGCTAGTACTGGGGTGTGTGTGTGTGTGCTGTATTTCAAAAATAGAATGATTTGGAAGTCCATTGAGCCAAATATTTATTTATTATCTGATATTTATGGACCACGGTGGTATTTGGGACTTTTGTGAACAATAGTGTTAGCACTGAGTTAGTGTTTACTAATCTGCAAAAGGTCTGGATACTTTCACTTTTCCCAGTGATAAATGGCTCCATATTCCTTTGAGAAAGACTTGGAGAAAGAAACATGATACATACTTTGATATTATTACAAGGTCCAATCATGATGCTATCTGCCTCTATTTCTTTCAAGGAGAACTGGGTCTAGCAACTGATTCAGGTATTGGGACTGGGTTTATGATAACAAATTTATACTGTGTTTTCTCAAGTTTGACCAAAATTCATCAGACATGAAGCTCCACCCTCCCCCAACATTCACAAAGTATTGTGCATATCACTTAGGAATCTTCTAGAAACTTTGAATTGGCTTTGTCCTAAGGAATCTCCAAATGATTAGCCAGGGTCAAAGACTCTTGAGGGTTTGTTTACCATACTGGCCTTTTTATCATGGAGATTAAATGCAACTACTTGGCCTCTGCTCCTCTGTAATTCTCTTACCCACTGAAACCAGAAACCTATTTCTAGTACAATCCCTCTCATAAGCATCTTAAATCCTAAACAAATTACCAATAAGCACGTTTCATAGATCTTGGTACTTTCATGACACAATATTTTTCTCAAAGTCTTGGTAAAGAAAGTATCTTTTTGTCTTTCTCAGGGGATATAGTTAGGAAATGATTTATAGTAACACATGGTAAATGCACCCGAATCTTCTAATACCAAAGTTATGGGGGCTTCTTCTATGTATTATACCAAGGAAATTTTTGGCATTTCATCTGTTTTCTTTCTTTTAAGTTCAGGTTACCTTTGAGTTCCAGGTTTCAAATTTTAGGCATCTATTGAAGCAAATAATGAAAATCCAGGAAATCCAACCAGCATCCTGAAATCATATCAATTAACTTGATCAAATCAAAAGTAAGGATCTTCCCTCATTTTAAGAACAAGCTCAGATCCATTCCTACACATATTGTACAGATTTTGGTCAACAGGAATTATTAAAACCATATATGTTTTTTTAACATAAAAGCATTCTCATGAAGTTTTGCTTTTATAGTTTTCTCCATAAGTATTCTGGGATATAATGCTTGTTACATTCAGGGAGGTAAGAAGGGTTTAGGAATCAATGCTCACAACAGATGGCTAAGAAGAATGATCTGCTTATAGGTAAAAAACTTAGGAAAGAGAGTTACTTAAAATGCCTTCATGCAACAGTGAAAGTCTGGTCAACAGGGAAAGAGGGCTTCCAAGGGAGTTGCAAAACCTTTGAATTTTCCCCATACTTTCTCATTTAAATTCTATTTTTTTCCAATCACTATCCTATTGATCTAAGATCTGGTGAAGCTTTGAATTTAACTGATATTATCATTCAGTGTCTGCAAATTAAACACTGAGTTTAGGGTATGGCTACCTCATCTCCGTGTCAGCATGAGACCAAACAAGAGATGAGGGATTCTTCTGGTCCCCAGGAGAAGTTTAAGGCAGCAGTCCCCAACCTTTTTGGCACCAGGGACCGGTTTTGTGGAAGACAATTTTTCCACGACGGAGGGGGAATGATGGTTCAGGCGGTAATGTGAATGATGAGGAGTGATGGGGAGCAATGCGGAGCGACAGATGAAACTTTGCTCGCTCCCCCGCCACTCTTCTGCTGTGCGGTCCAGTTCCTAACAGGCCAAGGACTGGGTTGGGGACCCCTGGTTTAAGATCTCTGAATCTTCCCATATATCCTCAATTTAATTCTTAGTGTTCTAATCCTTTCTAACCATTTTCCAAACTTTGACATAAAATATATAGTGAAGCTTTGAATTCAGTAGATACTGTAATTTAGCTCAAAAATTAAACTTTGGCAGCTTCCACTCTATAGAAGTCTTAGATGAAATCAAGAAAGTCTCTGGATTTTAATTGATGCCTTAAACAAAGTTTTTCAAGATTTTAGCTTGTCATCACCTTTCAGCACTCACCTTGGCTTGCTCTTGCCTTTCATTCATGGCAGTGGCAAAATGGCCATTCAAACACTTGTCTTTCAGGAAGTGCCTATTCTAGGTGACCACAGGGCATCATTTGTGGTATTCTATTACATATCATGTGTTTCCATATTTCCAACCTAGAAGACTATACAAGCTCCAAATAGTTAAGGTAACCCATTCCAAATACCTATGTTAATCATGGGTTCCATTGCTTAAAAGCCAACTCTATTCCCAATAACTATAAAGTTCAGATTTCTTGATCTGAAGCAACAGAAAACAACTCTGTCTAATTTAAGCAGAATAGAAACTTACTGGAATGAATTTGTGGCAAACCTGACAGTAGAAAATGGTTAGGGACCAAAAGTGGTTATGCAGCAGAAAGACATGCAAAGTTAAAGCCCAGGAATGAAACAGGTAGGTCATCATTCTTCGATGCTGTTCCCGGGGGACACTGATGCCATTGTCCCTTCCAATACTGTTGTCTCTGCCATAAGTACTTTATAAACAGTGTCTATGCTTTTACATTACTTTTTGTATTTGTTTTCTAGTGCCACCATAGTAAATTATACAAACACAAGCAGTTTAAAGCAACACAAATTTATTATCTCACAGTTCTGTGTGTCAGAAAGCTAGGCACAGCATGGTTGACCTGTTCTCGGCTATGGGTTTCAAAAGGTGGAAATCACAGTGTCACCAGGGCTGCATTCCTTTCTGGAGGTTTTGAGGATGAATCTGCTATCAAGGTCATTAAGGTTGTTGGCAGAATTCAGTTCCGTTTGTTGCAGCACTGAGGTTCCCATTTTCTTGATAGTCGATAATGTGGGTCATTCTCAGCTCCTTAAAGGCTACAACCCTTCTCTACTTCATGGCTTCCTGTGTACATCATTAAAGCCAATAATGGCAAGTAAGGTCCTTCTCATGCTTAGAATCTCTCTGACCTCCTCTTCTACCTCACCTTGCCTCTGCCTTTCTTTCCTGCCTCATCATTCTGACGTTTTTGCCTTCTTCTTCTGTTTTTAAGGATTCATGTGATTACATTGAGCCCATCCAGATAAACCAAGATAATCTCCATACTTTAAGGTCAGTTGATTAGTAAGCTTAATTCCATCTGCAAAGTGCCTCACAGTAGTACTGAGATTAGCGTTTGATTGTATAACCAGGGGATGGAATCTTGGAGAACATCTTTGGAATTCTGCCTCCCACACTCCCTAAACTACCAAAAGCTAGTCAGAGCTTACAGCCTAACAAAACAACATCTCCCATGCCTTAAACTTGGCTTCCAGGGAGTGGGCAGAAACAGTGTCTAGCAGCATAAACCTCTAGAGTGAGGCCTACCTAATATTTTACTTGTTCTAACACAATGGGTTTATCAATCAGAGAAACAAATGGGTTCAAATACTGAACGCCCCCTCCTCCAGTGAAATAGCGTCCACTAATGGAAACAAAATTCCTTTTGTTCTTTAAATTGATACATCTATTATTTTAACCCCATTAGTGAAATTAAACCATTAAATCTGCATCATTTAAATATACTACTATTAATGCTAATCGACTAATTGAGGAGTAATCCGTAAAAAGTTTCCTAATTAGAACTTAGCTCCCCAAATATCCATTTGCAATGAATAATTTATCATTTAAATGTATCCTGAAGAAAAATAAATTCTTAAAACAAAAAAAAAAAGTGATTCTACATTCACAGTTGGCTTCATACTACATAAGCACATGATATAGTGGTAAAAAAAATTCTCATCAAATGCACTCACTAAAACAGGTAAGCTCATAAGTCACTCAAATGAAGTATAGAAAATATAAAAACATTTTTTTCTTTGTGAGGATAATTATATTTAATTGTCAAAAAAGTCATATACTTGTCTGCTTTTTGAGTTAAAGAGAGAGGTAATGTGAAGTAGAGTGCTTCAAAGGCTGTTTCTACTCCTATAGAGAACTTTTATGTCAGGAGTAGTTCTTGACGCTGACTAACTTATTCACTCCATGCAGTTGAATCTTGTGAAATGTCTGGTGCAGGCTTTTCTTATTAAAAAAAAACCTAAACAAAACAAACAAAAAACCTGAAAGGATTTTTTTTCACTGGAATTTTTTAAAATAAATAAAATTTTCATCAAAACATCAACGTCATTCAAGTACAAGTCTGGGTGACACAACTCAAAGTCCATTCCTGCCCTTTCAGCCATGCTTCTCTCACTCTCCAAGTTAGATGTGACCAAGAAAACTACCTCTGCCAGCTACATCCCTTATTTTTATCTCCAAAAGTAAACCTTCCCTTCTTATGTCAATCCACATTATACCCAGCTCTAAACTTCTATACAAGCTGCAGACAATTCTCTCTTTGGATTATAACTACTGAAATTTCAGACTTTTCAGTTGAGGAACTACATCCTATTGTGCCATTGAATTTGTACAATTTTGAGACCTAACAAAATTGGTCCTTCTGAACAAATTCTTTAAAATCTTTTCTGCATCAAAGCACCTAAGGAAAACTTTCAGGTTTAGTACTCCTTCCATTACTTTCAGAGAAAAAAATAGGCTTCCATTTCTAGAACAGAATAGTATCTAAGAGACACTGATATCAACCTCTCCCTACTTAAAAAAATCCATTAAATATTTAATAAAACATTTTAAACAAGTTCTTTAAATGATTAGATATATCTGAAAGAAAATAAGGGAAATCCGAGGTCATCAGTGAGAAAGGAACATAGACTAAGGAGAAAAGCTATCAATAAAGCAACTTGCTATCCTGAGGATAGACAAAGGTGCTTGAGTACCAGTGGCAAGGAGTGACTACAGACAATATTCTAAAATTACTGATGGACAGAATCTACATAAAGATGGAACTCTCAGAAAAAAAGATTAAACTAGGTAAAGAAACCATTTAAGACAGTCTACGAAACAATGAGGCTTGCTTCTGGTTGGAAGATAAAAGAAAAGAGCAACATCAACAACATAACAAATGGCCTGCCTTCATGTAAGACTGGGGACTGGGTTTACAATTTTTTTCATGCCTTTAAAAATTGCAAACATAGAGCTATAATTTAAAACAAACCGGATCTCTGGTGTCCTTGCACACCTGGCAGAAAAAAATAAATCTTCCCTGGTGGAAAGCATCCTCAAAGCAGGTGTCAAAAAATTTATATAGTTTGTTCAACAAAACACAAACTCATAATAAAATCTCAATATAAAAAAGAAAATAAGACACCATAAGTGGGAGTCAGCAGAAACAACCAAGAACAAAATTAGATCTGTAATAACTTCAATTATTATAATTATTGGATATATAACTAAAAACAAGTACATTTGAAAAACAAGGGAAAAAAATGAATTTGGAGCAAATGGCTACCAAACATGACCAAATTAAAAAAAATTCCAAAAATGACAAATATAATAATTTCAATTAGAAAATTAGTGACTTGTTTACATATTAGTTTAGACAAAATAAAGGAGAGAATTGCTGACCTGAAAGATTAATCTGAAGAATTATTAGTGATAATGTCCAGAGAGACAGAAAATATGAAAGTGAGGTTAGATAGATATGGAGAGGAGAGTTTAACCAAATATATGTCTAATCAAAAATTAGACATAAAAAAAGAGAAAATTTAGAGAATTTTAGAGAAAATTTAGAGAAAATTTAGAGAATAAGAGAAAGAAAATAGTACTTGAAGAAATCATGTCTGAAATTTTCCTGTAATTTTTCAAACACATGAATCCTCAGATTATTGAATTCCAGTGAGTCCCAAGCAAGATAAAAAAAATCCACACCCAGATACATTGTAGTAAAACTACAGAATCCTACAGAAAAAAAGTGAATTTAATAACAGAGAGAAAAAATATAAAATAACTTACCTTCAAAGAAATGATATTTTTGCTGACAAATTCCCAACAGCAAAAATGAAATATTGAAGAATGAAAAATTATATTTTAGAAGCCTGGGAATAATCACCTGTAATTTAAAATTGTTAACTCTAGTGAAGCAATTTTTCAAGAAGACAGAAACTGGAAGTGTTTTCCAACAAAAGATGGAATTCCTAAAGAAATGTATCAAGAAGAAACAAAGTAAGCTGTAAAGGACATTCGGAGATGAAAAGGGAATGGCAATTGAATACTTAACATTGCATAAGTCTTTTAAATTGCTATTCAACTTATAATGATAAAGTGCCTAATTTGTGTGTTAAACAATGAAAGTTATGAACAGATATTGTAAGTAAGGAGAGAGAGAGGTGATTGGAGTTAAAATATCCCAAGTCATTTGTTGAGGAGGCTGATAGTACTTCCTTGGTCTTTGTTACATGAAGTTTGCAGGTTAAAACCTACAACAGAACTACTAAGAAAAGGAAGTAAGATTTATAATATCTAAACCCCTGCGGGCAGGGGAAGATGCAATAAAAAGAAAAAGAAAATATATATATGGATTTGGAAAATTGCAAGAAAGGAGATAAAAGTGTAACAATGGAGAGGAGATACAAATTTAAAGCACAGAATAAATCCAAATAATCAGTAGTAATGAAATTTTTCTTTAAAAATTACACACTGTCAAAGTAAATTTAAAAATAAAAATAAGAACACAGAAAGCATAAAAGTTAAGGATTGAAACAGATAAACCGGGTAAGTAGAAGCCAAAAATCAGCAGGTGGGATATATTAAAATCAGAAAATTGGACTTTAAGAGAAAGATATCACTAACGATAAAAAAAGGTAGTAACAATACTAAAATAATATTTTCAATAAGAAAATACAGATATGAACCAAACTATCTAGTCATGTGTATATGTTATATATATAGTTGTATATACTTTAGGATATGATAGGAAAAATGACAGAATTATAGTGAGAATTTATATTAACATAATGATGGGTAACTCTAATATACCACCCACAATAATTGATAGTTAAAACAAATGAAAAATTTATTAAGGACATAAAATATTTAAAAGGACAATCTTTTAATTAACATGTCAAACATGTTTGAAAATGTTAAAAATATGCAATCATATATAAAACATGGAAAATATTACCCTGTCATAAGGTATTTAAAAGTATGAGCAAATTTCAAAGGAAAAACATCATGTATTATACAATATAATGTGTATTTGTATATATATATATTTATTTAAATATTTAATAAATTTATTTAAATACAAGTATTTATTTATACATTTAAATGATATATTATACTGAATATTATATATATATATATATATATATTCCCTAAAAACAAAGAGCAAAGGACATGAACATCTATTTCATACTCAGATTCATTAGTAATTAGAGATAAACAAATTAAATCCATAATAAAAATAATGAAATAGCAATTTACAGTAAGACCTCCATATCCACAGGCTCTGCATCAGTGAATTCAACCAACTGCAGATGAAAAATATTTGGAAAAATAAATTCTGGAAAGCTCCATAAAGCAAAATTTGAATTTGCTATGCCTGGCAACTATTTACCTAGCATTTACAATGTAACAAGTATTATAAGTAAGCTAGAGATTATTTAAAGTATAGGAGAGAATGTGTGTTGGTTATTTGCAAATACTGTGCAATTTTATTTAAGGGATTTAGCATACAAAACTTTTGGTATCTGAGGGGGATCCTGGAATCAATACACAGTGGAGAGCAAGGGATGACTATATTCACTTTATTGGCGTACATTTAAAAGTCTGAAAATACCAAATTTTGGCAAGAGTTTGTACTAATCTCTAAAAGTTGGACATTTACACAGCTTATGAACCAGATTCCACATCTAGATCTATACACTTAGTAGCTGTGAATTCATTTTCTCATCTTCTCACCAACTTCTTTCATTCAATCTAGGTCTACCTGCTAAAGAGAATGAAAAAAAAAAAAAAGCCTGCTAATATTAAGTCTTCTCAGGTGAGAAGGGAAAGCTGGACTAATTATAAACACATAGGTGATTTTTGTTTGTTTGTTTATTTGTTTGTTTTGGTGGGGTGGGGGTGGGAACTGCAGACAAACTATGCTAAAAGCTGTTCTAGAATCATTGGCCAGTCATCACATCCTCTCCATTTCATGGTGAGCATTGCCAGTGGGTGGAGATGCTCCACAGTAAGCTCAGCAGACTAACTGCTCTCTGTTTAACGGACTGGGATGGGCTCACTGATTTCACTGATGGGAAGGAGATTGTGACACTTTGAAAGGGTCAGTCATAACCCTTATCAGTCATAGTCCTGAGTGGTAAGGTTGGGATTTGGTCTTAGAAAAAGGAAGGTAGATGATTAGTCTTTTTGAAGGTAACCTAAGGTGGCCAGCTAGCCTCTCAGTTTCTTAAAAATTGAAGGACACTTTCACTTTCTCATACCTGTTGATATGGAGACCACAATTAACATGTGTATTTAATACATTTATCTTACACTCTTTCCCATCTGTTGGACCCATCTCTGTGCTCCAGTCATTATCTGAATGCCTCCCAGTTTTGGTCAAACCCAATAACATTCACATAGCTTTCCTGATAACTGAAGAGTTCATTATTCGGGATTCTTTGACACGAAGAAAGAAAGAACATAGACATGAAAATAGAAAATAACACTCTTGAAAATAATGATGATTCCAATAAGACATCCAATTAAGTAAGTAGTCTCATTTCTGAATCATTCAACAAATATGCATTGAGGACCTTTTATCTGAATGGCACTGTATGTGATACAGGGAGAATGTGAAGCTGACTAAGAAACTAATTTTTCTCAGACAATTTAGTTTGCAATGAGGAAACCACAAATCAATAACTAAAACAGAAGTTAAAATCTGTCTCAAAAAATATCACACATCTTACAGTTGAAGCAGAATAAGGAAGAACAGATTGTGAGCACAGCAACCAGAAGACTCCATAAATCAGTGGCATTTGCACATGGGAATTTTAGAAACACCATGAGGACAGGCACAGAGTTATGAATGTGCCTTCTATACAGTGAGAACACAGAGTGTAAGCAGTGAAATTGATAAAATTTGGCAGGATATGAAGCCAGAAGGTTATGAGTCTTAATTACAGAAGGTCTTGAATGTCATTTTAATGTATCTCAACTTTATACTTCAGGCTGCCCAGGC
Source organism: Leucopleurus acutus (assembly GCF_964270905.1). NCBI lineage: Eukaryota > Metazoa > Chordata > Mammalia > Artiodactyla > Delphinidae > Leucopleurus > Leucopleurus acutus. The sequence goes on from NC_139142.1 coordinate 155,877,142, forward strand.
CCTGAAGACTATGAGGAATGGGAGAAATGTCAACTGACTTAGATTTTAGGAAGATAACTAGGGCAGCATGTGAATGACAGGTTTGAAGCTCTGGTTAATGAGGAATAGTTAATAAGATATTTAAGGTATCCAGGTTTATTCATATGATCGATTGAATAAAAAGTTCCTTATAGGAAGATTTTAAGTTGTTTTTTTTCCCGTTTCATTTCTTCAAGCTTTTGTTTTGCTCAGAAACCTATTCAAATTCAAACATCTATAGAGTTTTCTTCAAAACTATAATGACATTTTCAGGTACATAAATACAACACTTCAAAAAGGATTCTGAGAAAAATATTAAACAGCTGATATAGTCTGGTACCTTAATATTGGATTCTGAGGGATTTAAAAATATGTTTTTCTGTGATGAAAATTCACATTGTAAGAAGTATGTGATTTTTGAAAAGGGGAGAGCTGGTTACAAACAGCATGAACTGCAAGTAAGTAGTGAAAAATATCCCTCCCCCCCAAAAAAAAATGGCAAAGAGACATTTAAAAAGTTTATGTAATATGCATATTTTAGATATTAGGCTTTGCCATTTTTACAATGTATTTAATAGATTGGAAAGATCTAAAAAATTTACCTGCATTGAGTATAAGAAATCATAACAAAGCCTTTTTATACTTAGAGCCAGTGTTAATTAGATGTGACTTTGAGAAATCTTTTAAAGTGCAGGTGAGATGGAGAGCACAGCTGGTACAGAAACCAGCTAGTCAAGAACAATCTATTGAGCACATCAGTAGGAAAAGTCTTTCCCCAGAGACTCGTTATTTGATGATTGAAAAAGAATGTCTAGACATCAAATGGGTTTTGGACAGTTTAAGGTACTAAAGTATTTTCCTGGGGAAAAAATTTATATTAGAGGCAGATCATAGAGCTATACAATGGTGGAACAGAATGAAAGATGAGCGATACTCAGCTTGTAAGATATTATATTTCCCTGTAGCAGTGTATTTGCATTTTCCCCAAGAGTCTCATGAATGAAAGATGGTGGTATGTTTGTTGAAGATGTTTTCTGGGTAATGAAATCACACTAGTGAATTATCCTTACTGTCCATGCAAGGCAAGATACTCTGCAATCAAATCTCAATAAAAGGTTAAGGGAAATTTTCACAGGCTTGTACTCAGTCACGCTTCTCTATAATATTTGCTATTGCCCATCTAATCATCCTAAAGGAAGGAGCCATTTCAGTTCCTGCAAGTTGTGAGTACAGGGATGAGAAGTATCAGCAGAGATTCTGTTGTACGTTGTTTGGGCAGCTAGAGAGGAAACTGTCTGATGAGTTGACACTGATCTAGGATCAGTGTGATGTGATGACAGTGTGATTCCTCTCTCCAGACCATGCTCCCTCCTTTGAAGTTCACTTTATTTACTCTTGTTTGTTTTCTCCCACATTAGTTCTAGTTTTCAGGATAAAATTTCTGCCATCTTGATAAGACTGCAATATCAAGTAAATGAAGACTTGGTGAATCAGGAGATCCTATCACTTTTTCCATCTTCACCAATACCAGTCATGTTTTTGGAAAAATAAATACCATATGAGTATTGGATACCCTGGTTCAGCTGAAATATAATTTGGCTACTTTAGTAAAGTGGGTCTTCTTCCTCCAAAAATCTAAGGGCCTTCTATTTTTTTATTGAAGGGGAAGGGAGAAAGGTTGTGGTATACATGTGTTTTCAGGGTGAGGGTAATGAATGAGGAAAGTATGCATATGTAAGGGATGACATGGTGTTTGCCCTTTTCCACATTTTTCTCCTCTGTACCTCAGCCTGACAGACTGCTTCTATGTTCCTATGAAGAGACGGCTTGGGATAGAAGTGAGAATTTGAGAAATTACTTCCATTTGGTTGATACTGAGTACAAATAGTTCTTTTTCCAAGTTTCAGTGATGATGTGTGACAGAAAGCTGAGGAGAGCCACTTTCCTCGCCGAGGAGCATGGTGAAAGTTGACACCTGAAGCTATCAGTTGCCCATGCTTGGTTGAGCAAGGTCTTCATGGGGACACTGAGATCAGAGACTGTGAAAGTGGCCAACCAACAAGTACTTCATCCTTAGACCTTGTTAGTTGGGAAAGATGTAAAACTGGTTTTACATTCTCAGTTTCCAATGGTTAAAAATTATGTATAAATTTAAAAATTTTGAGATCATATGTCCCAATCTATGCAGCAGAAAAAAAAATGTATGTCTTTCATATTTATTAGGAAAATTACTGAGATTTTTATTTTCTCCAAGAATGTTCATGAATTTACACTGGTTTTTCCACAGATTCTTTTCTAAACCAATTTAACTCTATGTGGGAGTTTCAGTTCCAACTACATGAACTAGGCAATTTCAAGGTCTATTAGCCTCCAGTCTCGATGTTAAACTAGTCTAGGTACTTGGGCAGAGGCCTTGAGGGAAGCCAGAATTTCAGAATCAACTTAAGCACTCTGTGAAAACACAGGATTCACAATTAAATTTGAGTTACAGATACACAACAAATAATTTTTTAGTGCAAGTAGTTCCTAAATATTGCATGGAGCTAACTTACATTGAAAAAGTAATCATTACATATCTGAAATTAAATTTAACTGGGAATCCTGCATTTTTATTTACTATCTATTGGAATGTGTGACAATAACTATATCAATGGATTAAGAGAAATTATAGCTGGGTAATGGAATTACAAATTATCTTACTTTTGCTCTTTATAATTTTCAGTCTGCCAAATGTTTTAAATGAATATTCATATTATGTATGTAATTCATCATTGGGTTAAGATGTTCAATCAATGAGGTATTACGCAAATGTTTTTTTTTTAACACCTTTATTGGAGTATAATTGCTTTACAATGGTGTGTCAGTTTCTGCTTTATAATAAAGTGAATCAGCTATACATATACCTATATCCCCATATCTCCTCCCTCTTGCGTCTCCCTCCCAGCCCCCCCATCCCACCCCTCTATGTGGTCACAAAGCACCAAGCTGATCTCCCTGTGCTATGTGGCTGCTTCCTACTAGCTATCTATTTTACATTTGGTAGTATATATTAGTCCATGCCACTCTCTCACTTCGTCCCAGCTTACCCTTCCCCCTCTCCGTGTCCTCAAATCCATTCTCTACATCTGTGTCATTATTCCTGTCCTGCCCCAATGGGAGAAAATATTTGCAAATGAAGCAACTGACAAAGGACTAATCTCCAAAATTTACAAGCAGCTCATGCAACTCAATATCAAAAAAACAAACAACCCAATCCAAAAATGGGCAGAAGACCTAAATAGACATTTCTCCAAAGAAGATATACAGACAGCCAACAAACACATGAAAGAATGCTCAACATCACTAATCATTAGAGAAATGCAAATCAAAACTACAACCTCACACCAGTCAGAATGGCCATCATCAAAAAATCTACAAACAATAAATTCTGGAGAGGGTGTGGAGAAAAGGGAACCCTTTTGCACTGTTGGTGGGAATGTAAATTGATACAGCCACTATGGAGAACAGTATGGAGGTTTCTTAAAAATACTAAAAATAGAACTACCATACGACCCAGCAATCCCACTACTGGACATATACCCTGAGAAAACCATAATTCAAGAAGAATCATGTACCACAATATTCACTGCAGCACTATTTACTATAGCCAGGACATGGAAGCAACCTAAGTGTCCATTGACAGATGAATAGATGAAGAAGATGTGGCACATATATACAATGGAATATTACTTAGCCATAAAAAGAAACAAAATTGAGCTATTTGTAGTGAGGTGGATGGACTTAGAGTCTGTCATACAGAGTGAAGCAAGACAGAAAGAGTAAAACAAATACCGTATACTAACACACATATATATATAGAATCTAAAAAAAAAAAAAAGATTATTAAACAAATATTTATTGAGCTGGTTTTGTGCTCTAAACTTGACTCTGTTATATTCTGATTCATAGGATACTGAAGCAAATAAGAAAATATTCCAATTTGAATATTTGACAAAATGACAAACACCAATCAAGACAAAAGTTCTGGAATGAACAAATGGGGAAAATCCTTCAATATGCAACAAGAATGTTATATAAAAAATAAGGAATTATGTGACATAACTGAGAAGAAACTGTATGTGTGCTATTACAAAGAAATTTGAATGCTGCTTTTTAGTGAGTTGTTGATGTTGTTTTTAACTTTTTCCAGAAATGAACAGCCTGTATTTTATTTAAAAGTGGATGGAAAATGTGGGGGGTGGTAGAGTGGATATAAAAATATGTTTTAACAAAATGCTGAAGGAAAACTTTAAATATTTATATTGTAAAACAATTAGAATGTTATAAGACTAATAAAACAAACATCTCTGTACCCACCTTCCAGCTTTTTAACTTATCACATTTTAACATTTCACTACATTTGTTTTTGATCTTAAGTTATAAAACATTTCAAATAAAGTTGAAATCTGTTCAACTTTATTTCCTTCCAAACACATTACCATTTTATCCCTTACCTACAATATTAGCTGCTCTCCTTATTTCTGTGTTTATAATCCTCAGGAAAGTCCTTTAACCTTGCCTGCCTTACATATTTACATATGTCAATATCCATAAATATATATACTATTTCATTGTATGATTATTGACTTTTTTATGGATGATACAACAATATCCACAACACTATTTTTCTTTTATTGGTGTAATATTATGGTTTCTTTTTTAAAATCTGCATTAATAAATATAGTTCTAAATCACTAATTATAACAAGTGCAGTAGACTTTCTTGCATATGTCTCCCTGCACATAAATAAAGGAGTTTCTAGTAGAATTGGAAATATTAAATCAAGGTGTATGTACATCTTCAATTGCAGTAGATATTATCAGATTGCTCTAGAAATTGGTAGTAGCAATTTACATGTTTGTTGGATATCTTTGAGTTTTTTTCACCATCTTCTCACCAAGTCTTGTCACTAACAGACTTTGAAATTATTTCAGTCTGTGAAATATCTCATAATTTTATTTTCCATTTTCCTATTTGTTAGTAAGTTTTAAAATGTATTCTGATAGTTATTGGTCATGTATGTATTATTTTATGTGAATCGTATAATCAGGTATTTACCTAGTGTTTATTTAGATACTTGTCTTTTTCTTATTAAGTTTTAGAAGTTCTTTGTCAATTCCTGATTGTTATGTCTATATGTGCTCTCTTGAGATGCAGATTATGCTTCTTAACTTTGTATATGTTTTTCTAATACTTTTTGGGTTTTTCTGGAAAAAGTAGGATTTTGGGTATTTCATTGTGGGTAAAGTTATCTATATTATCCTTTATTATTTACATATTCTTATATAAATTATTCTCATACCCCAATATCATAAAGTTAGACTCCTAAAATTTTTTAATGTTTAAAGTTTTGCTTCCTACCTTTGCTTTTTAAATCTACAGACAGGGATTATAGAAGAGATACAATATTTTATGAGTAACAAAATGACCTAAAATAATTCATTTTTCACCATTTATTTATTATTTTTATTGGAGTATGATTGACATATAATATTGTATTAGTTTCAGGTGTGCATCATAGTGATTCAATATTTATATACATTTCAAAATGGTCATCACAATAAGTCTAGTTACAATCTGTCACTATATAAAGTTACTATATTCCCTATGTTGTATCTTATATCCCCATGACTTATTTATTTTATAACCAGAAGTTTATAGCTCTTAACCCCCTTCATCTATTATGCCCATTCCCCAACCTCTGTCTCCTCTGGCAACCACCGGTTTGTTTTCTGTATCTGTGAGTCTATTTCTGTTTTGTTTTTAGATCTCACATGCAAGTGAAATCACACAGCAGTTGTGTTTCTCTGTCTGACTTAGCATAGCAGCTAGGTCAATCCATGTTGTCACAAATGGCAAGATTTCTTTCTTTTTATACTTGAATAATATTCCACTGTGTGTGTGTGTGTGTGTGTGTGTGTGTGTGTGTGTGTGTATGACACGTATTCTTTACCCATTCATCTACTGATGTACACTTAGGTTGCTTGCCTATCTGTGCTCTTATAAATAATACTGCAATGAACATAGGGGTGCATTTATCTTTTGAATTAGTATCTTTGGATAAATACTCAGAAGTAGAATTGCTGGATTGAATGAGAGTCCTATTTTTAATTTTTTGAGGAACCTCCATACTGCTTTCCAGAGTGACTGCACCAATTTACATTTCTACCAACACTGCATGAGATTTGCCTTTTCTCCATATCCTCACTAATGTCTATTTTTTGGTTTTTGTTTAGGATAATCACCCTTTTGACAGGTGTGAAGTGATATTTCACTGTGGCTTTGATTTGTGTTTCCCTGATGATTAGTGATGTTGACCATCTTTTCACGTGCCTGTTGGCTATCTTTTCATGGGCCTGTTGGCCATCTGTATGTCTACTTTGGAAAAACGTCTATTCAAGATCTCTGCCCATTTTTTAATCAGGTCCTTTGTGTGTGTTTTTTTATTTTCATATTAGATTGTATAAATTCTTTATATAATTTTGATATTAAGGCCTTATCAGATGTATGATTTGCAAATATCTTCTCCCATTCAGTAGGTTTTTTTTTCATCATATGGATGGTTTCATTCTCTGTGCAAAAGCTTTTTAGTTTGATGTAGTTCCATTTGTTTACTTTTGTTTTTGTTGACCTTGCCTGAGGACACAGGTCCAAAAGATATCACTGAGACCAATTTCAAAGAGCTTACTTTTAAGAGTTTTTATGGTTTCAGGTCTTACATTTAAGTCTTTAAATGATTTTGAATTGATTTTTTGTATATGTTGTGAAATAATGGTCCAGTTTCATTATTTTGCATGTATCTGTTCAAGTCAGGTTTCCCCACACCATTTATTGAAGATACTGTGTTATCTCCATTTTACATTCTTACATCCTTTCTCATGAATTAATCAAGCATATATGCAAAGGTTTATTTCTGGGCTTTCTATTCTGTTCCATTGATCTATGTGTCTTTTTTTGTGTCAGTAGGATACTGTTTTGATTACTATAACTTTACAGAATAGCTTAAATCAGGGAACATGATACCTCCAACTTGGTTCTTCTTTCTCAAGATATTGTCTATTTGAGGTCTTTTGTCATTCCATACAAATTTTACTGTTCTTTTTTCTAGTTCTGAGAAAAATGCCATTTGTGTTTTTTTAATAAGAATTGCATTGAAATTGTAGATTGCTTTGTGTAGTAGGGGGCATTATAACACTATTCTGTGAGCACAGTATATTGTTCCATTTATTTGTGTTGTCTTCAACCCCTTTCGTCAATGTTTTGTAGTTTTCAGGGGACAGATCTTTAACTTCCTCAGTTATTTGATTCCTGAGTATTTTATTCTTTTTGATGGAATTATATTTTATTTTATTTTATTATTTTTTTAACATCTTTATTGGGGTATAATTGCTTTACAATGGTGTGTTAATTTCTGCTTTAAAACAAAGTGAATCAGTTATACATACACATATGTTCCCATATCTCTTCCCTCTTGTGTCTCCCTCCATCCAACCCTCCCTATCTCACCCCTCCAGGCGGTCACAAAGCACTGAACCGATATCCCTGTGCCATGTGGCTGCTTCCAACTAGCTGTCTACCTTACGTTTGGTAGTGTATATATGTCCATGACTCTCTCTCGCCCTGTCACAGCTCACCCTTCCCCCTCCCCATAACCTCAAGTCCGTTCTCCAGTAGGTCTGTGTTTTTATTCCTGTCTTACCCCTAGGTTCTTCATGACATTTCTATTCTTTTCTTAAATTCCATATATATGTGTTAGCATATGGTATTTGTCTTTTTCTTTCTGCCTTACTTCACTCTGTATGACAGTCTCTAGGTCTATCCACCTCATTACAAATAACTTAATTTCATTTCTTTATATGGCTGAGTAATATTCCATTGCATATATGTGCCACATCTTCTTTATCCATTCATCCGATGATGGGCACTTAGGTTGTTTCCATCTCCGGGCTATTGTAAATAGAGCTGCAGTGAACATTTTGGTACATGACTCTTTTTGAATTTTGGTTTTCTCAGGGTATATGCCCAGTAGTGGGATTGCTGGGTACTATGGTAGTTCTATTTGTAGATTTTTAAGGAACCTCCATACTGTTCTCCATAGTGGCTGAACCAATTCACATCCCCATCAGCAGTGCAAGAGGGTTCCCTTTTCTCCACACCCTCTCCAGCATTTATTGTTTCTAGATTTTTTGATGATGGCCATTCTGACTGGTGTGAGATGATATCTCATTGTAGTTTTGATTTGCATTTCTCTAATGATTAATGATGTTGAGCATTCTTTCATGTGTTTGTTGGTAGTCTGTATATCTTCTTTGGAGAAATGTCTATTTAGGTTTTCTGCCCAGTTTTGGATTGGGTTGTTTGTTTTTTTGTTATTGAGCTGCATGAGCTGCTTGTAAATTTTGGAGATTAATCCTTTGTCAGTTGCTTCATTTGCAAATATTTTCTCCCATTCTGAGGGTTGTCTTTTGGTCTTGTTTATGGTTTTCTTTGCTGTGCAAAAGCTTTGAAGTTTCATTAGGTCCCATTTGTTTATTTTGGTTTTTATTTCCATTTCTCTAGGAGGTGGGTCAGAAAGGATCTTGCTGTGATTTATGTCATAGAGTATTCTGCCTATGTTTTCCTCTAAGAGTTTGATAGTTTCTGGCCTTACATTTAGGTCTTTAATCCATTTTGAGCTTATTTTTGTGTATGGTGTTAGGGAGTGATCTAATCTCATACTTTTACATGTATCTGTCCAGTTTTCCCAGCACCACTTATTGAAGAGGTTGTCCTTTCTCCACTGTACATTCCTGCCACCTTTATCAAAGATAAGGTGTCCATATGTGTGTGGGTTTATCTCTGGGCTTTCTATACTGTTCCATTGATCTATCTTCCTGTTTTTGTGCCAGTACCATACTATCTTGATTACTGTACCTTTGTAGTATAGTCTGAAGTCAGGGAGCCTGATTCCTCCAGCTCCATTTTTCGTTCTCAAGATTGCTTTGGCTATTCAGGGTCTTTTCTGTTTCCATACAAATTGCAAAACTTTTTGTTCTAGTTCTGTGAAAAATGCCAGTGGTAGTTTGATAAGGATTGCATTGAATCTATAGACTGCTTTGGGTAGTAGAGTCATTTTCACAATGTTGATGCTTCCAATTCAGGAACATGGTATATCTCTCCATCTATTTGTATCATTTTTAATTACTTTCACCAGTATCTTATAATTTTCTGCATACAGGTCTTTTGTCTCCTTAGGTAGGATTATTCCTAGATATTTTACTCTTTTTGTTGCAATGTTAAATGGGAGTGTTTTCTTGATTTCACTTTCATATTTTTCATCATTAGTATAAAGGAATGCCAGAGATTTCTATGCATTAATTTTGTATCTTGCTACTTTACCAAATTCATTGATTAGCTCTAGTAGTTTTCTGGTAGCATCTTTAGGATTCTCTATGTAGAGTATCATGTCATCTGCAAACAGTGACAGCTTTACTTCTCCTTTTCCAATTTGGATTCCTTTTATTTCCTTTTCTTCTATGATTGCTGTGGCTAAAACTTCCAAAACTATGTTGAATAAGAGTGGTGAGAGTGGGCAACCTTGTCTTGTTCCTGATCTTAGTGGAAATGCTTTCAGTTTTTCACCATTGAGGATTATGTTGGCTGTGGGCTTGTCATATATGGCCTTTATTATGTTGAGGAAAGTTCCCTCTATGCCTACTTTCTCCAGGGTTTTTATCATAAATTGGTGTTGAATTTTGTCAAAAGCTTTCTCTGCATCTATTGAGATGATCATATAGTTTTTCTCCTTCAGTTTGTTAATATGGTTTATCACATTGATAGATTTGCATATATTGAAGAATCCTTGCATTCCTGGAATAAATCCCACTTGATCATGGTGTATGATCCTTTTAATGTGCTGTTGGATTCTGTTTGCTAGTTTTTTGTTGAGGTTTTTTGCATCTATGTTCATCAGTGATATTGGCCTGTAGTTTTCTTTCTTTGTGACATCCTTGTCTGGTTTTGGTATCAAGGTGATGGTGGCCTTGTAGAAGGAATTTGGGAGTGTTCCTCCCTCTGCTATATTTTGGAAGAATTTGAGAAGGATAGGTGTTAACTTTTCTCTAAATGCTTGATAGAATTCGCCTGTTAAGCCATCTGGTCCTGGTCTTTTGTTTGTTGGAAGATTTTTAATCACAGTTTCAATTTCAGTGCTTGTGATAGGTCTGTTCATATTTTCTTTCTTCCTGATTCAGTCTTGGCAGGTTGTGCATTTCTAAGAATTTGTCCATTTCTTCCAGATTGTCCATTTTATTCGCATAGAGTTGCTTGTAGTAATCTCTCATGATCTTTTTTATTTCTTCAGTGTCAGTTGTTACTTCTCCCTTTTCATTTCTAATTCTATTCATTTGAGTCTTCTCCCTTTTTTTCTTGATGAGTCTGGCTTGTGGTTTATCTGTTTTGTTTACCTTCTCAAAGAACCAGCTTTTAGTTTTATTGATCTTTGCTATTGTTTCCTTCATTTCTTTTTCATTTATTTCTGATCTGATATTTATGACTTCTTTCCTTCTGCTAGCTTTGGGGTTTTTTTATTCTTCTTTCTCTAATTGCTTGAGGTGCAAGGTTAGGTTGTTTATTCGAGATGTTTTCTGCTTCTTAAGGTGGGTTTGCATTGCTATAAACTTCTCCCTTAGAACTGTGTTTGCTGCATCTCATAGATTTTGGATCGTTTTGTCTCCATTTTCATTTGTTTCTAGGTATATTTTTTTATTTCCTCTTTGATTTCTTCAGTGATCACTTCATTATTAAGTAGTGTATTGTTTAGCCTTCATGTGTTTGTATTTTTTACGGATCTTTTCCTGTAATGGATATCTAGTCTCATGGCGTTGTGGTCAGAAAAGATACTTGATACAATTTAAATTTTCTTAAATTTACCAAGGCTTGATTTGTGACCCAAGATATGATCTATCCTGGAGAATGTTCCATGAGCACTTGAGAAAAATGTGTAATCTGTTGTTTTTGTTGGAGTGTCCTATAAATATCAATTAAGTCCATCTTGTTTAATGTATCATTTAAAGCTTGTGTTTTCTTATTTATTTTCATTTTTGATGATCTGTCCATGGGTGAAAGTGGGTTGGCTGTTAAATTCCCTACTATGAATGTGTTACTGTCGATTTCCCCTTTTATGGCTGTTAGTATTTGCCTTATGTATTGAGGTGCTCCTATGTTGGGTGCATAAATATTTACAATTGTTATATCTTCTTCTTGGATCAATCCCTTGATCATTATGTAGTGTTCTTCTTTGTCTCTTCTAATAAACTTTATTTTAAATTCTATTTTGTCTGATATGAGAATTGCTATTCCAGCTTTCTTTTGGTCTCCATTTGCATGGAATATCTTTCTCCATCCCCTTACTTTCAGTCTGTATGTGTCTCTAAGTCTGAAGTGGGTCTCTTGTAGACAGCATATATATGGGTCTTGTTTTTGTATCCATTCAGCCAATCTGTGTCTTTTGGTGGGAGCATTTAGTCCATTTACATTTAAGTCCATTAGTCCATTTTACATTAAATGTAAGTGTCCATTTACATTTATGTTCCTATTCTCATTTTCTAAACTGTTTTGGGTTCGTTATTATAGGTCTTTTCCTTCTCTTGTGTTTCTTGTCTAGAGAAGTTCCTTTAGCATTTGTTGTAAAGCTGGTTTGGTGGTGCTGAACTCTCTCACTTTTTGCTTGTCTGTAAAGGTTTTAATTTCTCCATCAAATTTGAATGAGATCCTTGCTGGGTAGAGTAATCTTGGTTGCAGGATTTTCTCCTTCATCACTTTCAGTATGTCCTGCCACTCCCTTCTGGCTTGCAGAGTTTCTGCTGAGAGATCAGCTGTTAACCTTATGGGGATTCCCTTGTGTGTTATTTGTTGTTTTTCCCTTGCTGCTTTTAATATGCTTTCTTAGTATTTAATTTTTGACAGTTTGATTAATATGTGTCTTGGCATATTTCTCCTTGGATTTATCCTGTATGGGACTCTCTGTGCTTCCTGGACTTGATTAACTATTTCTTTTCCCATATTAGGGAAGTTTTCAACTATAATCTCTTCAAATATTTTCTCAGTCCCTTTCTTTTTCTCTTCTTCTTCTGGAACGCTATAATTCAAATGTTGGTGCATTGAATGTTGGTGCATTTAATATTGTCCCACAGGTCTCTGAGACAGTCCTCAGTTCTTTTCATTCTTTTTTTCTTTATTCTGCTCTGCCATAGTTATTTCCACTATTTTATCTTCCAGGTCACTTATCCGTTCTTCTGCCTCAGTTATTCTGCTATTGATCCCATCTAGAGTACTTTTAATTTCATTTATTGTATTGTTCATCATTGCTTGTTTCATCTTTATTTCTTCTAGGTCCTTGTTAACTGTTTCTTGCACTTTGTCCATTCTATTTCCAAGATTTTGGATCATCCTTACTATCATTACTCTGAATTCTTTTTCAGGTAGACTGCCTATTTTCTCTTCATTTGTTAGGTCTGGTGCATTTTTATCTTGCTCCTTCATCTGCTGTGTGTTTTTCTGTCTTCTCATTTTGCTTATCTTACTGTGTTTGGGGTCTCCTTTTTGCAGGCTGCAGGTTCGTAGTTCCCGCTGTTTCTGATGTCTGTCTCCAGTGGCTAAGGTTGGTTCAGTGGGTTGTGTAGGCTTCCTGGTGGAGGGGACTAGTGCCTGTGTTGTGGTGGATGAGGCTGTATCTTGTCTCTCTAGTGGGTAGGTCCACATCTGGTGGTGTGTTTTGGGGTGTCTGTGGACTTATTATGATTTTAGGCAGCCTCTCTGCTCATGGGTGGGGTTGTGTTCCTGTTTTGCTAGTTGTTTGGCATAGGTTGTCCAGCACTGTAGCTTGCTGGTTGTTGAGTGAAGCTGGGTGCTGGTGTTAAGATGGAGGTCTCTGGGAGATTTTCGCCATTTGATATTATGTGGAGCTAGGAGGTCTCTTGTTGACCAGTGTCCTGAAGTTGGCTGTCCCACCTCAGTGGCACAGCACTGACTCCTGGCTGCAGCACCAAGAGCCTTTCATCCACACGGCTCAGGATAAAACGGAGAAAAAGTAGAGAGAATTTGTAGAAGTATGAAGAAAGAAAGAAAGAAATGAGGCAAGGATGGAAGGAAGGAAGGAAGAAAGAAAGAAAGAAAGAAAGAAAGAAAGAAAGAAAGAAGGAAAGAAAGAAAGAAAGAAAGAAAGAAAGAAAGAAAGAAAGAAAGAAAGAAAGAAAGAAGGAAAGAAGGCAAGAAGGAAAGAAAGGATGGAGGGAGGGAGGGAGGAAGGAAGGAAGGAGGGAAGGAAGGAAAAAAGACAGAAAGAAAGAAGATACAGTAAAATAAAATAAAGTATAATAAAGTTATTGAATTAAAAAATAATTATTTAGAAAAAAAAAAGGACGGATAGAACCTTAGGACAAATGTTGGAAGCAAAGCTATACAGACAAAATCTTACACAGAAGCATACACATACACCCTCACAAAAAGAGGTAAAGGGGAAAAAATCATAAATCTTGCTCTCAAAGTCCACCTCCTCAATTTGGGATGATTTGTTGTCTAAAGGAGGGAAGGAAGGAAGGAAAGAAAGAAAGAAAGAAGGTAAAGTATAATAAAGTTATTAAAATTAATTATTAAGAAAAAAATTTTAAAAAGAAACATGGACGGATAGAACCCTAGGACGAATGGTGGAAGCAAAGCTATACAGACAAGATCTCACACAGAAGCATACACATACACATTCACAAAAAGAAGAAAAGGGGAAAAAATCATAGATCTTGCTTTCGAAGCCCACCTCCTCAATTTGGGATGATTCGTTGTCTATTCATGCATTCCACAGATGCAGGGTATATCAAGTTGATTGTGGAGCTTTAATCTGCTGTTTCTGAGGCTGCTGGGAGAGATTTCCCTTTCTCTTCTTTGTTCTCACAGCTCACAGGGGCTCAGCTTTGGATTTGGCCCCGCCTCTGTGTGTAGGTCGCCAGAGGGCGTCTGTTCTTCGCTCAGACAGGATGGGGTTAAAGGAGCTGCTGATTCGGGGGCTCTGGCGCACTCAGGCTGGGGGGCGGGGGGAGGGAGGGGCACGGCGTGCGGGGCGGGCCTGCGGTGGCAGAGGCCAGCATGACATTGCACCAGCCTGAGGCCTGCCGTGTGTTCTCCCTGGGAAGTTGTCCCTGGATCCCGGGAACCTGGCAGTGGCGGGCTGCACAGGCTCCCCAGAAGGAGGGTGTGGAGAGTGACCTGTGCTTGCACACAGGCTTCTTGGTGGCAGCAGCAGCAGCCTTAGCGTCTCCCGCCCGTCCCTGGGGTCCGTGCTTTTAGCCTCGGCTCGCGCCCGTCTCTGGGGTTCGCGCTTTTAGCCGCGACTCGCGCCCGTCTCTGGAGTTCCTTTAAGCAGCGCTCTTAAACCCCTCTCCTCGCGCACCAGGAAACAAAGAGGGAAGAAAAAGTCTCTTGCCTCTTCGGCAGCTGCAGACTTTTCCCCGGACTCCCTCCCGGCTAGCCATGGTGCACTAACCCCTTCAGGCTACGTTCAAGCCGCCAACCCCAGTCCTCTCCCTGTGCTCCGACGGAAACCCGAGCCTCAGCTTGCAGCCCCGGCTGCCCCGGCGGGTGAGCAGACAAGTCTCTCGGGCTGGTGAGTGTCAGTCAGCACCGATCCTCTGTGCGGGAATCTCCCCGCTTTGCCCTCTGCACCCCTGTTGCTGTGCACTCCTCCGCGGCTTCGAAGCTCCCCCCTACGCCTCCCGCAGTCTCCGCCCACGAAGGGGCTTCCTAGTGTGTGGAAACTTTTCCTCCTTCACAGCTCCCTCCCACTGGTGCAGGTTTCGTCCCTGTTCTTTTGTCTCTGTTTTTTCTTTTGCCCTACCCAGGTACGTGGAGAGTTTCTTGCCTTTTGGGAGGCCTGAGGTCTGCCAGCATTCAGTAGGTGTTCTGTAGGAGTTGTTCCACGTGTAGATGTATTTCTGGTGTATCTGTGGGGAGGAAGGTGATCTCCACGTCTTACTCTTCCACCATCTTCAAGGTCCCCTGCCTGATGCAATTTTAAATGGAACTGTTTCTTAATTTCTCTTTCTGATGTTTTGTTATTAGTGTCTAAAAAGGCAATAGTATTCTGCATATTCAGTTTGTATCATGCAACTTTAATGAATTCATTTATTATTTCTAATAGGTTTTTGGTGGATTATTTAAGGTTTTCTATGTATTGTATTATGTCACCTACAAATAGTGAATGTTTTATATCTTGTGTTCCAATTTGGATGCCTTTCATTTATTTATTTTTTGTCTGATTGCTGTGGCTAGGAATTCCAAAATTTTGTTGAATAAAAGTGGTAAGAGTGGGCATCCTTGTCTTGTTCCTTCAGCTTTTCACGATTGAGAAAGATGTTAGTCATGCATTTGTCATATACGGCCTTTACTATGTTGCAAGATGTTCCCTCTATACTCGATTTTTGGAGAGTTTATATCATAAATAGATGCTAGATTTTCTTATGGTATTTCATTTTTAGTTTTACACCACTGGGGTCAGAAAAGATACTTGATATGATTTGGAATATTTTGCATGTTTCTCAATCTCATCTAATGTGTTGTTTGCGGCCAATATTTCCATATTGATTTTTTGTCTGGATGATCTATATATTGATGTAAGTGGAGTATTAAATTTCCCTACTATTATTATATTACTGTCAATTTCTCCCTTTATGTCTGTTAATATTTGCTTTATATATTTAGGTGCTCCTATGTTGGATACATAAATGTTTACAAATGTTTTATTCTCTTGTTTGATTCACTCCTTTATCATTACCAATGCCCTTTTTATGTTTTTTTTTTTTACAGTCTCTGTTTTAAAGTCTATTTTATCTAATATAAGTATTGCTACCTCAGCTTTCTTTTCAATTCCACTTCTATGGATTATCTTTTTTCATCCGTTCACTTGCAATTTGTGTGTGTCTTTAGATCTGAAGGGAGTCTCTTATAAGTATCATATAGATGGGTCTTACTTTTGTTTGTTTTTCTGTTTGTTTGTTTTAAATCCATTCAGTCATCCTATGTCTTTTGATTGGAGAATTTAATCCATTTACATTTAATGTAATTATTAATAAGTATGTACTTATTATCACTTTGTTAATTGTTTCCGGTTGTTTTTGTACTTCTTTGCTCCTTTCATCTTCTCTTATTTTCTTCCCCTGTGGTTTGATGGTTTTCTTCAGTGTTAATTCAATTCCTTCTTCTTTATTTTTTTGTCTCTTTATTATAGGTTTTTGGTTTGTGGTTATCATGAGGTTCATATATGACAATCTACATAAATCAGTCTATTCTAAGTTGATAGTCTTTTAAGTTCAAGTGCATTTACAAGCACTATATTTTTACCCATCACCCCATGATTTATGTTTTTGTGTCATAGTTTACGTCTTTTTACTTTGTGTATCCCCTATTTATTGTACTTACAGTTGTTTTTACTACTTTTGTCCGGTAAACTTCATACTAGCTTTACAAGTGGTTGATCTTCTTCCACTTAAAGAAGTCCTTTTACATTTCTTGTAAGGATTTTTTAGTGGGGATAAACTCTCTCAGTGTTTGCTTATGTAGGAAACTCTTTATCTCTCCTTCAACTCCTTCAGTTGATAACCTTGCCAGATAGAGTATTCTTGATGCAGTTTTTTATCCTTTCAACATTTTTGAAAATATTACACCACTCCTTTCTGGTCTGCAAAATGTCTGCTAAAAAAATCCACTGAGCTTTATGGGGGGTTCCTTAAATGTAACTAGTTGTTTTTCTCTGGCTGATTTTAGAAACTTTTCTTTAACTTTTCACATTTTAATTATAATGTGTCTTGGTATTGATCTCTTTGGGTTCATCTTGTTTGGGACTCTCTGTGCTTCCTGGACCTGGATTTATTTTTCCTTACCCAGATTAATAAATTTTTCAGCCATTATTTCTTCAAAGAAGCTTTCTGCTCCTTTTTTTTTCTTTTTTCTCCTTCTGAGACCCCTGTAATGTGAATGTTAGTATGCTTGATGTTGTCCCACAGATCCCTTAAACTATCCTTATTTTTTAAATTTGTTTTGCTTTTGTTGTTCTGATTGGGTGATTTCTACTATTCTGTCTTCCAGATCACTGATCCATTTTTCTGTATCATCTAAGCTGTTGTTGATTCCCTCTCCTGTATTTTTCATTTCAGATATCATATCCTTTATCACTGATTGGTTCTGTCTTAAATTTTCTCTTTGTTGAAATTCTCACTGTTTTCATCATTCTTCTCCCAAGTTCAGTGAACAGTTTTATGACTACTACTTTGAATTTTTTATCAGATAGATTACTTATCTCCATATCCTGAAGTTATTTTTATGAGGTTTTATCTTGTTCTTTCATTTGGAACATATTTTTCTATTTCCTTATATTTTTGGCTCTCTGGGTTTGTTTCTATGTATTAGGCAAAACTGCTACCTCTCTCAGGAAAAAGTGGCCTTGTGCAGGTGATGATACTTCTTTTTCAGCCTGGCCCTGGATCTCAGTTGTCTCTTGAATCCTTGTGTATATCTTTAATGCCTGATTTATTTTTGTGCCCCTGTTAAGTGTGTGCTGAGATTTGTCAGTGTTCCAAGGGGACAAATCTCATTTACCTAAGTTTCAGCCTGATTGGATGCCAAACCCTCAGACAAAAGACTTTAAAATATGCAGATAGATACAGTCCTATGGGGCTACAGTCATAATCCTTGCTGGCCTCCAGACCAGGAGATCTGGAAGTGTCCCCTGGGTGACAGCGGCAAGAATCAGGACTCCTGAATAGTGTATAAGTTTCTTTCTGGGTAGTCTCATCAGGCTGTAGTGAGGCCAATGGTGTCTCACTAGTTACATCCTCTAGGAGTACCTCCTTATCCTCTAGAAGTGTTTAATATCCATAGCCTATCCCTAAGGGTAAAGCTCCAGGGTAAATAAATAGGCTTTTTTCCCAGGAAAAAAAGTGGTATTGTGTTGCAATCTGCTGTATTTGCAGTGACCTGGGTGGTGGGGGGGGGTGGCCTGCCAGTAATGGTCTTTCCAATTGTTACAATCCAGTGGAGCTCAGGAACACCAAACCCCTTGGACACCGTGGTCAGCCAATCAAGAGGTGTTCCCTGTGTGGATTGTGCATGCCCTTGGGCTTTGGCTGGATTGCTGGAGAGTGTAGGGGGCAGGCCTTTCTCTCTTGCTTCAGGAAGGCAGTGGGAAAGTAACTTGACTGTGTGTACCCGTAAGCTTCAGCAATTCAGCATGAGGATATGTGCATGTGGGCTTTAGGTCAGGAGTGGGAGAATTCCACAACTGTTTGTGCTCACCAGCCCCAGCCAAGGGGCAAGGGATTGTCCAGTTTGCTTTAGGCTGGAAGAGGGATATTTTCATAGCCACTTGCACTCCCCAGCCCCAGCCAGAGAGTTGTGGAGTGTCACCACCTCCTGCACTCACAGACTTTAGCTAGGGAGCAGGAGAATACTGCAACCATTTGTACCCACCCACCCAATCCAGGGAGTGGGGGAGTGCTGCAATGTTCATAACTCTCTGGCTTCAGCAATGTGACAGGATAGTGCCATGATTGCTTCTCTCTGACTATGCTAGCAAGTTCAGTGGGAAGTGCAACAATGGCATGTGCCAATGTCTCTGCCTCTGCAGAGCATTTCCACTGTTCTCTGCTCCTTCAGCCAATGCTTGTAGATTCACAAATGACTCCCCTTCACATACAGTCTGAGTACTTTCTGAACTGCTGTTATATTGCTGGGTCTTGGGATGAGTGAGGCTGCACATGAGCCCTTTAAGAAGATAGTCTCAGTTTCCTACATAGTCTGGGACTCTTAGATGTCAGCCCCATTGGTTTTCTAAGCCAGGCATTCTGGTGGCTCATTTCTGGAGTAGATCCCAGGGGATGGGGTGTCTAATGTAGGGTGCCAACCCATCACTACTGCAGAAAAAACATCCATATGGTGAGATTCTCCCCTATTGTGTGCCACCGTGCCTGTGGTAAGGTTTTTGTCAAGAGCATGTCTCTGCTTCTCCTATCCATTTCCATGCAGTCCTTTTCCTCTTTTGCTGTGGAGCAGGTGTTCAGCTATTTCTCAGGTTCTTTTCGGAGGGAACTGATCCACATGTAGTTGTGTATCTGTTGTATCTGTGGGAGGAAGTAAGTTCAGTCTCTTCTTACACCGCCATCTTGAACTGTCCCTCTTCACCATTTGTTTATAATACCAACTCTATCATTGATCAAATTTTCATACATAGGTGAATCTGTTTTCTGAATTCTCCATTCTACTCCATTGCTTTATACACTATTTCTGTAACACTGTTTTACTTTTGTAGCCACTATAATAAAGGGTAAAAACTGGTGAGAAAAGACTCCTATTTGTCCTTAAAAATTACCTAGACACTCCACATAAATTTGAAAAGCAGCTTGTACAGTTTCACTAAAAAGAAAGTTGGTACTCTTATGGGAGATGTATTTATTGATTGCTTGGAGACAAATGGAAATCTTTATGTATCTCTCTATTTTTCATGTCTTCTTTTGTAGCCCATGCTGGTATTTTGTAATTTTTCCATAGTGGTATGAATTGTGAATGGGATATATTTGCTGTTGTTGTTGTTGTTGTTTTTGTAGTACGTGGGCCTCTCACCGTTGTGGCCTCTTCCATTGCGGAGCACAAGCTCCGGATGTGCAGGCTCAGCGGCCATGGCTCATGGGCCTAGCCGCTCCGTGGTATGTGGGATCTTCCCGGACCAAGGCACAAACCCGTGTCCCCTGCATTGGCAGGCGGACTCTCAACCACTGCGCCACCAGGGAAGCCCGGGATATATTTTTTGTATTGCATTTTATAAGAAGTTATGTCTGGTTAGTAGGAATTTATTTATTATTTATAATTATATTTTATCTAGTGAGCTTAGTATAATTTTATACGAATTCTGACAGTTTGTAGATTTTCTTTTAGTCAATCCACATTTTCTGGATGTAAGTGTACTTTTGTCTCTTTCTTTCTAATTTTTTATCTTGTTGTTTTCTCTTATCATTGGTTAAAGCATCCAGTTCCAAAGTTTAGTAGAGATACTGATAATGGGCATTCTTGTCATTACTGAATTTAATGATAATGCTTCCTTTACTTTCACAACCTAATCTGATGTTTTCTGTAGATATCTGAACTGTATCTTTTATCAAGTTAAGGAAATTCCGTTCTCTTCCAAATCCAATGTGAGTTTTTATCATGAATAAATGTTGAACTCTATTAAATGCTTTTTCTGCACTGAGAAATTGAGATGATCCTATGGGTTTTCACATTTAATCTGTTAACCCAAGATCAGGGTTACCATACTTGCCTGTGCAAACCACGCTTCATGCAAACCTAGGATGGTGCCATTGCCATAAACTATCCCATTATTTACACTGTGAATGGGCTGTGTCCTGGAGCTTTTTGATGTGTCATACCCTATGGTGGATATAAATAGATTTTCTAATATTAAACCATCATGGAGTTCCTGACTGGGGTGAGTGGGGGGATTACTACTGTCCATCAGGACAGACCTGGCTACTTTTCCAACAAATTCTGTTTTCCCCTTCTTCTGTAGTAATAGGATATAAGTTAGTACATGACTTCACACTAGAGAATTCATTCCTCAGTCTCATTTGCAGTTAGGTATATCTATGTAACAAAATTCAGGTCAACAAAGTGGGAGCATAAGTGATGTTTGAAATATGCAAATCAATTTAAAAGCCAAGCAATTTTCTTGAAGCTTCTCTCTTGTCCCTTCCAATAAGCAAGAACAAAGCCCATTTTTGACTATGTAGCTGAGGACAATACCCTAGGACAGGGTTCAGCAGCTATGGCAAAAGCCAGATATGACTCTCCAGCTGCTTTTGTGAATAAAGTTTTATTGGAATGCAATGATTCCCATTTGTTTATGTATTGTCTACCTCTACTTTTATTTTACAACAGCAGAATTGAGTAGTTGTGACACAAAACATCTGCCACACAAAGCCTGAAATATTTAATCTCTGGCTTTTTACAAAAGAAGGTTGCAGGCTCTTCCCCTCAATTCTCAAACTTTAGTGAGTGGCAGAATCACCAGGAGAAATTAAAGCAAGTCTGGCCCCACCAATATATGAAATTCAATACATCCAGGGTGAGGCCTGAGAATTTACATTTCTGACAAGCTCCTGGGGATGCTGATTCCACTAGTCCGTGCACCAGTGCCCTGTGGGGTGGTTGAACAAGAAGAGGGAGAGAACATAGTTCCCTAAATAATGAATGGATTTTACCCACTTGATAAAAAAGACCACTCCCCCTGTGAAAGGCATATGACCTTCCATATTTAAGCCCACATTTGGGATTTCTTTCTTATAGTAGCTTAACATTATGTTAACCAAACACACTTAAGATGTTTTGATAGATAGATAGATATAGATAGATAGATAGATAGATAGATACAGATAGATAGATAGATAGATGTACATGTGTAAATAGACACAAAGCTGAATTCCATTTGCTAATATTTATTGAGGATTTTAAATTTTATGTTCATATATGAAATTGGTTTATACTTTTTTTTCTTATATACTGCTTGATGAATTTTTGTACTTGTTTCACAAAATAATTATTGTACTTCTTTATTTTCCTAAGTAGTTTGTATAGACTAGAAATTATCTATAGCTTGATGATTTGATAAAAAGCTACCTATTAGGGTGACATCACCAAGACTGTGGAGTAGGAAACCCCAGATTCTGTCCCCTGACAAAGATCAACAATTAGACAACTATCCATGAATGAAAACAGCTCTGCAAGAGCTCTGGTGTCCATTTAAGAAACTTTAGCAACACAGTGGAACAAAAAAACTTGAGCAGGGTGAGTGACCAGCTTCCTCAGTCTTTTGGGACACCACACAAAGGAAATGCTTTGGTTTCATCCCACCCAGAGAGGAGAAAAACTGAGACATACAGAAAAAACTAGGAACAAAGGAGAAAAACAGGAGCTACCAATATCAGCTTTGCAGTGGGAGTGACCATGGTTTCCAGTGACACTCTGCAGACAACCTCAGCAACTTTTGCCACTAAAGGAACCACTGGCCATCACAGCAACTATGGACTGCCTGCAGATTTCACTAGTTTTTGCCCCACAGTTATTTGCATTTGCTGTCATCAGCTGCCTGAGACCCTTCCCACTCTTTCCTCTCTGCCCCCACTGGAGTCTAGAACCTTTGCTGACAGCCAGCCCAGGACTTTACAACTGTGAGAGAGCAAGATGCCAGCCTAGATCCCCACAGCTGACTCCCACCACTATGCACATGCTCAGAGAAGTCCCCTCCAGCTGTGCCTTTGCACCAAGCCAGCATGACACCCATCACCAGCCTCCATTGCCACATGCACACCCTCATTAAGATCCTGTAGCCATGGAAGTGCACACAGAGAGCCAAGGCCCAGATAGCTGATTGTGGGCCTAGATTTGGCCCTATCTCCTGTCACTGACATGCACCACTGCACTCACCAACAACTAGTCCCACCAGATGTGCACCTGCATGCCCCAAGCCTCATCATTGGCTTCCACTGCCCTGTACCCATGGTGAGATCCTCCAGTCACAGAAGTACATACCACAGCCAGTGCCACACAGCTGCATATGGGCCTGGATTTGACCCTTTGTCCTATCATTAGCCTGCATTACTGTGTTCACCTGCAGGGAGCCTTTCCATTTGTATATATGCACACCCTTAACTTGACTCTTGACACCAGTCTTCGCTGACATGTGCCTATGGCATGAACCAACAGCCACATACTCTTGGTGCATACTGACAGGCAGGGTCCCTAAAGCTTCCAGTGTGGCCACAGTCGGCTTCAGCCTTTGCTGCTTGCCCTGGCCCCCCAACACTACATGTGTTTTGCAACTGGCCTCTGTCACTGCACAGGCGCCTGCAGCTGACCCCCACAGAAAAGGGTGAGCACACCACTGACTCTGGCCACTCCACTGCCTTCTTTGGATCCTATCACGTTTGTAATTATATGAAAATAATAAAAACTTGAACAATACATTAACCATTAAAGAAACTTAAATGTGATAAGCCAGAGATCCCCAACCCCCCATCATGGACTGGTGCCGGTCTGCAGCCTGTTAGGAACCAGGCCGCACAACAGGAGGTGAGTGGCAGGCGAGCAAAGCTTCATTTGTATTTACAGCTTCTCCCCATCTGTGGCATTACTGCCTGAGCTCCGCCTCCTGTCAGATCAGTGGCGGCATTAGATTCTCACAGGAGCACTAACCCTACTGTGTACTGTGCATGAGAGGATGTAGGTTGTACCCTCCTTATGAGAATCTAACGCCTGATGATCTGAGGTGGAGCTGAGGCAGTGATGCTAGTGCTGGGGAGCGGCTGCAAATACAGATTATCATTAGCAGAGAGGTTTGACTGCACAGAGACCATAATAAATTAATTGCTTGCAGATTCATATCAAAACCCTATCAGTGAGTGGCAATTGACAATTAAGCTGCATCTGGTGGCAGGCTTTAAGTCAGAATCCGACACTTATTTTAGTCTTCCCATGGCCTGCCCATTATTTTATTTACCACTTGCATTCATGCCTCTTTCCCACACTGCTCACTTGTCTCAGTTTTGGTAAGCCCACAAGCTAACCCTAGCCAAAATGAGTAAAAAACAAATGTCGCTGGAGAGCTTCTTTGAAAAGGGGGAAAGACCTAATGATGAAAACTCTAAGACTGCTATCAAAAAGAAAGCTGCATTTAAAAGAAAATACCAAGATTCCTACTTAAATTACAGGTTTATTGCAACAGGTGATTCACATTCTCCAAGACTGCTTTATATATGTGGCAACTGGCTATCCAACGAAGCCATGAAACCTTCAAAACTGCTTCGTCACATGGAGACCAAGCACCCTGCATTAAAAGACAAGCCTTCGGAGTTTTTCAAAAGAAAAATAAGTGAACACGAAGAACAGAAGCAATTATTGAAGGCCACCTCTTCATCGAATGTGTCTGCACTGAGAGCATCATTCATAATGGCTAACCACATTGCTAAAGCTGAGCCCTTTACTATTGGTGAAGGGTTGATTCTGCCTACTGCTAAGGATGGTCGTGAACTTTTAGGAGAGGCTGCAGTTCAAAAGGTGGCACACGTTCCTCTTTTGGCTAGCACCATAACTAGATGAATTGATGAAATAGCAGAGGATATTGATGCACAATTGTTAGAGAGGATTAATGAGTCACCATGATATGTAATCCAGGTTAAGTCTGCCAATGCTGACAACAAGGCAACAATGCTTGTTTTTGTGTGATATATTTTTCAGAAGGATATGCATGAGGATATGTTATGTGCACTTTTGTTGCCAACCAACACTACAGCTGCAGAACTATTCAAGTCTTTGAATGATTACATATCAGGAAAACTGAATTGGTCATTTTGTGTCGGTATATGCATGGGTGGAACGGCTGCCATGACTGGACGGCTTTGTGGTTTCACTGCTCGGGTCAAAGAGGTCACTTCTGAATGTGAGTCATCCATAGAGAAATACTGGCTAGCCAAAAAATGTCACCTGAACTTAACAACGTTTTGCAGGATGTGATTAAAATTATCAACCACATTAAAGTACATGCCCTTAACTCACGTCTGTTCGCGCAGCTCTGTGAGGAGATAGATGCAGAGCACACATGTCTTCTCTTATAAACAGAAGTGAGATGGCTTTCTAAAGGTAGATCACTGGCCAGAGTTCTTGAGTTGTGAGAGCCGCTCCAGAGATTTCTTTTAGAAAAACAGTCACCGCTGGCAGCACATTTCAGTGACACAGAATGGGTCGCAAAACTTGCTTACTTGTGTGACATATTCAACCCGCTCAATGACAATCTGTCCCTTCAGGGGAGAATGACAACTGTGTTCAATTAGGCCGATAAAGTGGCTGCATTCAAAGCCAAACTGGAATTACAGGGGTGACGAGTGAACACTGGAATTTTTGACATGTTTCAAACATTAGCAGAGATTTTGAAAGAGTCTGAGCCAGGGCCTTCTTTCTCCCAGCTGGTGCATGATCACCTATCTCGGCTTTCAAAAGAGTTTGAGCATTACTTCCCAACCACAAAAGACCCCCGAACTGGAAAGGAATGGATCCACGAACCATTTGTGAATAAGCCAGGTGAATCGACTTTGTCCGTGCTAGAAGAGGATCAACTTCTTGAGATCGCAAATGAGAGTGGCCTGAAAAGTATGTTTGAGACAACTTCAAATCTCCATACGTTCTGGATTAAAGTCAAAGAGGAATATCCTGAGATTGCCATAAAAGCACTGAAAAGCCTGCTTCCATTTCCAACATCCTATCTTTGTGAAGCAGGGTTTTCTGCAGTGACAGCAACCAAAACGAGATTACGGAGTAGACTGGACATAAGCAACACACCTTGGCTGTCACTGTCTCCCATCACCCCCAGATGGGACCATCTAGTTGCAGGAAAACAAGCTCAGGGCTCCCACTGATTCTGCATTATATTGAGTTGTATAATTATTTCGTTATATATTAAAATGTAATAATAATAGAAATAAAGTGCACAATAAAGGTAATGCGCTTGAATCATCCCAAAACCATCCCCCCTGCCCTGCAGTCGGTGGAAAAATTGTCTTCCGTGAAACCAGTCCCTGTGCCAAAAAATGTTGGGGACCACTGTGATAAACCATATAAAGAAACCAAAACAAAGTAATAGGGTACTTATTTTTGATAAGGTATTCCAGAAACCAGTCTCTGAGATGTGATATTTAGGCAGATGAGAAAAAACCATGCCTTTTCCAGAGGGAGGTGCAAAACAAAGTTATGAAACCAACAGGAACTTGGTGTGTTGAGAAAACAAAGGGTTCACTGTGTTAGGGAAGAGGGTTAGTTAGGAAGAATTGGAGATGAGGTAAGCAGAAAGAAAGATTATATGAAGCTCTGTAGACACAGTAATGGATTTAGACATCATTAAATGCAATAAAATATCAAAATCTTTATGACTGGGAGTGACAAAATCTAATTTCTATTTTAAAGATTATTTACTTCTGCTCTGGGAAGAGTAATATTGTACAAAGGTAGGAGTAAAAACGTGTAACCAAAGTTGAAGGTGACTTTACTAGTCTAGAAGGACATCACCTATGCTGCTGGGGAGAAGTGGGTAGATTGGGGCTGTATTTTGAAGGAAGTCTTGACAGAATTGATGTGTTGATAGACTGCATATGGGGATGCAAATTAAAAATACAAGTTTACAATGTTCCTAAAACTCAGGCTACCTGGAGACAAAGTGTTGTACCATACTTAGAAATGACTTCATTAAGGAGGAGAAAACTTGATTCTATAATGGTAATTTAACAGGTTAATAGTTTATTACTATATTTTCTTGATTTACAACTGAAGATTTTAGCTTAGAAGTTGGACCTTGAAGTTACTCATTTTATAGATTAGTGATGTCTAAAGTTTCAGTAAACTACAGAATTCCCCTAGAATTCCAACAGTTAGGAGAGCCCACAGCAGGGTCTTTGCTTTTCAAGATGTTCCTTGGCATAGAATCTGGGAATCATCAGAGCAGATATGAGAAAGAACTCATACTTCATCCAGATACTCTAGGTTACTCCATATTGAGTCCTTCTGGAGAAAAAAAAAATCCTAAAATGGTTGTCTAAAGGGACAAAGTAACTCCAAACTTAGGAACTTAAAGTAAATTAGAAATGGGGCCATAGCCAGAAAGCCATCACAAGAGAGACAATTTGGGGGGCAAGCAATATAGTAAACATGGCTACCATTACTGACAGCTTCATACATATTTATTTCATTTAAAGTTTTATAATCGCCATGCCAGCTCTATGAAGCTAGTACAGTTATCCCCACTTTCAGCTAAAGAAATGGAAAAATAAAAACTGAGTAAAATGCCTAAGGTCACACAGCTTGTATGTGAGGAGAGAAGAAGAGAATCTGGACCCAGGTCTACATGACATCAAGGTCAATGCTATTTAAGGACTCTGCCTCATCTCATATGTGTCAGGTTTAGAGTTCCATGATGAACACCACAGGATCCAAGGGTTTGCTCCATGCTGAATATGACACCTTTGCACTAGTAAGAGTTGACTCTTAGTTTGTCTTGGGGGATAAGATGAGACAGGAAAAAGCCAAGTTATCTCCAGTTATCTTTAAGAAGCATTTCTAATAAAATACACTTCCTGTAGCTTCGTGTAGCTGGGCTACTTTCAATCTTGCTAGGACTTAGTTCTAATATTTACTTTTGTTTTTCTTGATTTGGAAAAGCCTTATATTGGAGTAAGGGTAGATGGTGTTATAACAGATTCATCAGGCAAACACAGCTCCACACGACGCAGGTCAGGATTTCTCTTTCGAGATTTGTTGTATCTGCTTGACTCCAATCCTCTACCCCGCAAACAATCAGAGATGATTTTCTGCCACAACAAACAATGGCTAAATCTCCCCTTCTGCTTCAGCTGAAAAGAAATCACAAATTATAGCCAGGCAGGTGCCCTCCATGTTTACGTCACTCACCAATTTTCCTTGCAATCTAAAACCATTTGCCCCAGAGCTAGCTCATGTGCAATATTCTATGATTCAATATTTCAATTGTGTGTCTCTCTCTGACATGTTTTTTCTTGTCCACATGAAACCTGAGTAAATTACAATGAGCTTTGAATAGAATTGTCAGAAAGTAGTCTACCAACTTCCACCTCCTGCCCCAAGATCAGGCATCCTGGGACAGAAGACAGCCCACCACCCTCATTCTACTACTAACCATTATTAATCATCTACCTTGCAAAAAACACAGAGTGACATAACAAGAAACTCCGGAAATCTTCATTATCTCCACTGTTTTTTCCCAAGTAGAAATAGCATTTAACTCTAACAAGCTGCTGTTTACCAGTCCTATTAAATTTCAAAGTGTTAACCCTCCTCTCAATATTCCAGAGAGTATTTCAGAGGAGGGTTGCTCTACTTCTGTTCGGTTCTCTCTGTCCTGAGATTCAGAGAAGAGATACCATACAATCCACATAGGCAACATTTTGAGATTTGACGCCATTCTTTTTTTTTTTTTAAAAAGAATCTAGTCTATATGATTGATATTCTTATTAGGCTAGTGTCTATCATCAAAATGATATTAATAGTAGAGTCCTAAATGAACACTAATGGTATTTCGTATCCAACAGAGCCATCTATCTGTCTATGGATCTCAAAGACCACTAATATGATTCTTAAGTAAGTTCAGAGAGTGGAGAGAAAATAGGGAAATGAAGAAGTGTGGAGACATGAATAAAACCCTCAGCACCAAATGTTCCTGTGTCTACATGGACCTTGAAAATAAGACTTTTCTCAACATCCTGGGGCAATGTTTTCTATTTTTCCTATTTAGTCTCATTGTTTTGCACCTGTTAAAAAGAAAGGCCTAATGGGCAGTGTCAGGAGACCTGACCTCTAGACTCAGCTTTATCTAGTAATTGTTGTTTCACCCTGGTTCTATAGCTTAATCTCTCTGATACTCAGTTTTCCCCCTAAAATTAGGAGGTTACATGAGATCAGTAATTCTCAAGGTGTTATCAACAGAACCATACATATGGTTCTATTCCTGTGCTGCTGGGGTCACAAAAAAAAAATGGAATAGGTCAAGAGAGAGTCTAAGTAGGCATGGGTTGAAAAATCCCTTATTGACCTTCTTTTATCATCATTTATATTGAGGTTCCGTGTCAGATTCCATTTGAAAATTGAATTCAAGTACTAAAAAACATGCGTTACCGTGAGTTAGATGAGGTTTAAGGACAAAATCCCTATGATGCCAGTACCTTCAGGGTATAAGCACAGTAGTGGGTGCATCCCAGGAGACATGTGATTATAGAAGATGAAAAACAGCCTAGTTCTTGATAAACAAAGTCATTTAATCAGAAGGATCTGTGAAAAATAGAGCCATGTGTGTGAGAACAAGGCATCAGGACTACGTTTAGGTGTTGACAGATCCTGACCTGAAGCAGAAGAGACCAAGGAAGACACAATATAAGATGGAGAAGTTTCTTGGAGACCTAAGTGGTGAACTAAGTGTTAAATATACTAATCAGGATTTTGTTTCCTCTGAAGGGCAATCATTGTAGCATTCCAAATTTTTATTTAAGTTTTTATGAGGCTGTATCCCTCTCCCCCAAATCACGATCCCTTTACAAGTCAAATGCGGTTTTTCTACACACTTCTAATTATGTCCAGTGCTCTCAAAAAAAAAAAATGCCATAACACTTACTTTGAGCTTCTTAGAAAATCGTTGGCTGTATCAGGCATATGTAAACACTCTAAGGTAATAGCTATGCTCCAGAAATATTTTGCGCTAATCAATCTTACTTTAATCATATTTCTCAGTTGTTCCTGGTGAAATTTCAACTTCAACTCTGATTCACTGTCAACTGGCTGGTGTGGAAGTAACTCTGTTAACCTATCTTCCCAACATACACACTTCCTAATAAAAGATGATCAAAAGATATGGAAAGTGTAAAACAAGAATTTAATATGGAGAGGAGTGACATTTGAGATTGGAGTGGGCTGAGAGACCATTGGAGAAACTCAATGGGAATGGGAAGCAACTTTCTAGAAAGAATTGGAAGACCAGTAAAAAGAACAGAGTCCTAAAGTTAACTTATACTAAAGTAAATAAAATGTCCTCTTCTCCAGGGACATAAGAGTGAGCTCCTGAGATGCTTATATATCTTGGGTGGGAGGAGAGAATGAGCAGGTTACCATTATTATGCATGTAGCATCTATTCTCTAAAGGCTGGGAAGTGAGAAGATTGGAATGTGAGCCTTCAGTACTGGCAGCAGGGCCAAGGGAGTGGTGGGATTAGACTGCAGTTCAGCTAAATGGTTTCTCCTCAACTCAGAGATTGTTTCTTTTGGAAAAGAAAGCTGAGAATAAAGCACAGCTCTTGTCTCAGATGCCCCTATGGCCAAAGGCGTGACAGCAATTCAGGTAAGGAGTCTTGCAAACTGTGTTTGAAATTATTGATATAATTATTGTATAAGAATGCATGTTCTCTATTCAAGATACTCTCAGATTTGCTGGGAAATAGAAATAATCTCCCCAATAATAGTCCATGAACTTAATTACATAGGGGGATCTATGCAAGATTGCATGGATTATGGTACTACATGTAAATAAATATTTAAATGCACAGTGTGAACTCCTACTTATAGGAGGCCAGCAGTGAAGTGAATCCCTTTGTGAGATTCTTTGAAAACAATTGGAAGAATACATAAAGATGTGGGAAATATTCAAAATACACTGTTATATGGGAAAAAATCACATTATAAAATAGTACCATAGAATGATCTCAAATGTAGTTCGTATACACACACACACACACACACACACATGCACACAATAATATATGGTTACTGATTTTTATTAGCTATAGATTTATGAAAGGATATCTGTATTAGTGGTGATTCCCTTTGTGTGGTGAGATTTTCTATCATGGATATGTATTATTATTATAATTAGAAAACAGAATGTGACATTTACATTTTATAGATTCATGAGCTAGCTGTCCTCAAAAAGAAGTGGGTTAAAAATACTGTCAGTTTCCCAACTCACTTCTTGGAATATTTTCCTGGGTATTTTGAAGTTCATTTATTTAAATATTTCTTCAACCATGTCTCTTCCTTCCACAGAGGACTGGAGGTAGAAAAAAATTTACCTACATAAACATTAATATCTTCCAAAACACACATCATTATTTATCAAGAGCTGTCTGAGAAAAAAAAACTATAGAAAATGGACACAAAACTTAGTTCTGAGTTTTCTAGTGGTCACAACAAATAGAAAAATATATCCTGAAGAATTCATCAAGAAATATACCAAGGGAATTCCCTGACAGTCCAGTGGTTAGGACTCCGTGCTTTCACTACTGAAGTCACAGGTTCAATCCCTGGTCTGGGAACTAAGATCCCACAAGCCACGTGGCACGGCCAAAAAATAAAAATAAATAAAAAATAATAAATAAGGAAATAAGAAACAAACCAAATCAAGAAATATAAACTGTTTCCTTCCCTAACCTTATCATGGAGCAGAGGGTAGGGTGGGGTAGACAATGTAAAAATGTAAGTAAAATGCAGGATATGAGGTTGGGAGAAGAGAATATCAGGTGAACAATTCTGGAAACTATCTAGTTAAATTTACCTCATGCCAATTACACAAAGGGTTTCCTGGCAATTTGCCAAAAGCATAGTTCTCTTTGCTAATAATCCACAATTAGAAAAAAAGAAAAATCTCTGTTTCACTGACAGAGAGAGTATTTTGTAGGATTAAGCATTTGTCTGTAGACCAGAATCCCTGGGTTTGAATTTCACTGCCATCACTTACTCATTTGGTGACTTTGGGTAACTTATCCAATGTCTTCAAGGTCTATGTCCTCATTTATGGAATGTCAATGGTAATAGAATCTATCACAAATGGTGAAGATGAAATGTGTGACGGTTCATTTTATGTGTCTACTTGACTGGCTATGGGGTACCCAGATTAAACATTGTTTCTGGTTATGTCTGTGACAGTGTTTTCAGATGAGACTAGCATTTGAATTGGTGTACACAGTAAAGTAGATTGCCCTCCCCAGTGTGGGTGGGCATCATTGAATCCACTGGGGGCTTGAATAGAACAAAAGGTGGAAGAAGGCAGAATTCACTCCTTTTAGCTTCTCGCTTGCCTGCTTGAGCTGGGACACCTCATCTCATCTCCTCTGACCCTTTGGACTTGGACTGAATTACACCACCAGCTTCCCTGGGTCCCCCGCTTTCAGATTGTGGGACTTCTCAGTCTCCAGCATCACATGAGCCGACTCCACGTAATAAAACATTTTTCACTCCTACTGATTCTGTTTCTCTGGAGAATCCAAACTGATAACAAAATCACAAAGTGCTTAGAACATAACAAGGATTGTATAAATGCTATCATCTTCCTTATCATTACCACCATCACCAAACAGAGCTACAGAAAAACACCATGAATAATATCAATACATAACTTTGACTACAAGTTGGGTGACATTTTAATGGAACCCATTTACTTCTTGAACCATGGGGCCACCTAGTCCTACCAGAGCAGCCCAATCATGCACAGAAGTTTCTGTCTTCCAGTTGTCCTTGGGATTACACGTGACTTAAACTCAATCCCAGTTTCACGGGTATTTTTATCATGACTCTATCTATTGACCCTATACCAATTTTGAGAAGTATTTTAAAAACTTATATTGAACTATTCTAAATCTCTTCTCATTTCATTCCACCTACTTGCTCGTTCCTTTCTCAAGTGTCCAATGGCCATCCTACCACCCTCTTTTCTCAAAACACGCACGTGCACACACACACACACACACACACAAACACACACACACACTGCCTCATTCTCTGAACAGATTCAAACATCCTGAGAATTCACCAAGAAGTGGCCCTTATTCCACAAACTCTAGTACAATTTGAAGAAATTCAAAATAGTTACATGGCAGAAGAATCTTTTTAAGAAGAACCCACATGATTGTGGGGTGTGTGTGTGTGTGTGTGTGTGTGTGTGTGTGTGTGAATGTGTGAGAGAGATGGTAGGCCATAATTATCCCATAACTTTGCAAATATATGCTCTAGGATGATAATTGCCATGGTCAACCTGCATTCCCACCATGTATTCCTACTGATAGATGAAAGAATCATCATTCATCATAAATGATATCAGATCTAATTATTCTTCTCTTGTTTTTTTCTCCATGAATTCAATGTTCAGTTAAAATTTGAAAACATTGTTTTCAACGTTTAGAAATAAAAGACAGTGAAATTGCCTCCATTTTCAAGATGCAAAAACTGAGATTCGGTGGCAAGCTGACCTTTCTTTGCTCCTTCTAGCCATTATAATTATACAGCCACGGGAGCTGTCCCCAGCAGGCTGATGTGGGAATCAAGCTTGTCTGAGAATCCACAGACCTGGATCCTGGCCACTGCTTTGGCAAGAACTACCCATGAGGATTTCAGACCTCATTTTATCTTTCTGGGTCTTAGCTTCCTCCTCTGTAAAGACTGGGGAGAAGGGAGGATTACAGGATCACCCATGCTTCAAATTTTAAATTTATCTGATTTATTTACTCCAGGATATTCTTTGTAATTTTTTTTATTTGTTCTCTGATTTAGTGTTTTGACCTCAATCCTAGTTTTTATAAATGTTCATTTATATTAATACATTAACATTCTCCTCTACTAATTTAGTTCAATATTTCAAATAACATGACTAGGAGAAATATTTCATTTAGGCTAAAAATAACATGTTAATAAACAATTAACATAGTCTAATATACCATTGTCCAAAAACATACATACAATTACATGGACATATTTTTAAAGGAAAATATATTGGTAAGGGGAATTTGAGTTAAAAATGATTGGGTATTCAGCCAAGTTTTACTGAAGATAAACCCTGTTTTGCTTTTCCCCCCTCCCCCCGGAGTGATCCTACACGGGAGGCCTGCAGATGCCGTATTTCAAATCATAGGAAATTGCAGCTTAGGAAGCACTCTCTCCCCGTGGGCTCAAATAAAATTTCCTAAAGACTCCAGATCGACCACAGGCAGGAAAGGAATTGTAAATGCTCTGAAAAGGAAATCTCTCTGTTACACTAGGATGACATTCACGATCCTTTCCTCCTCTCCAGATCTCCATGCAATGTTTCATCACTGAGATTCTGGCCATTAAATCCACAGGAACCCTGTCCAGGAACCCTGAATCCCGTCTGCTTCAGAACTATGCAGAGTACCCACCCTCAGAGCTCAGAACCAGCTTCCTCTGCAACTTCACCAGTCTGTTGTGAAACTGTCCCTTTTTGCAGTGAATGAGAGGTATAGAGGGAACATATTTCTGTAGTGGATTGAAATAAACCACTTTTTTTCTAAATATTTTCAGTTTTAAACTTTTTGATATTTAGCCACTTCACTTATTATATTTCAACTATTTTGGTCACTTTTTTTTCTTTGCTCCTTTCCTGGACAAATGGTTATATAGGACTTTTCTTAATTTATTTAAAAATTTTTCATACCTGTTCTGAAATAAAGTATGATACACACCAAAAAATAATCTTCCTATTCAAACTCAAGGACCATGAGCTTTTTTATATTTCACATAAAATAAAGCCATTTTAAAATTTCTGTCAAGTAAAATTTAGGCTCAATCAGCACTCAGAATCTATGTTGCCAATTAGACTACAGTACGTTTTACAATGTGAAAAAATGTTCAGGGGGACAGATAGACATAACATGGAAAAACTCCATAAGATAAAAGAAACATAATTGATGCATTTTTCAGTCTGCAGCATTGATTTCTATTTATTATTACAAACTCTTAAAAACACAAAGATTGGATGTCAATGTTTTATTCTGGAAGCATACAATTGAGGAAAGCATTACCTGCATGACTTACTTTATAAAATTTGTTTACCAGAACTGGACTTGCACGTTCATTTCAAAGGACTTTGAAGTGAGAGGGGAAAAGATGATTCAAGGATTTTTCTTTTCCTTAATGCTCTACTTTTGAGATTTACCAGACTTCAGTTAAATAGATGCCTTCTTGACAACCAGGAATCTTAGTAATATGAGTGAAGTGGCAAAAGTTGAGTTCGCCTAAACTTCCCTGTAGGCAGAGTGGAGCTCTGTGCAGGGCCAGTTTTATCAAGCACAGCTAGCTGACTTTGAAAATTCCTTCTGAGGAGCAGTGATCAGCAGACCCTTCTTACATTCATCTAATTTCCAAGCCTTGATGTGACATATGAAATAAGAAGAAAATGACAACAAAAATCAATGTGTCTAAATAGTCTTGCTTCAAAACATACCTGTCACTGGCTTAACTCAGAAATTGGGTGGGATATTAGATCTGATATCTTTTTTTGTTGTTTTTGTTTTGTTTTGTTTTGTTTGTTTCAGAATTTCTTTTAGTACCTGAAGGGAGAAAAAGGCAGAAAACCTCTCTTTAGCTTGCAAAGAGGGGAGTGTGCCTTATTAGAAAGAATTCAAAATTATAAACACACAAAATATTCTGTACCTGCCCCTTCTTGCATTGGGTTTTTATTCTTTCCTCTATCAACATGCTTGTGATTAAAATCAATCCAGTTACATCACAGTGGGATCATGGGCTTTTAAAAATATTAACTAAAATAAATCTCTAGAAAGTTAACTTATATATTTTAAGTTATGAAAACGTAACATATTGGAGATTATGGCTTTATAACTCTGATAGTTTTACCGTTGCAATTTATAGATAGGAGAAAACTGATATTAGACTGAATTTTGAACACATTTATCTTCTATTAAATTTTCTATAAGGTATAAAATCACACATTTCTATAAACTATTATTTCTCTATTTTATATAACATTATCCTTGTCACTAAGTCTCTATATAGATAACATAAAATGTAAGATTTAAATAGTCCTCTGAAAATTAAATACTTTGCTTTAGTCTATATATACAGGTTTACTCTGTATATTATAAAGTTTAAAAATTACTTAGGCACTTTTCTGACACACTTTTAACAAAACAGTTACTACATCAAGAAAAATTAGCATTCATAAATATAAACATATTGTGAT
The DNA here is from genome assembly GCF_964270905.1 of Leucopleurus acutus. Classification (NCBI taxonomy): domain Eukaryota; kingdom Metazoa; phylum Chordata; class Mammalia; order Artiodactyla; family Delphinidae; genus Leucopleurus; species Leucopleurus acutus. The sequence goes on from NC_139142.1 coordinate 155,912,816, forward strand.
CTTTTATGAGTCTTTTTCTGAAAAACATACAACGTGCCAAAAATATTACAAAGATGATTGTCTATTTTTAAACAAAGCAGTAAAAGGCATTCAAACTCCCATTCACACATAAATGCATTTCCTTTTCAAAGGATATTTACCCTTTAAGGGGACATTTTTAACCTTGTGACACCATAAAATTCCATGCATGCAGTTATTTGTTTTTATTTTTCTGTCATTCATTCTTGATCAGATATTTTCCATGGGTTTTATCATGTTATTCATATAAAGGCATAGTTTTAATAGTTCATTTTAATCCCTTGATTAATAGGAGACAATCTGTTTAAAAATAATATTAGTGTTGGCATTTCTTAATGAATTACAAAAGCTGAGCAGACATGCTCTTTTGAGCCTTTTTGAATTTCCTTTCAAATTGTGCTGAACTCCCCAGTATTTGGTCAAATCTACGTGGTTTTAACATTAGCTAACCATTAAATGAACTTTCAAATCTGAGAACAGTGTTCGCTTGCAATGGGTGATATGGTGAGAAAGGGTTCAGATCAAGAATTCAGAATTTCAGGCCCCGTGATTATAGGTGCTGGCAAGGGAGAATCAAATGCCTGCTGTCTGGAAGACCCTGGGCATTGCAAGTGCTGCTAACAGTCTCCAACCAGCTGATTTTAAAAGACCAAAGGTTCTTTCTAAAGTGGTAATAGTTACAGATTTGCTATCTAACAGTGGCATTAGCCCAAAAAAGAGGCACTATCCTGACAACTTACAATGAAACTTTTCTGTGATACCAGATCTATAAGGTTAAAAAATATTGACTGTTCAAGATTTTTCCTCCAAAACTAATATTATAAATGGCTGACCTATAAAATACGTTTCCTTGGAAGAGAAAAACATTTTTAAAATATTCTGTTTTTGAAAGTACTTAGTAAATATTATTTTTTAACTCTCAAATATGTTCAAAGTTTACAATAATAAAACTCTAGGAGAAAGAAATGATCAAATGTTTAATATGATCATACAATTTGTTTCTAACGTACCTTGTAAACAGCTAGACCAGCCAGCATCTAATACCATAGGAAAAAAAAAAAAGGTGTGTTTTTTAGAGGGATGAGAGAGGTGTACGCCTTAGAAGAAGAACAAACCAGAGGTCTCTGAAACTCGAAAGGATACATTTCAACCATCAACAGTCAAATGACAATTAATATTTGTGAAATATCATCTCAAAAACAATTTTGTTCATTGTTTATTTTGTAAAACTGGCAGAATAACTTATTCTACATCATGTTCTAAGTGGTACTTATAAAACATACTGGGACGTGGCCCTGTTTTTGACATATTGAGGGTCAATTGTGTGAAGAACCAAGACAACAAACCCATCAAACAGCAGTAAATGGAGGCCTTTGTCTTTAAGTTATGAAGAATGTGCATATATTTGATCCTGACAGCCAGTAGTCCTGCAGATTTCCGGGCATAAGACAGATGGCAGTGCAACCAAGCTAGACTCCAGACCTTCCCTGTTTCCCTCTGGGTCTAACTCCTATTATCCACTTGTAAATTAACCTGTCAATTTATCAATCAACACCATCTTGATTCTCCCCTGTTCCGCAGCCCAGCCTTGCAGTGAATTTGCCTCGTAAATAACTGGGAGCCCCGTGTTTGTTAGTATTGTGAATGAGTTTATTATCACTTTGATGGCTGCTATGAATCACAAATGCTGCTGAGAGGCTGATAAGAAAAAAGTACATGCACACATTAACAGGGTTGAAACTATTTTAGAGATAAAAGATGGAGTAACTGTGATAGCAAATCATTTAAATTGAAAAAAATGACTAAAAATTGTATTTGTGTGTGTGTGCACCTGTGTGTGTTGGACAACCCCCTGCTTAAAGTAAAAGAGAGAGAAATGAATCGACTTTCATTTGCACTGTTCAGAAAAAGTATCTGCAGGACGACCCTGGTGGACAGCAGTGTGCCTCCAAGGCCCTGTAGGACAATAGCTTTATTTAATGGTCTGGGTGCAAATTTCAGAAAACACCAGCCTCTATTCTTTACAACCCGTTGGCCAGGTTTACACTTTAGATGCTGCATGGGAACTTTAAAGAGAAGAAAACAAAATCTAAAGTTATGTGTGTGTATTTATATATATAATTGTATTTGAGTAATACACAAAAGTGTAGCAGTATCTAGTAAGCAAATGAGGCTGTTTGGTAAACTTAATACATTAATAAACAATTAACATTAGAGTGCTAATTATTTTGCTTCACCTGTTGTCATTGAAAGAGTTCCTTATTTGATATGTAAAATTACATTTAAGTAATTTGAAGTTAGAAATTCTTCACCAAATGCTATGCATGTTAAAATACATGTGTAATTATGAGACTGTACATTTTCTACAATTTCTAATATCAGTTTTTCTAAACATGATTATTATTTTATATTTAAAATCATATTAATATAAATCAATGATTTTATAGATTACACAGCATCATATTCTGATGATTAGGAGCTATATTATTATATTAACTCAGATTATATTTGGAAAGACTACACTAACTATAAAACTGTACGTCTGGTCATGTACATAACTTTACAGCAATTTTCAGTTTGTAGCAAGTAAATGTAAACAAACTTTTTAGGTTCATGTACATATGTGTTTTCTTTAAAAGCACATTTAATGTCTTATTAAATGTATATTGTATTTTAAAACACAGTGAGGCTATTTCTTGCAATAGTTCCAATTCGGTGCCTGGCTTGTTGGAAAAGTTTCTAAATGTGGATCCTAAATACAAACAACAATCACATTACAAAAATTATGTGTAATATAATTATTATGTTTTCATTATGTAACATGTGTGCCATTTGTAGGTGATTTTAAAATATGAAGACTTCCTGATAATGTTATTTAGGTAGAACATCATGAAAAATATTGTGAGGCGTGCCACATGTGTAAAGTTCTCAAGCTTGTATGTCAGTAACAAACTATTAGTTGTCACATGGGAAATACTTTAGTACATTTAAGGCAGTACGTAAAAAGGAATATTCCTTGAACATTATTATACCCAATATGTCATCAGTAGAAATGTGATAAAAAAATGAAACTATTTGTTAGAATGCAATTTAGAGAACCCGATAGGTTGTCCATTTTGTTCAGTTTATAATTAAGATAGTGTTTAAATCTGAAATGAATTCTATATATGCATGTTCAATAGGCTATAGCCCAACAATAAGAATGGAATCACATCTCATTTTATTGTAAATTGTGTAATAAGTGATAAGGTAAAAAGGAGAGCTAAAATCCTTCCAGCAAAAATGAAACAGAGCGACCTCAATTGCCCTAATTCATTCTGCTTTTTTTCCTTTTTTTTTTTTAAAGTCTCTTCATTTTCCCTCTGTTCACATTATTAGCTTACACATGAGTGCATTATTAGAAAATAACAAAGCCAAACAGGGAGACTTCGAAGGAACGGGAGATAGGTTCCTTCGACAGCTGAAAGGTATTCTCGTTTCATTTGTTAGGAGTTGCAAAAATAGTTTTATAGCCAGGGAGGGACAGTGACCTTTCTCTTTCAACAAGCTTGGTGGTTGGTCTTTTGATGGAAAAACTAGGGGATACAACATCTGGTAATTTGTGTTACTGAGCTTAGCTGAGGTCTTAACGATGTAAGCAGATTATTCTTGAAGAAGAACAAAAAAAATTCCGGAAGACTCAATGGACTATTTAAAGTTATTAGGCAGTGCATTCTAACACTTCAGAACTCTTTTCTGATTCATTTTCCCTTTAAAGCTATGCGTTCCAAGCAATTTTTTTTTTTTTTCAGGTCTACCTCCTTCCAATTCCAGTTGACTTTTTTGGTGGTCCACAGCTGTTTTGTCATTCACACTGGCCTCTTTTTTTTTTTTCCATCACAGCAGAAATGATTACTTTGCTGATTAAATTTTCTCCTTCAGAACTTTAGGATGCTGTCTTCCACCCTTGGGAGTCATTGCTGACCAGAAGGGTTGAGCAACACCAAATAGCAACAGCTAAGCTTCAGCAATTTTAAAGAAAGGAAAAAATGTGAACGGGAGCAGTGCATGAAGAAAACGACCCACCCCACCCAGGATTCCAGGCAAAAAATAAATAAAAGATGGTACTAAGTAGTCGCTGTGGGATATTTTTTCCCACATGCATCATATTAAAATCACATCATCCAAAACTTGTGTTTCTTACTCTGATAAAAACAGTTTGGGGTCCATGTAATATATTTGCATTGTCCCTTGTAGGAAAAAAATACAAATGAGATTAATTGTGCACAGCTTGGAAAGATTCCTAGCATTCTTTAGAAAAAGAAATAGCTAAATTGGAGTTAGTCAGTGGATACACATTAAGATGAATATTTAAGTTTATCTGATTTAACTCTGGCTAAAATATATTACTGTAACTTTAAGTTTTAACTCAACCTCTTACCAAATCAAAGTGCAGAGCACAAAAGATGGACGCACAGACTGTAACCCACCTGGAAAGCAGGGGGATCTGGGACCCATCAGGCCTGCCACCTCGACAGGGAGCTTATGTAAGCACACAGACTGGCTCTGCGATTAGTGCTTCACTTTGCAGTGATGCAATAAAGAAAGCAATCGCATTACTCACCAATTTCAATCTCTCCCATGCCCACAGTCCTTCTGCATGGCAGCACCTTGTACTAGACTGCTATTTCTTCAAGTCAAAGGTATTCACAGAGGGCAAAGTAGTGCAGTACCCCCCCCCAAAAAAAAACAAAAGAAAGAAAAGGAAAAACCCATTTACATTCAGATTTTAAGGGTTCATATCGGAAAATAACACCAGACAACGTTTAACCTTAAAATATCTATGCAATAAAGTTAACATCATATTTGTTAGTATTTAAGCAAACTGCTCTTCATTGATTCATAGCATATTGAATACTGGGTACAATTTCCCACATTACAATAGTTTTCCACATGTTGTCTGGACTTTCTGTTATTGAGAGAAATAAGAGAGGTCTGTGACACATACACACAATCCAGCTCAGATTATGTTTGAAGGACCTGATAGACTAGATATATTTGCATTTTATATTATATTATATTACCTTCAGTTTTGCTTTGGTATATTCTAATTTTATCAAATATGAACCATTTATAATTAAGGATCCCATTAGATAAAAGAGCAGTCGTCTACTTTTCACCATGCTTTGAAAGGTTTGCTCTTTTAATAAGATGGACATGTAGATAAACTTTTTCAAATTAAGCTGAAAACTACACTGATCATTTCAATTTTATCAATTTTTGCTCAACACAGAGTTTGAATTGATAATATTTGAAGCTAACAGAAAGGGTTAGTCACTTTATATTCTCAATTTACCTTTATATTCAATAGATTTTTAAAAAATAATAGTAATTTACTGAAGTTTAGTACTTTTTCCTCTCATTACTAAGATGCATAGTGCTTCAAATTATCCATGTCAGATATACCTTGAACATTTGGTATTTGTTTTTCCATTGGATCTGCCAGTCTCCAGTTATTCAAAGTAGCATTTGTGAAGTTCTACCTCAGGAAAAAAAAAAAAAATATATATATATATATATCCATTTGCAGTTAGAAGGGCAACTGTATTATCAGGGCACTGACAGATAGGCAATTGCAAAAAAGAGCCCATTGAAACAGAGAAACTGATGAGATCACAAAAAGATAGTTTCTCCTTCAAACTTATCTAGCTTTTTGGCATTAAAATTTGGAGCCCCAGCCCATCTTAAAGGCTGATACATTTCTTAACCAACAAGGGGTCTCTGCTTTGCTTATGAAGACAGGTCGTAGAGAGCTCTGAAGCCAGTTTGTGATTTGGTAAATCATAGGACACAAACATGGTTTCCATAGCAGGATTTTACTTTTTTTCCCTTGAACCATTCACATGATTTCAACTACTCTCTGTATACATCAAATGCTTCAAATAGGAAGAAAGGATGGGCAAGAACCTCTCATCTTTGATTGTTTTCTCTCCTTGCTCTAACAATATCAAGTCATATCATGGTTCACATTCCATTTCTGTTTTGTTCCATTATGAACCTGCCTTGCTACTTCTATCCTTAGAACACCACTCCTAAATTGTACTTTCTTAACCATGTCTCTACATTTCTAACAGATCGAAAGTACCACGTTGATTCTTTCACCACCCTGCTCAAAGTCTTCAGCTGGTCATGGAATACAATCTAAATCCTTGGGTGGCTTTTAAAGGCCATTTACAGTCTGGACACTACCGATCATTCCAGGTTCCTCACTTAGTTTTTCTAGTAGGAAGATCACATAGTGGCAAAGGCACCATACATAGATACAGGAAACCCAAATTTGAATCCCAGATTAATATATAGCCACTCTGTTTCACTGAGTAAGTCACTTATCCTCTCTGAACATCAGTTTCCACATACAGAAGGCTGACAGCTAGTGGTCTATAGGCCAGATGTGGGGCCAGATGTATATTTTGCTCCAGAAAACTTACTTCACTCTTGCATTATCTGTATGGCTTTGTGATCACCTGTATGTGTACCCATACCTCATCTGTAAAAAAAAGAGGTAATGACACCTGTCACACCATATTGCTGGAGGGTTAAATTAGGTAATGCATGTGAAATCCCCAGGCTGGTGCTTGTTAAGGAGAGCTTCTCGAAAAAACTCAGTTAAATCTGAGGCTGAATCACTTGATTACATGCATCCTCTGATTCTAGGATGTAACTAACTACAAATAAGTCCTGTAATTGTCCATGTCTGGACTTTTGCTCCTATGTCTTTTAAGACCACTCTCCCTTCTCTGCCCAGAGAAGTCTTACTCATTCTTCAAGACCAGGCCTAACTGTACTCTCTCTCCATAAATCATTACCTGAATTTTTGAAGAGGCAATGACCTCCAGCATAGGTCTGAATGGCAGCAATAACCCTTTGAGGCTTAGAAACTTCAGGCCCAACAGGAAATCTGATATCTTGGAAACCAACATTCTCACGTCCTAGGTGAGGAAGTCAAAGGCCAAGAAGTTAATAAGACCAACCCAAGGCCAGAGAACGAACAAAAGAATGGGACTTAAACCTGACTCTCTGATCTCTCCCACCAGTGCCTTTCTTTCTGTTTCTCAGATTACTATGTGCAGGGGTTTTTTTTGTTTTTGTTTTTTTTTTAATTACATTGTTTTATCTTCCTTCACTGAATTGCAAACCACTGAAACCCAGGGATGGCATCTTATGCGTATGCTTGTGTATCTTATAGAACCGAGCCCTGCACCTTGCAATATTCAATAAATGTTTTGAATAAATGGAGAAAAAAAAAGGCAGGAAATTTTTCATGACCCAACTTCTCACAAGCAGGTACTTAAGGGCTCACAGCATAATTACTTTATGCAAAGATTTTTCAATGTTTCAAATGCACACAGATTAAGAATTTAGTAAGTGCTTTAAATGGATCCTCTTATTTAACTTCAAAATGCTTTGAGGGAGTTACCATTATTGTCAACACCATTTAAAAATTAGGAAAATAGTTTATCTATTTTGTTTATCTTCTCAAAGAACCAGCTTTTAGTTTTAATGATCTTTGCTACTGTTTCCTTCATTTCTTTTTCATTTATTTCTGATCTGATTTTTATGATTTCTTTCCTTCTGCTAACTTTGGGGGTTTTTTGTTCTTCTTTCTCTAATTGCTTGAGGTGCAAGGTTAGGTTGTTTATTCGAGATGTTTCCTGCTTCTTAAGGTGGGCTTGTATTGCTATAAACTTCCCTCTTAGAACTGCTTTTGCTGCATCCCATAGGTTTTGGGTCATTGTGTCACAAAAACAGATAGATAGATCAACGGAACAGGATAGAAAGCCCAGAGATAAACCCACGAACATATGGACACCTTATCTTTGATAAAGAGGGCAGGAATGTACAGTGGAGAAAGGACAGCCTATTCAATAAGTGGTGCTGGGAAAACTGGACAGGTACATGTAAAAGTATGAGATTAGATCACTCCCTAACATCATACACAAAAATAAACTCAAAATGGATTAAAGACCTAAATGTAAGGCCAGAAACTATCAAACCCTTAGAGGAAAACATAGGTAGAACACTCTATGACATAAATCACAGCAAGACCCTTTTTGACCCACCTCCTAGAGAAATGGAAATAAAAACCAAAATAAACAAATGGGACCTAATGAAACTTCAAAGCTTTTGCACAGCAAAGAAAACCATAAACAAGACCAAAAGACAACCCTCAGAATGGGAGAAAATATTTGCAAATGAAGCAACTGACCAAGGATTAATTTCCAAAATTTACAAGCAGCTCATGCAGCTCAATAACAAAAAAACAAACAACCCAATCCAAAAATGGTCAGAAGACCTAAATAGACATTTCTCCAAAGAAGATATACAGACTGCCAACAAACACATGAAAGAATGCTCAATATCATTAATCATTAGAGAAATGCAAATCAAAACTACAATGAGATATCATCTCACACCAGTCATAATGGCCATCATCAAAAAATCTAGAAACAATAAATGCTGGAGAGGGTGTGGAGGAAAGGGAACACTCTTGCACTGCTGGTGGGGATGTGAATTGGTCCAGCCACTATGGAGAACAGTATGGAGGTTCCTTAAAAAAACTACAAATAGAACTACCATAGTACCCAGCAATCCCACTACTGGGCATATACCCTGAGAAAACCAAAATTCAAAAAGAGTCATGTACAAAAATGTTCATTGCAGCTCTATTTACAATAGCCCGGAGATGGAAACAACCTAAGTGTCCATCATCGGATGAATGGATAAAGAAGATGTGGCACATATATACAACGGAATATTACTCAGCCATAAAAAGAAACGAAATTGAGCTATTTGTAATGAGGTGGATAGACCTAGAGTCTGTCATACAAAGTGAAGTAAGTCAGAAAGAGAAAGACAAATACCGTATGCTAACACATATATATGGAATTTAAGAAAAAAAAAATGTCATGAAGAACCTAGGGGTAAGACAGGAATAAAGACACAGACCTACTGGAGAATGGACTTGAGGATATGGGGAGGGGGAAGGGTGAGCTGTGACAGGGCGAGAGAGAGGCATGGACATATATACACTAACAAACGTAAGGTAGATAGCTAGTGGGAAGCAGGCGCATGGAACAGGGATATCGGCTCGGTGCTTTGTGACCGCCTGGAGGGGTGGGATAGGGAGGGTGGGAGGGAGGGAGACGCAAGAGGGAAGAGATATGGGAACATATGTATATGTATAACTGATTCAGTTTGTTATAAAGCAGAAACTAACACACCATTGTAAAGCAATTATACCGCAATAAAGATGTTAAAAAAAAATTAGGAAAATAAGGCTGAGACAGTTTAAATAACTTGTCTTAGGCCACAGAGCTAGAGAGGATCAGGGCTCAAGCAAGATCTCTCTCAACCCACAGCCCCGCTGCTCTTCAGCAGCAGAATGAACCAAGTTCTGAAGCCACCTTTGTAGCCCTTCTTAGATTCATAATGTTCCACATCATACATGTACCTACTGTCATTACTCTGGATAAGAATATATATTAAATAACGTAAATCATCTAATCCAATCAACCTTCTCATATCAAAAATTTTGATTGCCATTGGAAGCCTCCTTGGTGTTGTCTTGGCCATCTTAGCCATTTTGATCTGCCCACCACCACCCTGATAGAGCTCTCATGAGATCATACAATACAGAGATTTTTCTATACCATCTCCCAAACTTGTCTTTTGGGTTCTGTTTTTGCGGTTACAACTATTTTCAGCTAGGCCAGCAGAGTATTTCTTCTTGGCCTATGCGTCTTACTCCAGATTACTCATTTTGTTTCTCCATTCATTTAACCACTGAACCTTACCGATCACCATTATATGTTATCCACTGACACAGACTTGTCCTGGCCAAGTAGTAAAGGGCAAGTAAAGTAAAAGGAAGTAAACATGAGGATCCCTGGATGAGATTTGAGAGACATTTTGCAAGACACAGGGTGGACATACAAAGCGGGCAGTGGTCACTTCAACTTCCTTTTGGAAGGAGGGTCAGGGGAGACTGGGTCACTTGAGCTGAGTGTTGAAAGATGGACAGATCTCTCCCATCTTGACATTGAAACAATCATAAACTGTCTTCCTAAGCAATTTCGTTACCCAGGTTGATTACCGCTGTCTCACCACTAAAGCATCCCTCTAACCACCTTATTATTTGGAGCTTGTGGAATTTTAGCCCCATAGATAAGAATCTCTGCAGGATGAGTACAGGAAACAGAGCATCACTGCAATAAAACAAAAATACTTAGAACTCAATTGCATGTTCAGCCTCTTTTGTTTAATTTCTGTATATATGATCCTTATTTTTAGGTATAACTTAAAATATTTAATAACATTTAAATATATTATACATTTAAATATATAATCCAATGACTATTTCATGATCTCTCATTTAAACAAATCATAAAATCATGGCTTGAAATCAGATGTTTAAATCTGGAAGAAAACTTGGAAACAGGTTAAAGTCAGGTGAGACAAATAAGTCCTAAGCAGCATGAGGGTCAGGGGAGTCATCTGATTCAGCATTTCAGAACCAAAAGTGGCACTAATCAGAGAATTAGACAGAAAACTGAGATTCAATACATTCTCACTGTAATATATATATATATCTAATGATATTTCGGATTTCTATAGTATAATATGTTTATAATGGACACTTTTTTCACATGTACATTTTCTCCCTTCATTGTCATAATATCTCTGTATCTTAAGCATCTGTATCTTGTAAAACTCCCATTTACAGGTGAAAAATGAAGCAAGAACACACATGCATGAATCAATTCAGCAAACCCCTATTGAATGCCTGTGTGACAAATACTGTTCTAGGTCATGGGGAGAGCACATAAAGCTAGTAAAATAGAGTTGCTCCCTACCCTCATGACACTTATTATCTTTGGGGAAGCTTTGCAAAGCAAAGAGGTTAATTTCCATGGAAGAAGCTGCCAGGCTATAGTGGTCCTTCAGTTGTATCTAATTCAATTAGTCCAAAATATTTAAAGCTACAAGGCTACAATGGTCTTGCAGTACTAAAACCAATAGTTTCTACATAAAACAAAGACGCATTACAAATCTAAATCAAGTAGTCCAAAAATTTCAGACCATTAGCTGCAAAAACCTGAGCAATTGTACTCTCAAGAGAACAATTTGGCAGTGAGATACCACCCACCATGAACTAAGATAATTATCCAAATCCCTGGACTGGGAAAAAAGTACTAGTGGAGGCCAAAACTTATGAAGCAACTCTCATCAAGGGCATATGAGTTTTGCATGTCTATGTTCTACCCTAGGGATTTCTATTGCAAACCTCAAGGCGTGGAAGAAATTTTCAATTGTCATGCCAACTACCAAAACCGGGGATTGGGGCCATGACTTTGCACAGGGCTAGATTCTTTCTTCCTTCTTCCTTTGTCCTGTCAACTCACTCATCTCAGAGCAACAGGTCAGCATTCAGAGGCCAGGGGAGATCATGAAATTGGCCTCCAAAGGATGCTATGCCTTTAGTTATTTTGGATTCTGATTCATTAGCGATTAGAAATCTTACATTTTCCAAAATTCAACAGAAACCAGAACTACGTAAATAGTAAATGATTATGAATGGTTATGAAAATGTAAATTTTCATATATTTCCCATATTTATAGATAATCAAGATTATATAAAATGAAGCTTTTATAACATTTATTAGATATATGAATAGCACAACTCATTAAACACTGTACCTCTCTCCCTGACTTTCAAGACAGAAGAGCTGTCAGATTAAAAAAATTTACTGATTGGTTTTCATTTGTTTTTAATCGAAATATGCTTCATTTAGTCTTGAAAAGGAAACTGCCAATTTAGGACAGAAACTAGATCATCTGCTCAGGGTATGGAAAGCATTTCTTAAATAATTCATGGCAAAAACTTACCCTACTTTTGTGATATGAAAATGGCTTGTTACTTTTCTTGGCTTGTAAGTGGATTCAACCAGTTGACTGTTTTGGTTTCTTGGTATTCAGAAGTAGGAAAGCCTTCTGAAAGTTGAATCATATTTCAGATCCCTCCTGAGTAGTTAAGTGCACACCCACACACACAACTTTTCCTATAAACACCACATGCCTAAGCACACATTAAAATTAGACTTTTCCTATCAAGAGAGTGGGGGTGTAAAATATGCATCACCAGAGAGAAGTACTCCTTTCTGCAAGATGCAGTATAGAACGGGACTTCTTCAGTAGGTGTCATAAATCTAACTCAAACTCTCTGAACTGCATAATTTGTCTTTCCTCACTAATAGTTCCTCATTCTTCATTCCTTGTGAAATGCATATCCTCCATTTTAGTTAGAAAATGTGGATCCTAAATTTCAATCTGACTTTGGAACCTAACACTCGTTGAGGACACATCCATGTTACCTTCTGCCTAACACTGAATGGCTTTATATTAGTTGACCTTGTTGATGTTCTTTAACACCAATGTATGTGGTCTTGTATTTGACTGGACATACGGCTGGAAGCGTAGTTTCTTTCATTTAAAAATCCCTTTCTATACAAATCAGAACAATTCTAAAACTATCAAACATGCTATATTCACATCTTAAAATATACTCGAGCATGTGTTTAAATAGTCTTATAATGTACAGGTTCTCCTTTTGACATTTTCCATATTCACTTCTAAACAAACCCAAAGCTTCAGGTCCTAGGGCAATGATGGAGTAAGGGTTAACTCAATTATCTTCAATAGGCTCTCCGTTCATTCTAACAACGAGACAATGTAGTAATTGGTCCTGCCAAGGAGAGAAGGTATGTGAAAATCTCATGATAAAACTGGGAAAGAATGTTTCGAGGTTTTTCTCCATGATAAAGATTAGCAGGGGAAATCCGTATAAGTTTGCAGCATGGAAAGTATAACTTTCTATGGAATCTTCACTAGGCCCTGAGGCAGATGTTTTTCATCAGCAAATCCTTTTTACTATTAGATTTGTGAGGCCTGTTAAGAACAGCTTTGGGAATTCCTATGTAGGGGCAGCCAGTGCTCAAGTTTAAGTCAATTAAACTAAGTCTGCCAAAGCAATTCTCTATGCTTACTGCCAAATCCTGCCTGTGAACAAGGAAACTTAACTTTTATCTGCAGAGCAGGGATAATGTGAAGCTGCTTCAGAACCCAACAACAACAACAAAAACAAAAACAGCTTGGCTTTTGTTTAAATAATAAAAAAGATAATTCACTTTAAAATCAGGCATGTGTCTTAAAATGATTTTAACTTAGTGTTCTGTAAGTGATCACTCACTCAAGTCGGAGAAGAAAAGTTGGTGGGGTATGAACAATAATATTAAAATTTGCATTAGTAGCTTAATTGCTAACATGCAAACAGTTTAAGAGAACAATAGGCCTGCAAAAATTTTCTATTTGGCTCATAAAACCAAAAGTAGCTCAAAATTTTTTGTACTTTAGATCTTAAGTATGAAGTTATAACCATTCTTGATAAAAATCTTTTAACTAAGAGCATGCTCATGTACTAAACAACAATTTATTTTGCATCAGCTGTATGCCAGGCACCAGTCTGGGTGCTGGCAATGTGCAGCTGCTATCTCTGAGAGGCTTGCTGTCTAGCGTGGGAGAAACATAGGAAGATAATTATTCCAGGGAAGAAGATCCAGATCATGAAGCACTGTGTGTTTGGTTAGGAAGAGCCTGAGTCAATGGGAGTGTTGAATATATTTCAACAGTGGAGAATGCAGTCAGAATCATCTTTAGACAAATCACTCCAGTTTCAGAGTGCAGTCAATGGATTTCCAGGTACTTGGGCTGAAGCAGGGGCCTACAGAAAGTGATGGCAGTCACTGATCAGGGATGAGTGGGGACAATGATAAGGAGAGGGAGAGACAGATTTGAGAGGAAATAAAAGAGAAGGCTTAATGGTATTGTCAGAGATCTCTCAGAGAGAGTGGGAGAGATGGGGCTGGGATCATTTCTAGGCTTTATGCTCAGACAATTAGATGGAAGATGTCATTTATCAAGAGACAAAGAAGGAAGTTTGGGGAGAAGATTACAGGTTTAAAATGAGTAGAAGTCTACTCACGTGTGTGGATAATATCCTTGTCTTTAGCAGAATATCCCTGAGCAATAACATAGGACATCATCACTGTATTTTAGGGATAATTGAAACCATGGGTGTGGATGAGTTCATTCAGGGTAAAGGATACAGCCTCAGCATCAGGCAGACAAGGGTTTATATTTAAATGTCTACTCCGATGTTTGCTTGCTGTATAACTATAGTAGTCATTTGACATTCTGGGCATTAGTTGTTCTATACTAGGAGATATAATATTATCCACTCATAGGATTCTGAGGAGAAATAAATAAGTTAATCTATATAAAATATCAGTGCATAGTAAGTGGTTAATGTAAATAACCCATTATAATTGTTGTTATTATTTCTATTATTACTATAAGTATGATGATCAGAGGACATGGAGCCTAGGTAGCAATCAATATTTAAGCACCAGCAATGACCACATGTTGAAGCTCAATACCAACAGAGTTTTTAGTAAGTGCGAAGCAGAGAAAGTACGTAATCAATCCATTTTGTAGATTCTATTGTAGACCCACTGCTGCCACCCATCCCAACCCACCATAAGGCTTTTGGTCTCAGGCAGGTGTATTTTATCGTTCTTTTGGAAAATTCTCTGGCTTATTCATTTGGTGATATGTGGATTCACCACATCTAGCCTATCTCAGCTAAAGTGTTGCTTACATGGAGATATCAATTGTTGCAGGTGCAGGCTGGCACACAGTTTACTATCACCCACAATTTCCTGGGGTTCCTAGGGAGTATAGAACAGTTGGTTTGCAGCAGCTTGAAAGAGTGGGAAGAAAGATGGCCTTATTCTAACTCTGTAAACACAATAGGTCATGATGTGTCTCCGTTTCCTCATCTGTAAATTGCGGACAATAACAGCTTCCCCCAGGGCAATCATTAACAGTAAATCAAATAGCACACATAAATGAGTATGAAATTAGATAATAGAGGCAGAGTTCTGGACTCAGAATAACACTCAAAAATCTTAGGACCTCTTCTATTTCAATAGCTAAAATTCTAAGCATTGATCAAAACCAACGTTATGTGTGAAAGCATGCTGTAGTCTAGACATATTTAAGCAAACTTCCTTGGACTGCAGAAAGAGGTTCAAACAATTTTAGACAGATTAAACTTCCTTGGTTTAAAATTCCCCAGTGGTGTGAATTCCATTCTACCATGGGGGCTGATTCAGTTGCCTTCTGGTTGCCAATGGATAGTCATTCTTTCAAGGAAAAGAAAACTCCTTTATTCTCCCTTTCTGAAAATGGCCAGAGTAGTCCCCAAATAATGCAAGATTACAAATCTGGCACCAGGAGGTATTGGCAAGACTGATTAAACCTGCCACTATATGTGTCAACAAATGTTGCCAGGTAAGTGGCAAAGAAGACCAGTACACCTGTGCCAAGAGATAGCTGAGAAAGCAGCTGTTATATTGAATACGTTGACTAAGAGGAAGCAAGGCTCTATCATGGGAAATGGATTGCTTGTAGAGTAATGAAAGTTGTTTTTGTTGTTAACACAATTATATAAAACCTATTGCTTAAGAGAAATTGTTCCCTTCTTTTCAAAAACGCCAGAAAGTTGGAGTAAGTGGAATAAAGTGAAGACAAAGAGAAGAAAATGCATTAGAAAAGCATGCAGTTGTTTACTAAAAAATCAAAATCCCTCTGAAATGTCCAGAGGTAGAGTGAAATCATAACACACATAAAAAATAACTACCAGTGCATTGTCTCACTGCTTCATCATCTCCATTTCCAAAGAGCTGGGCCTAAAGACTTCAAGGTTTATGAGATGGGTTTTCTTCACAAAGAACATTCATTCAAAGGATATCCACATGACGAATACATTTAAGTAGCAACTGTTTAACAGATATGGCCACACTCAGGTAACAAATAAGATCACGTCCTTGTCTTCAAGGATCACAATCTACTAGGAGTCCTTAACTAAATAAAATTTAATTAAACATGCATACATGCTTATATATTATGTATATTACCTCAGTGTTTTCCTCCTAGCACAAAAAGATCAGACTCCCAACAAAAGTATACCTGATTAAGTCTTCAGTAAACGTTTCATGTTCTTCTGTGTGAAATGTATATGGAGGTCTCGGCAGTTTTTTTGCTGTATACTAAGGGTTAGCAATGGTTTTCTGTAAAAAAGGCAGATAGTGCATATTTTAGGATTTGGGGGCCATATGGTTTTCGTTGCAATTACTCAGCCATAGACAATACATAAACTTATGGGTGTGGCTATATTCCTATCGTGTTTTATAGTGTTTTATTTACAAAAGCAGGTGGCGGCCCAGAATTGGCCCATCGACCATGGTCTGCTGACCTTACTATACTTAGGGATTGTCCTGAGGCTTTCTTTACTAAGATGAAACTTTTTACAAGACCGCATTCACTAGCTTTCCCTCCCAGTATTACCATCCACACTTCCCTATTTCATGAGCACTGGAGGGAGATGGGGACAGATGAGCAGGAGGTTGCCAATGTTGCTTTCCTGTCATTTTCTACTTTAGTGGAAAGCATTAAAATTATCACAAGGTCTAATGAAAATGCATTATACATCCTACAACATAAGTAAGTCTGCTACATGGATAAGAGGATAAATTAATCTGTTGGAAATTTTTCTGCAGAGCAAGCTGATAAGTCATAGGAAGAGAAAAGAAGCAACCTAAGCAAGCAAACAAAGAGAAGAAGCCAAGAGGAAGAACAGAAAGAAAAGCAAAAACCATGAGTGAAAAGTTATTCCTACTTTCTTTTTTTTAAAGTCTATATTGAATTTGTTACAATATTGCTTCTGTTTTGTGTTTTGGTTTTTTGGCTGTGAGGCATGTGGGATCTTAGCTCCCTGCCCAGGGATTGAACCCACACCCCCTTCACTGGAAGGGAAAGTCTTAACCACTGGACCACTAGGGTAGTCCCTACTTACTTTTCATAAGTCGAATGCTTATTGGAGAATGGATTTCATATATATGGTCCTTAATAAAGTACAGTAGTTGGGGAACCTTTCTTGGAACATGAGGTATAGGAGCTCTGAGATGAGCCTCACAGTTTATAATAATCCTTGGATATGGACAGACCAACAAGAATGCATTCTTCACTTCACAATATACCTTTCATTGCTCTAGGTTCTAAATCACTGCATGTCTGAAGCATGGCCCAGTTACTGTGTATGTATTGTGGGCCATGGCCAAAACAGTTAAAGACTTATTATGGCAGGAAGAGGAGAATTCATGGTGATTTAATCTCAGAAGTCACAAGAACAAGCTTGGACCAAATGTTCTGACAAGTCACGGCAGATGTGAGTTGCGGGGCAATCCCAAGAAAGAAGTAGGGATCAATTAAAAAAAAGCAGAATAATCAGGTTGTCCAGGAAGTGCTCATTCAGTAGAAGGAAGTTCATTCATTCAAAGGAAATTTACACATAAAGAAGACAATCCTTCCATCACCACAGAGGAGTATTTTGGCTCCAGATAGAAGTCAACTCTTACATAAGTTTCATTAGAATAAATACACACATTTCTTTCCCCTCCCATACTCCGCTTTCCACTTGGCTCTTTCCAGGAAGGAAAACATCGAATTCTACAAGGAATCTCAGTTCAAAAGTATCAGAGAAAATGGCAACCCTTTCAAAGCAGGGTAACACTGGTACATCTAAAAAAAGTACACACCACCTTAGAAACTGGAGGACATGCTTACATGTTATTCAAACTCTTCCAGAATCAGGCTCATGGTTTACCAAGTGCCAGGGGAACAACCATGGGATCCCAGGAACCCAGAATGTATACTAAAAACATACCTTGGGGGCTTCCCTGGTGGTGCAGTGGTTGAGAGTCCGCCTGCCGATTCAGGGGACACGGGTTCGTGCCCCGGTCCGGGAAGATCCCACATGCCGTGGAGCGGCTGGGCCCGTGAGCCGAGGCTGCTGAGCCTGTGCGTCTGGAGCCTGTGCTCCTCAATGGGAGAGACCACAACAGTAAGAGGCCCGCGTACCGCAAAAAAAAAAAAAACAAAAAAAATAAAATAAAAAATAAAAACAAACCTTGAATAATCCTAACAAATCGACCCACACCTCCACCATCAGGCTTGGTGGCCCTCTCACTAGGTCATATTTTATCGATATGTCTCCCTCACCTGGGAGGCCTTATTCCCCTAACGGTGAGTGAGAAGCATTGACAACAAGAAATACATTTCTCCAAGAACATTTCGTTCATTACTCAAATGCTCACCAGGTGTTCTTTGTCATCAAATTGATTGTGTTGTTAATTGTAGTAAAGACAGAAGTGAGAGTGGGGGGAGGACTCCGAAAGAGCCAAGTCTTTTGAAAATCAATTTCCACAGCTGCAACTTTGAGACAGTTCTAGTGAATAAGCCTTCGGTTTCAACACATTCAAGGTGAGCATTCTTGTGTGGAATATCTTACTGTGTGTTTCTTTGGACTTCAAGGATAGGGGCTCTTAACTTTGAGAATTTGCACACACTTTAATTTTTTAAACCCAATGGAAACAAACAAACAAAAAAAACTAAAGCAAAACAGAAGCCTACTCAGTTTTGATAGGTGGACTATTCTAGGTGCATCTCATCCCTTCCCATCCCCACCCCAGGCCCAGCACAACAAGTGAGTGTGTAAAGATCCCTTTCTTGGATATCTCTGGTGCCTCTTTATTTTTACCTTATTTTGACAAAGAACCAAGGAAAATTGCAACTTTCATTTTCAAATAATGCTAGAAGGTTTCTATGCATACCTCCAATGGGAGCCAATCACGGCTTGGTAACAACAAGAAAAACAGTGATCTGCGGATATTTAATGCCGCATTGGCCCTGGAAGAAGGAGGACTTTCATTTCGCATACTTTGTCTCAGCCATGGAGCTGGCTGACATAATGGACTTTTACAAGGAGCCCTGAAGCAATTGGCAATTAAGTGGTTTGAAGGGGTGCTTCTGGGCTGCCATGAAAGGCTTCAGGTGTGAAACGCTTGTTTTCAAGAGTGCTGAACAAAATGTATGGTTGCTTTCAACGCCCTCCTTGTCCTTCCTGAGGAAGCGGGGGGAGCCGGGGGAAGCAAGGACACTCAAGAGCAATTTGTTATTCAGCATCTGAATGCCGGGCGCTTTCTTCTCCCCCACCAGTCCTTGTGCGGCTGGTGAGGGGGCCAGATTGATATGGCACAAACAGCTCTCGGCACAATGGTAGATCAAGAGAGAGGCAGGGAAAATGAGGCCATGGAGAATGGATGCCTGAATGAAGGGAAGACGGCTTGATTGTTAATTGTGGGTAAATGTGTTGCAAGAGTGAAAAGGGTTCATGGGCTATTTTAAAGCTATACCCAAGCAATAAGTATAGAGAGTGTGGAAATAAGGAGATGGTCCTGACCCTTTTAAGGACTATAGTAGTACATCTGGCCCACTTGAAAAAGTAAATTGAGAACTGTTCAAAAAGGTAGGCAAATGTATATGTGTGTTCGAATCTCATTGCTTACAAGGGAAAAAAAAAATCTGGCAACTCCAATTCACATGCAGTGTGCGCTTCAAAGTATATACTATTCTTTTCCAGTGTTAGTCAATAGGACAAAGATAATACGCAATAAGGATGCTGTCAAATAGATAAATATTTAAAATATGACTTTTCCTCAAGAATTCAGCCTTCTATTCTAGGATAAAATATATTTGCACCGAAGCTAGCACAAGGGTAAAGGAAACTTCAAACAGTCTTCATGAAGGATATTGTTCCCTTAGTTCTGTTTCATGTCACTTTTCCTAGTCTGACCTTTACTTCCAACATATTGATTTTTTCCTAACCCAGCCTTGCTTTGCAGAAAAAAGGGGTATTGAGTCTTTGAGCTGCTTACATATCACTATTGTACATGCATCCTTAAAGGTGAAGGAGGCCCTTTCAGGAGATGATTGTCTGACTGACAATGTGATTAGGATTGTCTGAGGACTTTTCATTTTAAATGTAGGAGGCCACATGTATCAATCTGGGAAAAGAGAGAATCGGACTCAAATCGAGTTATCTTTTAAATGTTTCTCAAAGAGTTCTGGTTTTGCTTTAAGCAACAGCTTCTCAGATAAAGTATATACTACATAAAACTTAACTTTGTCAATCAAGACTAGAATTCTACAATTTTCTGATTATTTCTTTTCCAAATAGATACATTTTATTCAAAACATAATTCATATCAGTTTTCTGGGATTGGCTCTTTTTCCTAGCATTCTGGTTTCCAGGGAGGACGTTTGTAAAATAGAATTTAACCAAATGCCATACTATTGAGGCTGAATTGTTGGTTCATCCCATGATGCCATGTAATCTTTAATGCAAAAAAAGATAAGCTGTTAAAAGCTGGATCTTTCCTTCCCCTTGCCCCAAGAAGGTTATTAAAATCATTTGAGAGATTACAGAATTCTGGAAATTACTTGGCAGCTGCTACACAGTCTTTTTTGTGGCCAGATGAGAGCCATAAGAGGAGAAGGAAATGACTCATGTTTCCTTTGTCCTGTTCTGTTCCAGAATGCTGTTATGACCATGTCAGTACCAGGGCCACCTTGTACAGTGGATGGATTATGAATGGTGCCCTTAGGGTTGTGCAATAAACAATTTTATCTGAGGCCTTGTAAGAAACCAAAGTCAAGGATTCCACATAGCATCCCTTCATCCCGCATATCATCCATAACATGTTGGATGGTTTGCTTATTTATGTCTAAATTGTAAAACATACCCTGTGCTCTACTTCTGCTACTACTATACGGTCTAACCTAAAGTCAGAGAAGAGAAAACTAAAACTTTAAACCAATTCCAAACTCCAGCACAGGAGATGGTTCATTTAAACCAAAAGCCTGTTAGCTTCCACTTCACCTTGGGTCCAATCACTTGTGAAATTGTGAGGGTCTTATTTATCTCCAGCCCCACCACCTCCTCAAACCCACAAAACAGTGGAGACTAAACAACTTGACTCAAATGGGCCTTTTCCAGTAAGGAATGAGGCTTCTTCATTTTCTCTGACACATTTAAGATTTCTTCAGGTCCCCAATCTATTAGCAAGATATTTCCTTGGACCTACTTGCTTCATTGACTTAGTGCATCTCCAAAGACTACATAAAATCTCTAGGATTGAAGCCAAATCTGGCCTCTTTACCCTGACACCAAATTAAATCTTGGAGACGGAGTTTTGGATGAAGTAGAAAAGAATAGCTTTATTGCTTGCCAGGCAAAGGGGGACACAGTGGTCTAATGCCCTCAAAACTGCGTGTCCCGACCTGGAGGGGGTAGTGAGGAGTTTTATAGTAATGGTTCAAAGAGGGTATGACCAGCTCATGGACATTCTTCTGACTGGTTGGTGGTGAGGTAATCAGGAGTCAACATCATCAACCTTCTTGTTACAACTGATCTGGGGTCTATGTGCTTGTGAGCAGCATACAGTTAACTTCTCCCACCTGGTGAGGGTTTCAGTATCAGCAAAACAGCTCAAAGATATTGTTATGTATATCCCTTGAGGGGGGAACCAGGACCTTGTCCCAAGGCTGCACTATTGTTTCTTGACTGTTCCTCTCTTGTCTCCCCATCCCCTCCCTTCCCTAATTAACAACTGTTTGAACCTGCCCCTTGGAATTCAGGGAATGTCATGGAGGCTGAATGAAACCTATTTCCTCTAATCAAGAAATGGGGGACACAGAAAGGCTTTTGTGCCCAGGAGCCCCACAGAATCCTGCTCGGTTTCAGGATCAGTGTCTCTTTGCCTCCATCCTTATGACCAACTTCTTCACCCATGAGTTGATCTCATAGCAACTGAGTTAGCATTAGCTTTCCTCAAGGAGATAAAGTACAGGCTATACTGAGGTTAGAGTAGCACCCCACTGCAATAAAAGATCTACAAAGTGATAACTAAAGTCATGATTGCTCTCCTCAGAACTTCTAAATCTACTCTAAAGCTAGTCAGAAGACGGTTCAAATCACAGCTCCCTCACAAATGTGCTGTGTGGTCTTGGGCAAGCAACTCTATGCCTCAGTAGTCTCTTCTATAAAATGGAAACAATAGAACTTGCCCATAAAAACAATAAAAGTAAAAGGTGGTAATCAACATACAGAACAATGTCTCACACATACTGAGTTCCATAAATATTACCTATCCATATCACTATTATGATATCAAGCTTTTAATATCTGTTTAGCAGCCCCTGTCTAATTGTCTTCAGAAACACAGAGCTGAAATTCATCAGTCAGACCTCCTACTCAAGCAGAACAAAGTCTCTGGGTGCCTTGAATCAATAGAGCCCAAACTCACATAAGCCAGTGTCATGTACATGGAGTTCTTGGCTAAGTTCCACAGGCTGTCTTCAGTCTTTTAGCAAGATCATGGATCAGGATCTACCAGAAGGGAGGTACCAAACTTCTCAAGTGTTTTCATCACTGTTGCTGGTTCAGAGTGGGACTCTGTGCCTCTTCTCAGTCTTTTTAACCATAGGAATTCTTAAAAGATGGAGAAACATTTTCACATGCCAAGATCATCAGCAGTGGAAATACTCTGTCATTATAAAAATGCTCTGTCATTTTGTAAGCAGTATACCTTATATTTAAGTCCTATTATGCCTTTTGTTTACACCCCTAGTGGAATATAAATAACTACATTATTTTATCCCACTCACAGTTCCCTCTACTTTTGCAGGAAAATGTCAAATTTCCTGCTCAAGCCATGTATATTTGTTCAATTTTGTTCCCAAATAGATGTTTTCTTAATTCATCATTTCTTTTGTTTTAGAAATTAATTCTTAACCTCCCCCTCAGGACACCTCAAAATGTATGTTTTTGAAAGTGTGTTCAGCGAGACTACTTTTAATAGCTGATGAAATAGATAAAAATATATTCTATTGTCAAATAAATTTGAAAAATGGAGGTAAAACAACATTGATAGATTTTTCCCCATTAGATGACTTATCAGAGTCTTCAGTATGCCAATCTGAAATTTATTCTATAAGTATATGGTATATTAGTAATGCTTTCCAAACATATTTTATTAAAGAAAACTTTCTTCCCTCAGTTTCTAAAGCAGTGGTCCCCAAAATTTTGGCTCCAGGGACTAATTTCATGGAAGACAATTTTTATATGGATGAGGCAGGGGGGCAGGAGGTCAGAGAGTTCAGTAATGTGAGCGATGGGTCAAGCAGTAATGCAAGCAATGAGGAGTGATGGGGAGTGGCAGATGAAGCTTCACTTGCTCTCCCGCTGCTCAATTCCTGCTGTATGGCCCAGTTTCTAACAGGTCGTGAACAGTAGAGGTCCGCAGCCTGAGGGTTGGGGACCCCTGGTCTAAAGCATCTAGAATTTTATTTAACACACTTTAAAAAATTCTGCTTTAATATCACCCAATACATGGCATCTGACTTCTTCAGCCTCTCTTCTTCTTCTTCTGAGAAATGTCCACTCCTCCACCACAAACATACATCTCTGTATTATTCTTAAGTCTTCATGCAGTTGTTCTCTTTTTTTTTTGAATTTTTGCATTTTATTTAATTTATTTTTTTAGACAACAGGTTCTTATTAGTTATCTATTTTATACATATTAGTGTACATATGTCAATCTCAATATCCCAATTCATCTCACCCCCACCCACCACTTTCCCCACTTGGTGTCCATATGTTTGTTCTCTACAACTGTGTCTCTATTTCTGCCCTGCAGATCAATTCATCTGTACCATTTTTCTAGGTTCCACATATATACATTAATATACGGTGTTTGTTTTTCTCTTTCTGACTAACTTCACTCTGCATGACAGTCTCTAGATCCATGCACATCTCTACAAATGACCCAATTTCATTCCTTTTTATGGCTGAGTAATATTCCATTGTATATATGTACCACATCTTCTTTATTCATTCCTCTGTCCATGGGCATTTATGTTGCTTCCATGACCTAGCTATTGTAAATAATGTTGCAATGAACATTGGGGTGCATGTGTCTTTTTTGAATTATGGTTTTCTCTGGGTATATGCCTAGTAGTGGGATCGCAGTGTCATATGGTAATTCTATTTTTAGTTTTTTAAGGAACCTCCATATTGTTCTTCATAGTGGCTGTATGAATTTACATTCCCACCAACAGTGCAAGAGGGTTCCCTTTTCTCCACACCCTCTCCAGCATTTGTTGTTTGTACATTTTCTGATGATGCCTATTCTGACCGGTGTGAGGTGATACCTCATTGTAGTTTTGATTTGCATTTCTCTAATAATTAGTGATGTTGAGAAGCTTTTCATGTGCTTCTTGGTCATCTGTATGTCTTCTTTGGAGAAATGTCTATTTAAAATGTCTGCCTATTTTTTGATTGGATTGCTTGTTTTTTTAATATTGAGCTGCATGAGCTGTTTATATACTTTTTAGATTAATCCTTTGTCCATTGTTTCACTGGCAAATATTTTCTCCCATTCTGAGGGTTGTCTTTTTGTCTTGTTTGTAGTTTCCTTTGCTTTGCAAAAGCTTTTAAGTTTCATTAGGTCCCATTTGTTTATTTTTGGTTATTTTCCATTATTCTAGGAGGTGGATGAAAAAAGATCTTGCTGTGATTTATGTCAAAGAGTGTTCTTCCTATGTTTTCCTCTAAGAGTTTTACAGTGTCTGGTCTTACATTTAGGTCTCTAATCCAGTTTGAGTTTATTTTTGTGTATGGTGTTAGGAAGCATTCTACTTTCATTCTTTTACACATAGATGTCCAGTTTTCCCAACACCAATTATTGAAGAGACTATCTTTTCTCCACTTTATACCTTTGCCTCCTTTGTCAGATTAGTTGACCATAGGTGTGTGGGTTTATCTCTGGGCTTTCTATCCTGTTGCATTGATCTATATTTCTGTTTTAGTACCAGTACTGTACTGTCTTGATTACTGTAGCTCTGTAGTATAGTCTGAAGTCAGGGAGTCTGATTCCTCCAGCTCCATTTTTTTCTCTCAAGACTGCTTTGGCTATTCAGGGTTTTTTTTTTTTGTCTCCATACAAGTTTTAACATTTTTTTGTTCTAGTTCTGTAAAAAATGTCACTGGTAATTTGATAGGGATTGCATTGAATCTGTAGATTGGTTTGGGTAGTATAGTCATTTTCACAATATTGATTCTTCCAATCCAAGAACATGGTATATCTCTCTATCTGTTTTTGTCATCTTTGATTTCTTTCATCAGTGTCTTATAGTTTTCTGAGTACAGGTCTGTTACCTCCTTAAGTAGGTTTATTCCTAGGTATTTTATTCTTTCTGCTGTAATGGTAAATGGGACTGTTTCCTTAATTTCTCTTTCTGTTCTTTTGTTGTTAATGAGTAGGAATGCAAGAGATTTCTGTGCATTAATTTTGTATCCTGCAACTTTACCAAATTCATTGATTACCTGTAGTAGTTTTCTGGTGGCATCTTTAGGATACGCTATGTATAGTATCATGTCATCTGCAAACAGTGGCAGTTTTTCTTCTTCTTTTCCAATTTTTATTCCTTTTATTTCTTTTTCTTCTCTGATTGCTGTTGCTAGGACTTCCAAAACTATGTTGAATAATAGTGGCAAGAGTGGACATCCTTGTCTTGCTCCTGATCTTAGAGGAAATGCTTTCAGTTTTTCACCATTGAGAATGATGTTTGCTCTGGATTTCTTGAAGTAGGTTCCCTCTATGACTACTTTCTGGAGAGTTTTTATCATAAATCGATGTTGAACTTTGTTGCAAGCTTTTTCTGCATCTATTGAGATGATTATATGGTTTTTATTCTTCAATTTGTTAATATGGTGTATCACACTGATTGATTTGCCTATATTGAAGAATCCTTGCATCCCTGGGATAATTTCCACTTGATGATGGTGTATGATCCTTTTAATGTGTTGTTGGATGCTGTTTGCTAGTATTTTGTTGAGGATTTTTCATGTGTATTCATCAGTGATATTGGTGTGTAATTTTCTTTTTTTGTAGTATCTTTGTCTGATTTTGGGATCAGGGTGATGTTGGCCTCATAGAATGAGTTTGAGAGTGTTCCTTCCTCTGCAATTCTTTGGAAGAGTTTGAGAAGAATGGGTGTTAACTTTTCTCTAAATGTTTGATAGAATTCGCCTGTGAAGCCGTCTGATCCTGGACTTCTATTTGTTTGAAGATTTTTAATCATAGTTTCAATTTCGTTGCCTGTGATTGGTCTGTTCATATTTTCTCTTTCTTCCTGGTTCAGTCTTGGAAAGTTATACCTTTCTAAGAATTTGTCCATTTCCTCCAGGTTGTCAATTTTATTGGCACAGAGTTGCTTGTAGTAGTCTCTTAGGATGCTTTCCATTTCTGTGGTGTCCAATGTAACGTCTCCTTTTTCATTTCTAATTTTATTGATTTGAGTCTTCTCCCTCTTTTTCTTAATGAGTCTGGTTAAAGGTTTATCAATTTTGTCTACCTTCTCAAAGAACCAGCTTTTACTTTTATTGATCTTTGCTATTGTTTTCTTTGTTTCTATTTCAGTTATTTATGCTCTGATATTTATGATTCCTTTCCTTCTGCTAACTTTGTGTTTTGTTTGTTCTTTCTCTAGTTCCTTTAGGTGTAAGGTTAGATTGTTTATTTGAGATTTTTCTTGTTTCTTGAGGTAGGCTTGAATTACTATAAACTTCCCTCTTAGAACTGCTTTTGCTGCATCCCATAGGTTTTGGGTCATCATGTATTCATTGTAATTTTTCTCTAGGTATTTTTTTTTATTTTCTCTTTGATTTCTTCAGTGATCTCTTGGTTATTTAGTAACATATTTTTTAGTCTCCACATATTTGTGTTTTTTACTGTTTTTTTTTTCCTGTAATTGATTTCTAATCTCATAGCATTGTTGTCAGAAAAGATGCTTGATATGATTTCAATTTTCTTAAATTTACTGAGGCTTGATTTGTGACCCAAGATATGATCTGTCCTGGAGAATGTCCCCTGTGTACTTGAGAAGAAAATGTAATCTGCTGTTTTTGGATGGAATGTCCTATAAATATTAATTAAATCTATCTTTTCTATTGTGTAATTTAAAGCTTGTGTTTCCTTATTAATTTTCTGTTTGGATGATGTGTCCATTGGTGTAAATGAGGTGTTAAAGTCCCCCATTATTATTGTGTTACTGTGTATTTCCTCTTTTATAGCTGTTAGCAGTTGCCTTCTGTATTGAAGTGAACCTATATTGGGTGCATGTATATTTATAATTGTTATATCTTTTTCTTGGATTGATTCTTTGATCATTATGTACTGTCCTTCCTTGTCTCTTGTAACATTCTTTATTTTAAAGTCTCGTTTTATCTTACATAAGTACTGCTACTCCAGCTTTCTTTTGATTTCCATTTGCATGGAATATCTTTTTCCATCCTCTCACTTCAGTCTGTATGTGGCCCTAGGTCTGAAGTGGGTCTCTTGTAGACAGCATATATATGGGTCTTGTTTTTGTATCCATTCAGCGAGCCTTTTTCTTTTGGTTGGAGCATTTAATCCATTCACGTTTAAGGTAATTATTGATATGTATGTTCCTATTACCATTTTCTTAATTGTTATGGGTTTGTTTTTGTAGGTCCTTTTCTTCTCTTGTGTTTCCCACTTAGAGAAGTTCCTTTAGCATTTGTTGTAGAACTGGTTTGGTGGTGCTGAATTCTCTTAGCTTTTGCATGTCTGTAAAGCTTTTGATTTCTCTGTCAAATCTGAATGAAATCCTTGCCAGGTAGAGTAATCTTGGTTTTAGGTTCCTCCCTTTCATCACTTTAAATATATCATGCCACTCCCTTCTGCCTTGTAGATTTTCTGCTGAGAAATCAGCTGTTAACCTTATGGGAGTTCCCTTGTATGTTATTTGTTGTTTATCCCTTGTTGCTTTCAGTAATTTTTCTTTGTCTTTAATTTTTGTCAATTTCATTACTATGTGTCTCGGTGTGTTTCTCCTTAGGTTTTTACTGCCTGGGACTCTCTGTGCTTCCTGGACTTGGGTGGCTATTTCCTTTTCCATGTTAGGGAAGTCTTCATCTATAATCTCTTCAAATATTTTCTCAGGTCCTTTCTCTCTCTCTTCTCCTTCTGGGACCCCTATAATGTGAATGTTGTTGCTTTTAATGTTGTCCCAGAAGTCTCTTAGGTTGTCATCATTTCTTTTAATTATTTTTTCTTTATTCTGTTCTGTGGCTGTGAATTCCAGCATTCTGTCTTCAACGTCACTTAACTGTTCTACTTCCTCAGTTATTCTGCTATTGATTCCTTCTAGTGTATTATTCATTTCAGTTATTTTATTGTTCATCTCTGTTTGTTTGTTCTTTAATTCTTCTAGGTATTTGTTCTTTTATTCTTCTAGGTCTTTGTTAAACATTTCTTACATCTTCTTGATCTTTGCCTCCATTCTTTTTCCAAGGTCCTGGATCATCTTCACTATCATTATTCTGAATTCTTTTACTGGAAGGCTGCCTGTTTCCACTTCATTTAGTTGGTTTTCTGGGGTTTTATCTTGTTCCTTCATCTGGTCCACAGTGTTCGACCTTTTCATTTTGTCTGTCTTTATGGTTTTCATTTTGTCTGTCTTTATGGTTTTCCTTCCACAGGCTGCAGAATCGTAGTTCTTCTTGCTTCTGCTGTCTGCCCTCTGCCCTCTGCCAGTTGTTCTTTTTGTATGATGTAAGAAACATGACTTCTTTTTTTTTTTTTTTTTTGGTGGTATGCGGGCGTCTCACTGTTGTGGCCTCTCCCGTTGCAGAGCACAGGCTCCGGACGCGCAGGCTCAGCGGCCATGGCTCACAGGCCCAGCCACTCCACGGCATGTGGGATCTTCCCAGACCAGGGCACGAACCCGTGTCCCCTGCATCAGCAGACGGACTCTCAACCACTGCGCCACCAGGGAAGCCTGAAACATGATTTCTTAATACAAATGTGTGGACATATTTAGTTCAATACCTTTCTCACCCACATTGTCTTTTGGAAAGACAGTTCAATTTATTTCAATGATTTTTATAAAATCATTGACAATTATAAAATTGTCAATAAAATGATCAATGAAATCATTTTATTGATCAAAATATTACAGTACTTGTCTGCAGAAAATATTTCTAATCACACTAAATCATTTTTACTATCATCTCGAGAACCACATTTTCAGCATCAAGTTATAGTAGATAATAGATCCTGCAGAAGCTCCTTAATGGGGTCTAGTTGTCAACAAGCTGTTGAGAGTCTAAGTTTCCCTTCATGGGATTTAAAGGATGGACGATGAGGTCTTTAGAAGTATTACAAGTGCTGTAAGAAGGACAGAGAAATTGTTTGCCTCAAGCAATCCAAATCATTGAAAAATGATGAATACAAACTTTATGAGGACAAATCAAGCCCATTTTGACAACTAGTATGTCCTCAGTGCTCATCATGGGGCCTGGCACATCAGCAGTTATTTTGTGGATAGTTGATAATAAATGAATACTATAGTTATCTATTGACAATTTCTGAATTCAGCCTCCTCCCCACATACTCCTGTGGGGGAAGCCTCCATCCTATCATCTTCCCCAAGGATAGAAAACATCTGTCTAGGTTAGCAAAATACAAATCTTCCGTGAATTTTGGCCTTGTGACTTGTGAATGGTTACTGAACACCAGTGAAAAGAATGCACATACTGAAGACATTGGTTTCCATCAGCTTTCACCTACTCACTCTATTAGTCTAGAGTCCCTCATTTTCACCAAGATTTAAGGGAGTTTGCTGATGTGAATAGAAACCTGATTTGCCAGAGCTTGAAATAAGTAGCCAGAGAGCTCTGAAGATGAAAGGAAACTTACAGGGAAAGCAAATAGAAAAGAATTTCATCCATGGTGGTTTTGAACAAGGCCAAAGAGCAGTCTCTGATAAATGTGAATGTGTTAAAATGGGCTGCCTTTCTCCAACATTTACTAAGATTCCCTAGACAGCTGTGTCACACTATGTCCTCAGGTAGAAGAAATTACTCCTTCTTTGTTGGTCCCACTTTAGCCCCATTTATCTGTATCTGATTATTCATACTGTTTCCTCATCATCATTCTAACTCCAGGACCATGCACAGGGCTGGCACATAATGAGGTCTTAATAAAAGATGGTGGACAGAAAGAAATGAACCAGAAATATTAGGACCCCAAGGAAAAAGTTAAGTCCCTGAATTTGGAGGAGTTTCTATCACTCTAAAGTGTAGACTCAAATCTCCAGACTATATACATGTAAACCCAACCAGTTCTTCACAGCTGTTCCAGATTCAGCCTTTTTTGAGTCAAAATTGAAGCTTTTCTTTTTTATTTCATTTTTATTTTTTATGTGCCACCTCCCACTGTAGACCCTAATCCCCCCCAACTAGCCCTAGGTGGGAGAAAAAAACCTAAATCTATTCTGAAAATTCAATTTGTTTAGAAAAATTGTACAAAACATGAGAAGTAAAATATTGCCCTGAGTTGAGGCAGAGCCTCTGTACAGAGAATTCCTCTGAGGATGTTAAGACACTTTCCAAATAGTTTCCTTATTTCAATGGCACACCTGCTTTTCTATAATAATATAGCTCATGTGTCTTTTCCTTGTCTTTGTTTAGGTAATTACTAGAGTTTACAAATACTCCTTAAAATATAATTACTCTAGATTTGCCAAAGAAGTTCCACAAGCTTTATGCAACAGTTTTGAATAGTGTTATATACAGGGTACTGTGTTATTTTAAAATCATTATTACCTATCCTCACTGTAACAAAATTGGAAATGTTGGAAATTATGTAATTTATTTTTCCTGAATTTACAATAACTTTTTTTTCACTTCCAACTCTCAGCCCCCAATTTTTTAAATTAATGTTTTCTCATAGAAGTTGGAAGCAGCCATGGCCCATGTTAGATTCTAGAAATGCAACTCAGGCATTGCTACCCAGTCCACTGGTCACAATGTCTGTGTCAAGTGACCATTTGCCTGTCCTGTCAGTGACATTTCTCTTTTGTTATTATCCTGGGAACTTCTATGTCCTTGCCTCTTTTCAAAACCTACCTCTCAAATCAAAGTAGATCATTATTTACTACTGTGGTGAACACACAGAATACAACACTAAATTTATCTAAGCATTATTTTCTTGATGTATTAAATTGGTATAATAAGAGTATTGGCTATGTAGGATGTCTATAGGGGTTGCAAAAGTCATTCATATAAAGTGTTTAGCACAAAAGTAGATGCTTGATACCTGTTAGCTATTTATATTTTTCCTGTATCATCATAGTTGACAGCTTCAACGTTTCCTCTGCAGCATGCATAATTCAGCAAAAACAAATTTCCCATTTTAATGTTCATGTAAATAGAGTTTTCCATTTGTATTCTGAGTATGAGATTATGAAATGGAAAGGTCATTCAGAAGAGTACATTACCAGAACCAACATTTTTAAACACCAACTCAGCTACCAAAGAACTTTCACACTTGAGTTTCAGTAAAAAAGAGGAAGATGGCACCACTCCCACAGGCCTTTGAGCTCTAGCATGATGACTTTGAAGCCCAGTACAAAGGCTCCATGGTGGGAGACCGCGTATACCTTCACACGTGCGGACACACAGGAAGAGACACTTTACATATCACACTGCTGCATATTCTTATCCCTCAAGGCAGTTAAATGTAACAGGAAATTCATTATTACTATCTTTTTATTTAAATACATAATCAGAATAGTTACCATGGAAGAGCTAGTGAAAAAGAAAAAAAATAGTTCTGGAGACTAGAGTCTTCTATTGATCTAAGCACTCACTTCATAACTCTGAAAGTTTTATCCTCCATCCAAAAAGTGGCTGAGTCTATTGTTCTCAAATTAATAAGCTGTAAAAAGCAATACAATGCTGAAAAAATGCATTTGAAATGCAGTTTCAAATCTGGTATTCAATTCTGAGAATTTAATTCAAGAAATTAACAAGTATGAGTTTTCAAAACTTTTTTCATATTTTGTTCTTGACCCTTTTGCCCTTTCTTTTCACCCTACTCTCTACTCTCTAAGCCATATGATTCCCATGTCTATTTTATCCCAACCTATTTCCAACTGCTGTACATATGAAGGCCCTCAAAATACATCAACTTATTTCTTCTCTCACATTTCCTAAATGGACAAAATGCACCCAATCTCCAATCCTAGAAACCTCATTTGTCTTAGAGGTGTCTGTTTTCTTTGCCTGTGTATTGTGCATTCACGCAACACTCACTCTCCCTAACAACTTTTCAACTAGGTATATCCATAAAACACCATTTTTTGATTCCTAGGAAAGTTTTCACATTCCATCTATAGACCCCTCTTTTTCCTTTCTCTTGTTAGAATGAAGGTGTGATGGCTGGAGATTCAGCTTCAAACTTGTGTTCATGAGTCCATAAACATGAGAAGAAGACCAAAAGCATTGCCTTTATACTGGTTTCGGTATCACTGAAGTACTGAAAAAACACCAACATAACCATCTAACCCTGACCTTCTTGTGAGACAAATAGATTTCTATTTGTTTAAGCTTCTGTGATCCTACATTTGCATCATCACAGGTAATCTCGATTCTCCAACAAATAGAGATCTTTAACTGAATTAGTTTGAAAGCCTCCTGATACAATTTTCCTTCAGTTTCCCCCCTTCTCCTTCTACAGTTTTTTCCAAGACCATCCTCCTTCACGCTGTTAACTAAATGGTACAATGTTTCCTCCTGCCCCAATAAACTCTTGTGCAACTCCACAGGAAAAAAAATGAGCACAGCATATTAGTCAAACATATGTAGGAAAAACTGGCTTACAATATATTCTTTCAGAAACTGTTCAACCTCTTTAGTAATCAGGAAATGCAACTTGAGACAGTGAGATAGCATTTTTTTGTCCACCAGATGGCCAAAAATATTAGAGGTCCATAATTGTCACTGTTTCTAGGGAGGTAGGGAAATAGACACTTGCACACATGTGAAGTGATGGATTAGGAGCCTAAGATCAGGCATTAGTACTTCATAGGCCATTGTCCTTATGCCAATACAACACTCCAGTTCTAGTCACTGGAAACATCATATGGACTTCTTTCTCTATGTTTTGTCCAATTATTTCCCAACCACCAGTACAGAGAGGATAATGAGAACCCACTGGATGGACAGAGATTGGAAGGAAGAAGAATGAGAGCAGTAGCAGAGGATATAGCTGGTGTATGAAATGCTGGCTATAGCTTTGCATAATGTCTTGGAGGCACCTGCTCTGTCAGGCATGACTTCTTTAGTTTTAGGTCATGGAGAGTTTTAGTGTTCCTAGTGGGGGAACCAGGGTTGCAGGGCAAGATAAATCATTTATTCAAGGAGTAGGTGTATTATACTGACAAACAAAATTTAAAACAATTACAAAACAAAAATAAAGTCACAGGGCTTCCCTGGTGGCACAGTGGTTAAGAATCAACCTGTCAATACAGGAGACATGGGTTCGAGCCCTGGTCTGGAGAGATACCACATGCTGTGGAGCATCTAAGCCCATGTGCCACAACTACTGAGCCCATGCATCACAACTACTAAAGCCCATGCACCTAGAGCCCATGCTCTGCAACAAGAGAAGCCACCACAATGAGAAACCCACACACTGCAATGAAGAGTAGACCTGGTTCACCGCAACTAGAGAAAACCCAAGCGCAGCAACAAAGACCCAATGCAACCAAAAATAAATAAAAATAAAATAAATTAAAAAAAATAGTCACAGATGTAGAAAACAAAATTATGGTTACCAAGGGGGAAAGGGGGAGGAGGGATAAATTAGGAGACTGGTATTGACACATGCATACTACTATATATAAAATAGATAACTAATAAGAACCTACTCTAGAGCACAGTGAACTCTACTCAATACTCTGTATTGACCTATATAGGAAAATAATCTAAAAAAGAGTGGATATGTGTATATGTATAACTGATTCACTTTGCTGTGCAGCAGAAACTAACACAACATTGTAAATCAACTATACTCCAATAAAAATTAATTCAAATAAATAAGTGAATAAAACAATATTTTAACAACCAGTGCAGCTGTACTGGTGGCTAACAGTTAAATAACATCCTGGTTTTCTCTCCTTTTGGGGCTCCTTTATCTTCCTGCCATTCTTCAGAATATATTAGATGAATACGTGAATAGAAGTAGCAAGCTAGCAAGCTAGTTACAGGATAATGAAGTCAAACAGGTAGAAAATAAAAAAAAATAATAATATTGATGTCAATTGTCAGTCATTGCCTCAACCCACACTGTCTTCTCAGAGAATATACCCTGTGAACTACCGTTTCCTCCCAGGACCCCAACTCTCCAAAGAGCCACCCCGCAGGCCAGGTTGACTCAATCATATATTCCCAGTCAAGAATTGGAGCTAAGAGGAGTCCTCCATTCATGCAAAGATGGATGGCTCACCTGTCATTAAACTTTTCTTAAACTGAAAAAAAAGTAATAATGACAGCTAGGAGATACATAAACTACATGAGTTGAGTAAAAGTGGACACTTGCCTCTGACAGCCAACCTCTGAAGAGCACTTTCTACATACCAGGTCTTTGCAGAAATTATTTCATTTAGTCTTAAGAAAGTAGGTACTATTTATCCCCCTTTTACAAGTTAGTGAAATGAGGCTTCTAGAATTTAAATGACTTTGCCCAAGGTTACACAACTATTAAGTGACAGAAGCAAGATCAGAACTCAAGCAGGTTGCCTCAAGAAACTGTGTTCTTTTTATTTATTTTACCTATCAATAATTACTTTCTTTTTTTAATTGAAATATATAGTTGCTATACAATATTATATGTTACAAGTGTACAGTATAGTGATTCACAATTTTTAAAGGTTATGCTGCATTTATAGTTACCATAAAATATTGGCAGTATTCCCTGTGCTGGAAAATATATCCTTGTAGCTTATTTTATAGCTAATAGTTTGTACTTCTTACTCCCCTACCCCTGTATTGCCCCTCCCCCTTCCCTCTCCCCCTTCCCTCTCCCCTCTGGTACCCACTAGTTTGTTTTCTATGTCTGTGAGTTTGCATCTTTTTTGTTTTAGTCACTAATTTGTTGTATTTTTAAAATTCTACAAGTAAATGCATAATGCCCTCCAGGTCCATCCAAGTTGTTGCAAATGAAGAGCCTGTGTTCTTAACGATTAAGCTGGACTGTACTGAAGAGGAACTTTATTTGCAAAAGTAGGTGTGGTCAACCAAAGCTTCATGCAGAGCACTGTTAGGAGGAACAGAGGAGCCAGTCGATAAAGGGAAGCAAGAGAATGGAGCAGATGCTGGGGAATACAGAACCAAGAGATTCTGCAGCTTTGCAGAAGAGCAGGGCAGGGCCCAGGGCTCCACACTCCAGCCCTCATGAAGCCAACATAGAATTAGAGTCTATTCAGAGGTTGGGGAAATCATGCCCTCTACTTAAGCCAGCAGGATTGGTTATATTTTCAAAGATGATGCTACCTCCAGGAGCGACAAACCTCAGAAAATGAATTTGAACTCAGATATGCAGATACTGCCTAAGATGGGTTTTGACAGAAGCCCCATCTCAGCTTTGAGTCTTCTCAGGAAATCTTAAAGAACTTCAGATGCTCCCTGAATGCTGTCAGGGTGCCATCTTTCACAGATGGCTTGAAATAACATGAAAGAGAAGAAGGAGAGAGGCAGGAGAGAGGGAGAAGGGAGGGGGGAAATGGAGGAGGAAGAAAAAGAAAAGAGAAGGAAGGAAGGAGGGAGGGAGGGAGGGAAGAAAGAAAGGAAGGAAAGGAAAGCACCAGAAATGTCTTATCGACCCTGAATACCAAATATAAAGTGAAAGCAAAAACCATTGTACCGGACGCACATTGCCAGCTTCTGGAGCCTTGTGTATCTAGTTCCTAGGGAAGCAGAAGGCTGCTGCTTTACAGTGGTGTCCCCTGCTTAATTAGCATTTTTGGATCCACCACATTCTCTTACAATTGGTAGTTGCCTGGAAGTGGCTTTCACAGCTGGGCCACAGATCCCTTGCCCAGGGAGCCTGGAATGAGGCTGCTCAGCAGCCTTGTTCAGCCATAATGAATTTTTCTGGAGCTGCCACTTGGAGACCCTGTCACTGTGCTGCACCGGTTGTGAGTGGGCTAGAAGAGGATTTATTGTTAGAAGGTGAGTGACCCTGCTGTGCAGACCCCAGGCCTGGGTGGTAAGAGAGCTCAGAGGCAGTAACCCACCACCACTATGATGGGAGAGTGATGGAGAGAAGGGAAAGCACAGAAAGGAGAGGTGTACATAGTCATGCCTTTAACTCCTGGTTCTGAGAATACTGGTCTCAGGCTGCTGTGTGCATAAAAGTAAGATGGCCACTGGCACTTCTGGCTGGGCTTCCCCTTTCCTCCCTGGCCATATGCACATGCTAAGCACCAGACTTTTATCTTGTGGGCTGGGGCTCCCAAAGAGAAAATGGAATACTGTACAACTAGAAGGACCTGGTAAAGGTTTTGTTCAACACCTTAGACTTACAGAGGAAGAGAACAAGGTCCAGAGACGCTCCATGGCTAGAGTTCAGGACAGTGGGTGGTCACACAGACAGAATGGAAGAAGGAGCATCTCTTAATTTGTATTTCATCACCTGTTCTTTCACCACAGAAGGCTTGGAATGGGCAAGGAGATGGATGTATATGACAGCTTCTCAGGGACACAGGCCTAGATTGAAATGTCCTCTGTACCATCTAGGGGTTGTGAAGTCTTTGGAGGAGGAAGCCTAATCTCTGTGCATCATTTTTCTCAAGGAGAAACACACACACACACACACACACACACACACACACACACACACACACACACACACACACCAATATACCCATAATTGGGAGCTGTCATAATTCTTTGCTGGTATTTTACATGGGTCATTATTGTTACCTCCAATGATTATGAGCTGCATGAACTCAGATGCATTATGGAATTTCTTTGAGTTTCAGTCCCAAAATGATAAAACAAATACAAGAGAGTCACTGTTCTCCCAAAGTTATGGTGAAGTGTATATAGCATAATATGCCCATAATATGCAAAAACTTACAGCAGTGCCTCAAACAGAGTAAGATTTCAATAAATGTCTTCTACTTTGTTATCCATATTAATATCATTTCCAAAGCAGAGTTTCCAATAATAAAGCTTTAACTTATGACTTAACCTTCAGGTTCAAGTTTAAATTCCTTAAGTAGGCATCTATGTTTCCTCCTGACCTGGCTGTCACATCCGTTTGCAGCCTTGTATTTTGGCAAACCTTTGGGGAACTCTCACCCACTGACTCACCTCCTGCCCTCTTGCCAGTTTCTCTTTCCCTCAGTGCTTTCACATGCAGGGCCCTCTTTCTGAAATTCCTTTCCTCTCTTTTTTTTTCCTCAGTGAACACATAGCTGCCTATTAAGACTCAGCATGATTGTCACTGACTTCCCCATTATAGATGTCCCTACGTCCCTCCTAGGCTGTGCCCCAGGTTATGGCCCTGTCACAGCACTTACAAGCTGATGAGAACCCTGGCTTACTTGCTGATCACCTGCCTAAACTAGGGCCCTTTCAAGACAGGAATGCAACATTTATCTCGGTCTCCCTTGTCCCTAGCAGAGCTTAGTGCTCCATAAATATCTGCAGACTAAATAACTCAAATCTCGTAATAAGAATACAACCTAGGCACTGAGCACAAAGCCTTGTACATTTTAAGGACTTGACAAACATATATTAAATGAGTAAGTGAATATAAATGAGTGGATAACAAGAGTATATTTCATCTCTATAGCAATGCAACATTTTCATCCCCTACAAGCCAGCATTTCAAATTTAAAAAAAAAACAAAAATATGTTTAATTAGAGAAGTGGTCAACATTTAAAAATCTTCAACTTTTAGCTCAACAATGTTACAGAGAAAAGTTTTGTGAATCCCTGAGCTACCAAACAGTGGTTGACTTAGTTTAGGGAGGGCACTGAATGATTTGTACCTCCTAAAAAGGAAATAATATGGAATTTTTACCTTTTTGACTCCTTTTGCTAGCAAGTATATTCAATTTATGGCAAAGCAGAGATTTGGTTAATCCTATGTATGGCAACGACTGACTACAATGCTTATTTCCCCTTCCTGGGCACAAGTTAAACTACATTTTCCAAACTTCCTTGGGTTAGGTTGAGACAATATGACAGAGTTCTGGCCAATGAAATGAGACCAGAAGTGATGTTCACCACTTCCAGGTCTGATGTCAACCCACCTGAGATTCTCCATGATAAATTTTTCTCTTCCATGGGTATTTGGAAGCCATGATTTGACAATGGCAAAGTTATAAAATGGAAGGGGGTTTGGGTCTCTGAAAAATTTCATGGAGAAATCACCCCTTAACCAACCATACTGGACTGACATGAGAAAGCAATCAAAATTTAGTGCTTTAAAATCTATTGAGCCTTCAGGGTTTTTTTGCTTTTGCTTTTTTTTATTTTGTTTGGTTTTGTTGGCTTAGTCTATTCTAATATGGAATATGTCAGGTTGAACTACAGAATTGCCAAATAAAATCTTCAAATTTTATCACCTTGGCTTAGTAGGAACTTAGTGAAGAAAGGGATATAACTGAATGGGTAGCTGGGATTCCATGTTAGGTTGTGATAAAATATTTTGTAAAACCCTAGATTCTATAACTTGGAAGGTAGACTGTATGCTTACTGAGCTTGTGATTCTGATGGAAGAAATTGGAAAACAGGACATCACTGCTCTTTGTTGTTTGTTACTGGCTGCATTTGGCAAGGTGTTTGATAAAAGAACTCTACAAAGTATTGACTACTTTGCAAGCAAAAGTGAAAAGGAATAGAGAAAATGTAAATATAGGGAGACTTTCAGGGTGAGAAAGGCCAACAGTTTCTAGACCCTGAAGAGTAAGTTCTGGGATTGAGAAAGACTTACTTACAGGGACAAAGACCTAGTAAGATTTCCCAGGTGACAGCGAGTCAGTCTTGGAGGATAGATCAGATGAAGGATGTGGTCTTTCTAATGAAAGCAGCCATCAGTAAATTAAGAGACACATTTGAGAGCTCACACAAAGAAATGAGGCACAGTCTAGAAGGAATATTGGGTTTGGTTATTGATGTACAGAACTGATTAAAAATAAATATATCATAACAAACTAAGTTTTTGAAGAAACTGTGTTGTCAGAAATCCCCACATGTTTGGTCTAAAAAGACTGGACTTGTTTAACAACGCTTGGACAAAAAGTGGTCTACAAAACTATGTAGCCTCAAAAGGTGAAATTCCTCAAGGCCCATTTTAGACATGGCCTAGGAGGAAAATAGACAGGAGAAAGTTTTCATAGGGCAGAGCAGAAACCACAGAGAACGATGGAAAAAGGAATTCCTCACAGGCAGCAGAGTCAGCCCTGGTCAAGGAAGCCCTTTTCTTCAGGGTAGGGGGTTCTCACAAAGTCTGCTCAGTGGGATTTCAGAGGTGCTCTAGACTAGTGACTGCTTGTTATCCTTTCTCTGCTCTGTATTTTGTAATGTGTGTACAGTTTAAGGGATCAGGTCACTCTTCTTTTTAACTCATATGTCACTAGACCACCAGAGATATTTCTAGACCTGATGGAGAGGGACTATGCATCAGAGGGACATCTTAGTCTTTGAGCAGGAAGCAGAAGTGGGTGAGACTTAGGGTTGTATCTCTTGATGTAAGAGTGAGCACAATCTATTCAGGAGGGGAGAGTAAAATTTGGTGAACGGAGGATGAATTATGATAGAGATGGGCTAGATGCTTACCAAAAAAATGGTGACAGAAAGATGTCAAGTCTTCTAGGGTTAACATCCCATCCTTAAGGGTGTTTGGGATTTCTCAGTGATCCACAGGTTAGGATGGTCAGATTGAGGAGCATGAATGTACTCTTTGTGATCCATCAGAGAGCTGTTTGAGGATGCCATGAAAGTCCACCAGAGACACCCGAGCTAGAACGATTATCATAAATTACCTAATGTAATTATTTCATTTCATACTCCTTGACTCATTTATTTGATAAAGATTTATTGAGCATTTCTTGTGCAAAAGAGCCAGAGGTACCTATTTGTATACAAGGATCAGTAAAGCCCAATCACTGCTGCACACACCAATCAGTACCCCAAAGGAATAGGAGCTGCAGTAACCATCTCCATACACTGTGAAGCCACAAAGAAAAGAACAAATTGTCTGCTTCCTTCCAAGTGTCCCAGAAAGGCTCACAGAGGTCAATTGCCTTGTCCAATTCCTAGAAGTAGTAGAGGTCAAATCTGAGATATTAGTAGAAAATAATTGATTCATATGACATTTAAGTAATAAAATTAATTATCGCAGCATTTTCATACTTCTATGAATATTTTTCCTCATTGTATCTATAATAGTATGACCTGCATGAACTCGCAGAATAAGCTGCAGCCAAACACACAGGTGTAGTTTTACTTCATTTATATTTATTTAACACCTACTTGTTTTACTAGGTATACAGAAAAGCAAATGCTATAATCCCTAAATTCTAGATTGCCACAAGTTAATGCCACTCTCCTTTAGAGGTAGCTCTTTGTAACTCAGTTTCTCCTATGGAAAACTAAGAGTAACCATTCATGGAATTTAACGTGAAAGAAATCAGCAATACACGTTCTTTAAAATAATTGGAATACCCTGTCCTTCTATCCCTCTCATTTCTTCAACTCATTAACCACTGTTTAGCTTCTCTTCCTTCCAAGCCCAGCTGGGATCCCATGGCCATCTAAATTATTCATTCGCCAGCCCTTTTTATGGTCTGGCTGTTCCAACCTTCAAGCCAACTGCCAACCCAGGGCCATGTTACATTCTGCTCCCATTGCTCCTATAGCCATGTCTGAGCTCCGTGGACAACCATTCAGCCAGTCTCTCAACACTTCCCACCAATTCTTGAACTTCTTTTGGAACCCCTTCTCCATATTGACCAGTACAAACCTTCCCTAGTAACTTCAGTTCCCCTGACCTCACAATGGACAATCATACCTCTTTCGTCAGCCATCTCCAATATTCTGTGCTGCCTACAAACACAGCTATAACCACATCCACCTCTGCCTCCTTTTGTTCTATCTCAAAAATGGCGACATTTGTTAAAAAATAAATGCATTTGAAAAAAATCTCCCTGTGTCCTCTGCCCCTTTCCAGCTGCTATTGATTTATTTTCCCCCCTTCTCAACTGAAATTCTTTTAAGCTCTCAATTTGCCTACCTCCAGTGACTCATTAATGCCCTGTGACCTGCCTTCCAATACTTAATGACCTCTTTCTTGCCAAAGCCAGTAGACCCACTCTGGTTGTCATCTGACCAGACCTTGGCTGTTCATCCAGCCATGTCTTGAATCGGGAGCCTCTTTCCAAATCCTTATCATTCCTCAACTATACTGCTGCCAGAGGTTTTATGGGTCTCCTGCCAGCCTGTACACCTCAAATTCATCCTCCATGTACCCCCACCAGAGAGATAAATCTTAAATACAAGTCTCACCACCTCTCTCCATTTATAATCTGGCAGTAATTTATTTTGGGATACAGGATGAAAGGCTAAATCCTTTATATGGTATTCAGAGCTCCCCAAAAGGAAACTCTGAGCTGGAGCTAATTCCCCAGCTCTGTTTTCTGTTATTTTTTTCAGCTTATTCTGAAATGTTTGCAATCTCTTCACACTCCATGCTGCTTCTCTACCTGCATGTCTCTGACTAAACTGTGCCTCCACCTGGGGTAGTTCTCCCCCAGCAATCCCCACCCATCTTCCATCTCCATCCCCAGATATACAAGGTAATGTACAAGACATTCTTACAATGGATACTTCTTGCTTAGTCATACCCTCCACAAGAAAATCCCTGACTTTCTCCAGCTTCTTGCCCTCCACCTCCAGAAGGGTTTTTTAAAAATTTCTGGTCCCATAACACCTTGTGCATTTGTTTGTCATTTTAAGTACCACATGGAACTTTCTTTCTCTCTCGCCCTCTTTCTTCCCTCACTCTCTTTTCTCTCAACTGGATTGTAGTTCCTTGAGAGCAGGGACTGTTCTTTTATCTCTGTACACCTGCCACATAGCAGGGCATCTGCTTAATAAATGTCAGGAGAATGAAATGTTCCCATATTTTTGGATGACAATAAAAAGTGATGTAAAATTGTTTACATAATCTATGTGGTCTCCTCAATAAAGAGTGTCTCTATGATAGAGTCATTTTGGGGGTTTTAAATTAAATCAACATTCTTCATCCTCTATAACATTACATCTCAGTTTGAATCTGCCACATCTCAGGTGTTCAGTAGCCTCATGTGTCTAGTGACTGCTGTATTGAACAACACAGCTCCAAATCACAGGGATTATAATACTTAGGACTGTTATCAAAATTATGTGGAACAATGATATATAGGAAATACTTAGCACAGGCACTGTCATATAAAGATGTACTAAACTTTTGCTTATTTCTCACTATCTATGATACTAATATTAAAATGTAATATTCCCCCAGGACATTATTTTCCTCTTGGGAAAAATCTATGGAAGAGGAAGATATTTACTGAATTTTTTAAACTGGAGAAAGAGAAAATGTAGAGTTAAAATGTCTATCTGTATGACACTTGTCATCTCTATGAATTAAACTGGTAAGAACAGAATAAAAAGAAATGCAGATAACCAGTATCCTCCCTAAATTCCTGGCGTTGGTTGAGAAGAATAGCTTGTTGAGAATAGGAACAGTATTCTGAACACCTGGGGAGCATCCAGCCTTCAGACCTGATGTGTCTGACTTCATGGGTGTCTTGCAAACCCACTTCCTTTCATGCTAAAGGCATAAGGAAGGTAAAAGTCTCTAAGTAAAATTTAAGCCATATAACAAATGTTTT
Organism: Leucopleurus acutus; assembly: GCF_964270905.1. Taxonomy (NCBI): domain Eukaryota; kingdom Metazoa; phylum Chordata; class Mammalia; order Artiodactyla; family Delphinidae; genus Leucopleurus; species Leucopleurus acutus. The sequence goes on from NC_139142.1 coordinate 155,955,710, forward strand.
CTTCCCACAAATCTTGTTTTCCTTGTAGTGAGGAAACAAGGGCTTTAACTCGAACCACAAATTGTAACCCAAGGTGAGGAAAATGTCCATGAAGAAAAGTGGAAGATCTCAAATAGGTTGGAACAAAGAGGGGCCGGCCAGGGATGGGTGGGTGGAGATTAATCTTATTAGGTTCTTATATCATGAGGGTGTCAGGTGTGAAAGCAGACGAATGGCCTGTGTTTATCTGAGCTAAGCCGTGTGGTTCACCCAAACATTCACTTCCCAGAGTGTTTTTTTTTTTACCCGTAATAAATTGGCCAAGTCTTCGTAGGGTGTTGATAATACAGCATGTATAGGTGAAGTTGAGATTTCTTGCCGGGTTTTCGATGTAACCGCCCTCTCCCACTCTCTTGCTCTCCCCTTCTCCCTCTCCCTCTCCTTTTTATCGCAACTGATTCGCAAAGCCCTTTGGAAAGATGAAGTAGGTAGAAATCAAAATAAATGGATTCTATTAAAACCGGCAATGCATCAACTGCTTGATAAAGTGATTAATAAACAGCTTAGGATGGTGATTGATTAAACTCTTTAATCAAAGTGCTAAACTGACTTAATATGGAGAGTTTCAACGTGTTCAAAGTGTACATTTTCCCTGCCTAAGGTTCACAGTTGTTTATGTAACTTTTCTGAAGTGTATCCCTTAGGTCTAACCTTCTGAGAGCCGGGGCTCTGGAATGTGTAAGGATTATAAAGTATCGCAAACTGCATTAGCAGCTAAAATGTGCTCATGAATTATAGGACCTTTCCACTAGGCAACAAGTCATTTTTCAGAATTTTGGACCCCTTCATCAAGCAGCTTCTTTGCCTGCATCACTTCATAATTATTTAAACCGTAATGTATAAAGCGAGACAGTGCGAGTTAAAAAAGTCCCTCGCTCACATTTCATTCTCTCCTTTAAACACTGATTGCTTTATTGAATAAGGTCAAGATTTTGATGGTGAGAGAAGAGGCTTATTTTTACCCTGAGGGTAGTTTTGTGTTCATTAGAAATGCATATATTTCATCCAATATGTGTAATTCTCAGTATCAGTCATCGTTTTGTTTTTGCTTGTTTTTTGTTTTGTGGTACGTGGGCCTCTCATTGCTGTGGCCTCTCCTGCTGTGGAGCACAGGCTCCGGACGCTCAGGCTCAGCGGCCATGGCTCACGGGCCCAGCCACTCTGCGGCATATGGGATCCTCCCGGACCAGGGCATGAACCCGTGTCCCCTGCATCGGCAGGCAGACTCCCAACCACTGCGCCACCAGGGAAGCCCTCAGTCATCATTTTTGACACAATCATCTGCTCACCAATTTAATAAGCCATTTGACTCCTAAAAGTTTGTGACATCAAAATAGACTCTTTCAAAACATTTTAAAAGTTTTGAATAAAAACATTTTAAGAGTTGAGCTTGGGGAAAAGGGGAGGGGAGGGAAATATGACCATACGTTAATGAGACAGCATTCATGACCCATGCTGCATCTATGTGATGGAGTCAAGTCAAGGAATTTATTTAATACAAGACACAGTTTTCTGTGTAATGCACTGTCCTGGGCTCTGTGTGGCTGGCAAAACCAAAAATAGCACTGCTCCAGTTCGAGGATCTTATTTTATAAGGACAGGGATTATACAAGGTGGGGAAACTGTGTATCTGTTTATTTGAATAATTTAGAAAGACAATTATTGCTATGAAGTCTTGACTAAGGCAAAGAAGAGTGTGAAAGATTGGGGGAAACCATCAACAACACTACCATTGCAGCTGATTTGGCTATGAAAGATGAATAGAATTAAGATATGAAGATAGGTACCTAGTAGTGGGGCTCATAGGAGGTGTAAAAATCATTACTCGGAAACAGTAAAGCATTTTTAGGAGCCACTAAGTAGCCCAGTTTGTCTAGGGTGCAAGGTTCACTTAAAGGAACAGTAAGACATGAGGTGGGAAGGGTGAGTTAACATCAACTTATAAAGGTTCTTAAAGTGTCTACTTATTTGGTGGCAAGAAGAGAGCTACTGAAGGAATTTGAATGACAAATAGACAGTTGCCAGAACAGAGAGAAAGGCTGCTTCATGGTTAGAGCATGATGTGAGAACCAGAATGCTTAGGCTTGGATCCTAGTTCTGTCACTTAGAAGCTGTATGACCTTGAACAAGTACTGAAGCTATACATGCCTCATTTTTAATTGTGGATAACAATATGTGCTTCATGGGGTTGTTGTGTGGTTAGATGATTTAAATCATGTTAAGCTCTTTGATTAGTGCTTAATATCAATAGTAAGAACTCATTATTAGCGAGGACACACATTGCTATTTCCAATGAAAGTCTTCCTAGAATTAGAAGTGCACTTTAGGAAACTTAAAATTAGATTTTTGAAGACTGTTTGTGGAGAGTAGATACAGGAAGTAGGCACATCTGTTTGGAAACTACCTCAGGAGCCTCAGAGACATATGAAAAAGACTTTTCTTTAGGTGGCAGCAGGAACTGGCAAGAGAGAAACAGATGTGAAAGAAGTTAGGAAACATTGGCAAAGAAGGAAAAGATGAGTCACAGATGATCCCCAAGTTGTTGTTACTGTGTTTTGTATTTGGGGATGTGTTGCTGGAAGGAGAAGCCTGGATACATTGAATTCTCCATCACCCAGAGCATCCAGGGGAAGCATTCTGGGCCTCAGTAGATAGACTCGCTACACAAGTTTGATGGCCACCTGCCTATTTAGCACTAGTGTTCCAAAGCCTGAGGGGAGGAGAAAAGAGATATCTGAGGAGATACCCCTGGGAAATGCCCATTCTTAGAATGAAGGAAGAAGATGAAGATGGAGACTCAACAGTCAGAGAGGAAGTAGAACTCTGAAGGACAGGAAATTTTTGAGACTCAGGAGCAAAGAACAGGCATCAAATACCAAACTGAGTTCTAAAAGGGATCATTCTTTGGCCCTCATTCATTCATTTTTCTGTCAATAGTAACCAAATTCTACGTCTGGTCAGGATGGGTCTAATAAGGTGATTTGATTCTTCCAAAGGACCACCAAATTCAAGCTTCATGTCTACGACCACTGTGGTATATGTGGTGGGTAACACAAGAGGTCCTTTCTTTTGATAAATCAAAAATGTGGTCAGATAAAAGAGAAAATAAAATAGTCTGCTACCATGTGCTGGTGCCAGGAGTGCTATGAGAATCCAACAATGTATTCATTGAGTGATTCATTCATTCAATAAACAGGTACGCATTAAGTATTGTTGAGTGCCTTCTATGTACCAGATTCTGTGGAAGGCTGTGAGAATACAGTGGTGAAGATGGATGTGGTCTCTGCACTCAGGAAACTTGGAGTGCACTAGAAAAGACAGATGTTTTATCCTATTAATTACAATTCTGATGCATTCCATGAAGAAGAAATGCTGGGTGCTCTGAGTGTATGGGGGGGGGGTGTCTGGAGTCTGTCTGGAGAGTCCAGGACATTCTTCTGAGGAAGAGACATTCAAGCTGAGATTTGAACGATGCAGTGGAGCAACACAAGAAGAACAAGTCAAGGGATAAGAGTCTTGAGACAAAAAGGTCTCTTTCTCCTTTAAAAAAATAGAAATAAGGTCAATTCAGCTGAAGCACAGAAAGACAGAGGAAAGAGAAAGAGCTGAAGATAGAGGCAAACCCCAAGGCAGTTTGAGTTTTTATGTCCTGATAAGGATGCAAATATCCCTCTAATAACAGTGGGGAACCACTGAGAGATTTTAAACATAAATAACTTTTTACTGCAGGGTGAATAGTGAATTAGAAAGTTATTAAAATTAGGCTATTGTAATAGTCCAGGCAAGAGATGATGGTTGCTGGAAATATACAAATGTGAGAGATATTTAGGGAGTCAAATCAACAGGAACTGTGATTGGGTAAGGGGATGGGAAAGTGAAGACAGTAACAATGACTCAGATTTCTGGTTTAAAAAGTCAAGTTTCTCCCCTTCTCTGCCTCCCCTTAAGTGCCTGCCATCATGCTGGTAATAAAAACTCAATGCTTTAATGTGGGCCTTCCACTCTCTCTCTGCTGGCTCCTGACTCCCTCTACAACTTGAATTTCTATTCTTCTTGTCTACTCTGCACACCCACTACTGTGGCCTCCTTGCTATTCCTGAAGCACATGAGATAAGTTCCCATCTCTGGGTTTTTGCCCCATTCCTGACTGGTTTCCAGCAACATCTTCCTCTTATACGTCCCCTGCCCCCCACCCTTCCCATCCCCAAACACAAATCTGATCATACATTTGTCTATAGTCAATAGTAATGTTTTGTACACTTAGAAATATTTAAGAGGGTAGATCTCATATCATTTTGTTACCACAATAAAATGAAAATTTTTAAAAAGAATGAAAAAATGTATAGTTAGAAACCATTTGTCAATAACTAACATAGAAACATGGATGAAAATAAAGATATTAAAACTCTTTATAAAGATCCATCATTGGTGACGAATTGACATAGGATAAAATTTAAGTCCCATAGTAGTGTTTCTCAAAGCTGTTCACTAATAAAACCTAGTAGTAGACAGAATTAAATGAGTACCACTAGGGGTTTTGAGAATACACAGAGAGATGCTTGGTACAAATTTCTTCATATTTTCAAGTTTTATGTTAAAAATTCAACAAAAGTTGGCATTTTATTGTGTAATGTGTCCATATTTATTTAAATACATAGACTTTTAAAAAAAGTAATGATGGAAGAAAACACATAACATAAAATGTACCATCTTAACCATCCTTAAGCGGACAGTTCAACAGGGTTAAGTACATTTATACTATCATGCATCCCATCTCCATAACTCTTTTCATCTTGCAAAACTGAAACTCTGTACCTATTTAACAATAACTTCTCACTTCCTGCTTCCCACTCTGCTCTGGCAACCACCAGCCTTCTTTCTGTCTCTATGGATTTGACTATGCTAAGTACCTCATATATATATGGAATCACAAGATAATTGTTTTTTTTTTTGTGAGTGGCTTATTTCACTGAGCATAATGTCCTCAAGACTCATCCATGGTGTAGCCTGTGTCAGAATTTTCTTTTTTTTTTTAAGACTGAATACATTCCATTTGTGTATAGATGACATTTTGTTTATCCTTTCATCCATCCATGAATACTTGGGTTGCTTTTATCTTTTGGTCATTGTGAACATTGCTGCTTTCAACATGGGTGTATAAATATCTGTTTAAGTCAAGGTTTTTAAATCTTTTGAGTATGTACCCAAAAGTGGAATTGCTGGATCATGTGGTAGTTCTATTTTTAATTTTTTGAGAATCTACCATATTGCTTTCCATAGTGGCTGCACCATTTTACAATCTCACCAACAGTGCACAAAGGTTCCAATTTCAGCACATCCTCACCAACTCTTGACTTATTATTTTCTATGACTTTTGTTTGTTTTTTATAGTAACCATCCTAATGGATGTGAGGTGACATCTCATTGTGCCTTCGACTTTCATTTCCCTAATGATAAGTGATGGTGGCCATTTTTTCATGTAGGGGACACTTTGTCAAACTGACAAGTTAAGAATCACCAGCATACCTCCATTTGCCCAAGCTTGAGAAGTATAATCTAGGCCGGCCTTCAAACTCACCAGCTTTGAGGGCTAACCAACGTGTTTACTTTTGTTGCAGTCTGCTCCCTCGCTGGCACCATATTCTCTGGAGCTATCAGGTGGTATCCTTTCCTTTCTTCATACTCTAAACCCCATCACCTTCTGATTTTTGTACATAGTTTTCTCTGACTTGAATGTCTTTCTCCTCCTTTTCCACTTGCCTAAATCTTACTCTATCTTCAGTGCGAATGACATAATCTCTCCACCCTTATGTTGCTTCCAGTTCAACTTCTTTAGAGAGATAAATCACCCTCACTTCTATTTCCTAGAGCATTTTTATTCTATTCTACTGATATCAATGTTGAGTCATTTTCCTCTTGAGACTGTGAGCTCTTTGAAGACTGGCTTCATCATCTTTGCAACCTCAGCAGTGAGTCTTGTGCCTGATGCATGTTTAGACCTCCAGGAAATGTCTGCTTCATGGATAGAGGGAGAAGCCTTTGCAGACAGGAAGGACATGAGCCAAGGTATGGGGTGAAGAGGAAGACACAATGTCAGCAAAGTTAACGCCTGTGGAATTTACATTTTCACAAAGTAATTGGGCTTTGCAAAAGTTTAAGAAGCTACACATAGCTGGACAATCAAATTCTTCAGAGGATAGAAATCTCACTAATAGGACCAGGCTTCACATAAGAAATTCTCAATAGCTCGATCAAAGCCAAGAAGTGAAGAGCAGAGGGACCAATGGCTTACAAAAAGAGCTTACAGCTTGCCTAGAAGCGTCTTAGGAGAGTCGATAAAACTTTAAAATCAATATGCTGATGAAGTGCCAGCTAGAAAACATCACAGAATTAGCTGATGTTGTCATAGGGATCTAAGAATAACTGCCCATCACTGTCCCTGTCCTATCACTCATCACAGCCCCCAGGTATCTGAATGGCATAAAACCTTTGAAAACTCAGCAGTTCCTTTTGGAAAAAGTAACCAAAATTCTATTTACAGATATTATTTAAAGGTGATGGGATAATTATGGGGAAAATTTAGAAAACACATAAAAAGCCTTAGAAATATCAGAAACTACCTAGAGGTTAACACAATGAACAATTAAGTGTCATCCGATTATTTTTCTGCCTATGTGTTTTGGCATAACTGAGACAATTGTCCATATATTTTTTGGTCTATTTCTTTATTAATGAAACAACGGTATTGTCTCATGTTAACGAAAATCTCTGTAAAAGTCATTTTGAAAGCTGCATAAGTTCCCTTATAACATAGTTTATTAAACATTCTTCCTATTGATAGACACTTAAATTGTCTCCAATATTGAACTGAACATCTATGTACATGAAAGTTTTAGAAATGTTTTGTGTTATCACCTTATATACTGTTAAATGAAGGTAATTAATGCCCACCTGTTTTAAGAATTATGAGCTATATGTGAAAAGTACCTACTGTGCAATTTTAGGCATCCTGAAATCTGAGGATAAGTAATGTAATTTTGTTTTACTATAGACATTTAAAAAAAAGGTTAGTAACGACAGGATTGAAATCAGGGTACCAAAGTCCACTCTAACCAGTATGCATGACTAAATTTTCATGAAACTTGCTTCAGTGAAGTACATTTTTTTCCACAAACATTTTTTTATTCCCTTCTCTTTCTGGAATACTGTAAGGATATTGTAATTCTAATTATATGAATTATATGCATATGTGTAGATACACACGCACACATCTGTTTTTCTAACTACACAAAACTATACTGCCAATATTTCAATTTAAGTTATATTACACCATTCTATAAACCTCAAAATAACATTTTATTAATCATCTGAAAGAACAAACCCAACAAACCCAAATGAAAAACAGCTAAGGTTTGTCCAAACACAGAAAAAAAGTTAATAATTCAAATACAGCTCTTTAGTTAAATTAAAAATGAGTTACCAAAAACGCTTAGATAACTCAATTTAATACATTTAATAAATTCTCCTTAAATCATTAATTTTTATAAGTAATTTTATTATTTTATAAAATCACCTAATTCAAACCTCTCTCTTTCAATTTGGATGTGTCTTCCTGCCAGTGTCTGCAAATAGGGTGTTTTTTTGATGATATTTTAACCCTTTTATTCATGGTTTGGAGAGCTTACTGCATTTTTAACTTTCTTCTTTTTTTTTTTTAACATTTTTATTGGAGTATAATTGCTTTACAATGGTGTGTTAGTTTCTGCTTTACAACAAAATGAATCAGTTATACATATACATATATCCCCATATCTCTTCCCTCTTGCATCTCCCTCCCTCCCACCCTCCCTATTCCACCCTTCTGGATGGTCACAAGGCACTGAGCTGATCTCCCTGTGCTATGTGACTGCTTCCCACTACCTATTTATTTTACATTTGGTAGTGTATACATGTCCATGCCACTCTCTCACTTTGTCCCAGCTTACGCTTCCCCCTCCCCATATGCTCAAGTCCATTCTCTAGTAGGTCTACGTCTTTATTCCCATCTTGCCCCTAGGTTTTTCATGACCATTTTTTGTTTGAATTTTAGATTCCATATATATGTGTTAGCATATGGCATTTGTTTTTCTCTTTCTGACTTACTTCACTGAGTAAGTAATATTCCGTTGTATATATGTGCCATATCTTCTTTATCCATTCATTTGTTGATGGACATTAGGTTACTTCCATGTCCTGGCTATTGTAAATAGAGCTGCAATGAACATTGTGATACATAACTCTTTCTGAATTATGGTTTTCTCAGGGTATATGCCCAGTAGTGGGATTGCTGGGTCGTATGGTAGTTCTATTTTTAGGTTTCCAAGGAACCTCCATACTGTTCTCCATAGTGGCTGTATCAATTTAAATTCCCATCAACAGTGCAAGAGGGCTCCCTTTTCTCCACACCCTCTCCAGCATTTATTGTTTCCAGATTTTTTGATGATGGCCATTCTGACAGGTGTGAGATGATATCTCATTGTAGTTTTGATTTGCATTTCTCTAATGAGTAATGATGTTGAGCATCCTTTCATGTGTTTGTTGGCAATCTGTATATCTTCTTTGGAGAAATGCCTATTTAGGTCTTCAGCCCATTTTTCAATTGGGTTGTTTGATTTTTTGATATTGAGCTGCATGAGCTTCTTGTAAATTTTGGAGATTAAACCTTTGTCAGTTGCTTCATTTGCAAATATTTTCTCCCATTCTGAGGGTTGTCTTTTGGTCTTGTTTATGGTTTCCTTTGCTGTGCAAAAGCTTTGAAGTTTCATTAGGTCCCATTTGTTTATTTTTATTTCCATTTCTCTAGGAGGTGGGTCAAAAAGGATCTTGCTGTGATTTATGTCATAGAGTGTTCTGCCTATGTGTTCCTGTAAGAGTTTGAAAGTGTCTGGCCTTACATTTAGGTCATTAATCCATTTTGAGTTTATTTTTGTGTATGGTGTTAGGGAGTGCTCTAATTGCATTCTTTTACATGTAGCTGTCCAGTTTCCCCAGCACCACTTATTGAAGAAGCTGTCTTTTCTCCACTGTATAGTCTTGCCTCCTTTATGAAAGATAAGGTGACCATATGTGCGTGGGTTTATCTCTGGGCTTTCTATCCTCTTCCATTGATCTATATTTCTGTTTTTGTGTCAGTACCATACTGTCTTCAATACTGTAGCTTTGTAGTATAGTCTAAATTCAAGGAGCCTGATTCCTCCAGTGATGTTTTTCTTCCTCAAGATTGCTTTGGCTATTCAGGGTCTTTGTGTTTCCATTCAAATTGTGAAAGTTTTTGTTCTAGTTCTGTGAAAAACGCCAGTGGTTGTTTGATAGGGATTGCATGGAATCTGTAGATTGCTTTGGGTAGTAGAGTCTTTTTCACAATGTTGATGCTTCCAATCCAAGAACATGGTGTATCTCTACATCTATTTGTGTCATGTTTAATTTCTTTCATCAGTGTCTTATAATTTTCTGCATACAGGTCTTTTTTCTCCTTAGGTAGGTTTATTCCTAGGTATTTTATTCTTTTTGTTGCAATGGCAAATGAGAGTGTTTTCTTAATTTCACTTTCAGATTTTTCATCATTAGTGTATAGGAATGCAAGAGATTTCTGTGCATTAATTTTGTATCCTGCTACTTTACCAAATTCATTGATTAGCTCTTGTAGTTTTCTGGTAGCACCCTTAGGATACTCTACGTATAGTATCATGTCATCTGCAAACAGTGACAGCTATACTTCTTCTTTTCCAATTTGGATTCCTTTTATTTCTTTTTCTTTGATTGCTTTGGCTAAAACTTCCAAAACTATTTTGAATAATAGTGCTGAGATTGGGCAACCTTGTCTTGTTCCTGATCTTAGTGGAAATTGTTTCAGTTTTTCACCATTGAGGACGATGTTGCCTGTGGGTTTGTCCTATATGATCTTTATTATGTTGAGGTAAGTTCCTTCTATGCCTACTTTCTGGAGGGTTTTTATCATAAATGGGTGTTGAATTTTATCAAAAGCTTTTTCTGCATCTATTGAGATGATCATTTGGTTTTTATCCTTCAATTTGTTAATATGGTGTATCACATTGATTGATTTGTGTATATTGAAGAATCCTTGTGTTCCTGGGATAAACCCCACTTGATTATGGTGTATAATCTTTTTAATGTGCTGTTGGATTCTGTTTGCTAGTATTTTGTTGAGGATTTTTGCCTCTATGTTCATCAGTGATATTGGTCTGCAATTTTCTTTTTTTTGTGACATCTTTGTCTGGTTTTGGTATCAGGGTGATGGTGGTCTCATAGAATGAGTTTGGGAGTGTTCATCCCTCTGCTATATTTTGGAAGAGTTTGAGAAGGATAGGTGTTAACTCTTCTCTAAATGTTTGATAGAATTCGCCTGTGAAGCCATCTGGTCCTGGGCTTTTTTTGTTGGAAATCACCTAATTCAAACCTTTCTCTCTCAATTTGGATGTGTCTTCCTGCCAGTGTCTGCAAATAGGGTGTTTTTTGATAATATTTTGACACTTTTATTCATGGTTTGGATAGCCAACTACATTTTTAACTTTCTTAATTCTTGAGTGTATTAATCCATCAGTGTTTTCCTTTTTAGTGCACTGTGGATGGAGCATGGAAATCATCTATTAGGGTGTTATCCCAACACTGATAGAAATTTTCTAGTATAAAAGAATATTGTCTATTTAATAAAATTTAACAGTAGCTAAAAACGCAACATCCAAGCGCACCCTTAAAATTCACTGATGATCCCTAAAACTCAAAGGTGAGGGGCAGTTCTGAAAATAAAGAGCTATTCAGAAATTGTTCAGCAGAAGAGAGTGCCTTAAGAGGTTTCTGCTTTTAGACTGAGGTTATCAAAATGGGAATTACCTTTACTGGAAATAAATCATATTGTTTTCTTCACAGGTGGCTCAATTTAGCTGTTTAATCTGAGAGAAATGACAGATTTAAGACAAAAATTCTTGGTTCATCAAGTTTGGAAGACATTTTATCTCTGTTTCAATGTTTCCATCTGATAATCAGTTGTGTAAACTGTAATTTAAGAGTAATTTGAAGCATAGAAAATAGAAAGTCTTACAAATCGGTGTGTCTTGGAGTGGCATATAGATGGTAGTGGGCTAAGGTATTTATTTAGAAATAATGTGTTTTTTTTTTTTTTACTGTCAGGTTTAATAACTTGCCCAAAATATATGTGTACATATTTTCTCAGACAGTTTTCCAAAGGAAAAGGTCATG